>NC_136257.1:34685000-34822500 GCF_053564925.1 Oryzias latipes | reverse complement strand
AGTTTGGATCCTTTCAGGCCGTTCAGCTCAGCTGCTTTGGATCATGACAGAACCATGAGACTCTCAGTCCCGATGACCGACGGGAAGGACGTCGGAGCTTCGGTTCTTGAGCAGACGGAGATCGGCTGCTGGGGGGGGATTGGCTCCAGGCTGCGTCGTCTGAAAGCAAAAGTTGTGTTTCTGTGAGACCAAAGGTTTGATGTTTCCATCAACCAACAACAAAGGATTCCTTCAAATGAAAAGCGGAAGTCGGCGGAAGCCGGCTCTCTTCAGTGGAAAGCTTTGATGTCTGCACAGATAACACGTTCAGGAGGGGGGGGGGGGGTCCTAAGTACTGCTAAAAACAGAAAAAGGCCAAACAGGAGCAGAGCGTGGAGCGGCCGGACCGGGTGTGCAGCGTGAGCCTGTGGTCCTTCATGGCCTCCAGCCTTCATTTTCATCAGGAAACTTCAAAGTTGGTTCTGTGGACGGAGGAGAATCTGCTCAGCTTCTCCACTCTGATATATACCTTCAATAATAAATCTCCTCACTAATTTAATTACCGCTCTGGAAATGATTGCTCGGCTCGCCCTCTGTCAAAAAGGTCGTTGCTTTGTGGTGAGGCTGCCGAGAAGCCAATTAGCTGATGAGATAATTGTTCCAAAGATTCCCCAAAATAGAAAGAGCTCCAACATTTCTAGCAGTGACGGTTCTACGGGATTAGAGAGAGCAGCAGTCCACAGGATTACTCGCTCTACCTCATCTGTTCCACCTGTCTGTCAACAGGAAGGAGAATGGCGTCCATGGTCAGAAACTCCTCCCCTCAGCCACAGCTGTATTCAGACGTGTTTCCGTTTGTCATCTGGATGTTTTACTGCAGTTCTGTTCCCATGATGCTCGTTAGAGAATCCACAGGTTAACACGTATGCAGACGCTCAAACACCAACCTGTCACTCAGACGTGTTTGCTGTCTGGAGTTGGGTAACGGAGGTGAAGAAAGGGCGTGTGGTCAGATGACGCGCCTTCCCGTCAGTGACGGGCTGAGGCTTTACCCTCCCAACCAAACGCACCTGAACGTGCTGACGGCGGCTCCACGGCCAAACGCCGACACCAACCTGCAAGGACACTTCAACACATGGACGGGCAAAAAGACCCAACCTGCGATCCTCCCATCAAAGGTTGACCGCTCCACCTCAGCACCACAGCTGCCACCACGGACGGTAACACGAGGCAGCGGTAAACAAACGTAGACAAAGGTCAGCCGCCCTGTTTCCCGCCTCTGAAACAGCAGAAAATGTCAGAGGAAGTTCCCCTCCTAGCAGAAGCAGCGGCTGGACCCGGAAAAACATCTACAGGAGTTCTGGAGCAGCAGAAGACGGGCCAAAGGTCCAACGGGGTCGCCAACAGAACTGAGATCCAATCAGGAGGCTGCCGTCACCCCGACCTGATGGACGCTGCCGGGACCTTCTACAGCTGAGGCTCAACCTGCTGCGGCAACCCTGAAGATAAGCGGAGAGCAGAACCTTTCAGAACCTTTCAGAACCGTGGCTCAGCGCTCCTGCAGGATGCAGATCTTCAGGTGAGGTGGATGTTTGGAAAGGACTCTGCCTCCTCCAGCTGCTCTTCTTCGTCTCAGCAGCAGCGCATTGATTTATTCTTCCTATTGTGAGGAGAGATGGTGATGAAGAGGAGGCTGCCAGGCAAAGTGCTTCTCTTAGTTGAGTTTCTGCTCTCGTTCGGATCTGAAGATAATTAAAGAGGCCCGGCTCTGGAACCAACCATTGATCTTATGTCTCCATGTTTCCACAGGAAAAATTCGGCCGCTGGACGCTCTGTGTGTAGCGGCTTAATGTTGATTAGGAATCTATCGACATTTCTAATGGGCTCTGCTGGCAGGAACAACTCGGGGGGGCCCAGCCCCCCCAGATTACAGGCGGCGGCGTCTCGGCGCGGGATGGGGGTGTCTGTTTTCCGTGGGACGGTCCTGCAGACGTGGAGCGTCCGCACGTCTGACCTTTTGGGGGTTGAACGCTCAAAGTTCAGGCTGATCTGCAGTCCAGGTGCGGCCTGCGATCGATGCGGATGCAGCGCATCCGGGCGCCGTGGCGACGCGCAGGAAGTCGATATCCACAAAGCCGCTCCGATACTTCCTCGGCCTGTTTGCTCTGGGGGCCGCTCCTCCTAATCACTGCTGCTTTACAGGCTGTACAGCCGTCATTACAGGAATTACTGCTGCAGACGGGGGGGCACTGCAGGGCGAGGGGGGGCAACTTTACAGACGTCTGTGCGGGAGCAGGAGGCTGCAGTGGAATGGGAGGGGTGGGACTTGGGATCAGGAGATGAGGTGCATCCAGGAGCGTCAGGTGGGTGGGGGGTTGCCGGTGCAGGTGGTGGTGAAGTTTTACCTGTCCCTACAGGTGGATGCCTGCAGGTCAAAAGGTCAAAGCTGTCCGGCATGCAGGTGGAAATGTGAACGCTGAACATGTCCGTGCACGCCGTTCTGTCATACGACAGGCCACAGAGAACACTGAGACAACGCGACACGCCGGCGCGTCGGACAGATTTTTACATTTTTAACCCCCCCAAATCCTGTGGACTGTGTGTGTGTGGGGGGGGGGGGGGGGGCCTCAATGCTATGATCCTCTGAGCTGCAGTCGCCTGTGGCCGCCATGACCATGAAGGCTGATGCCCCGCCCCCTGGAAAACACACCTCCCTCATGTCCCCTCTGCTGCAGATCACAGGGGGGCCACTCAGCTCTCCACCCCGAGTCCTTCATCCTTCTTGGTGGGGGCTTGGTGATGGAGTAAAGATGTGGAGGGGCGCCAGAGACCCAGGGCTGTGAAAACTAATTACCCTCCGTGGTAATTATGAGAGCACAGCTCAGGCCTGACCTTGGTGAGGTTGTTTTGGAGCATGGGGGGGGGGCAAAAGCTTTGGCTGAACCGGCGTGTAGATTTATGTTTTACCGACCAAAACGTGCACGAAGAGGCAGAGTGCACGTAGATCAATCACACATATGACAAATGTAACCTTGATGGTATGCATGTGACGTCAGGGGAACTGTGGAGGCATTTATTTGCAGTTTTGCCCCACAAGGTCGCGGCGCGGCGCCCGGGGCGTTTCCCTGCACGCCGTTTGTTTTGACTGCTTAATTGACCAACTTAACCTGACCTGAAAAAGCAATATTACATCAGCCAGCTTTGCTCTCCCGTGACATTCCACATAAGGTGGGGGCAAAACACGCCAAGACGCCCCCACCGCCAGGAAAGCCTGAACTTCTCCCATGGAGTCCAAACAGAGCAGCTGAGCGTCCAAACGGAGGGAGGGATCCAGCATCCTTCATTTTCATAGAGGGATCCAGCGTCCTTCGTCTTCACGGAGGGATCCAGCGTCCTTCATTTTCATAGAGGGATCCAGCGTCCTTCGTCTTCACGGAGGGATCCAGCGTCCTTCGTCTTCACGGAGGGATCCAGCGTCCTTCGTCTTCACAGAGGGATCCAGCGTCCTTCATCTTCACGAAGGGATCCAGCATCCTTCGTCTTCACAGAGGGATCCAGCGTCCTTCATTTTCACAGAGGGATCCAGCGTCCTTCGTCTTCACGGAGGGATCCAGCGTCCTTCATTTTCATAGAGGGATCCAGCGTCCTTCGTCTTCACGAAGGGATCCAGCGTCCTTCGTCTTCACGGAGGGATCCAGCGTCCTTCGTCTTCACGGTGGGATCCAGCGTCCTTCGTCTTCACGGAGGGATCCAGCGTCCTTCGTCTTCACGGAGGGATCCAGCGTCCTTCGTCTTCACGGTGGGATCTAGCGTCCTTCGTCTTCACGAAGGGATCCAGTGTCCTTCGTCTTCACGGAGGGATCCAGCGTCCTTCGTCTTCACGGAGGGATCCAGTGTCCTTCGTCTTCACGGAGGGATCCAGTGTCCTTCGTCTTCACGGAGGGATCCAGCGTCCTTTGTCTTAACGGAGGGATCCAGCGTCATTTGTCTTAACGGAGGGATCCAGCGTCCTTTGTCTTCACGGAGGGATCCAGCGTCCTTCGTCTTCACGGTGGGATCCAGCGTCCTTCGTCTTTACGAAGGGATCCAGCGTCCTTCGTCTTCACGGAGGGATCCAGTGTCTTTCGTCTTCATGGAGGGATCCAGCGTCCTTCGTCTTCACGGAGGGATCCAGGTTCCTTCGTCTTCACGGTGGGATCCAGCGTCCTTCGTCTTCACGAAGGGATCCAGCGTCCTTCGTCTTCACGGAGGGATCCAGTGTCTTTCGTCTTCATGGAGGGATCCAGCGTCCTTCGTCTTCATGGAGGGATCCAGTGTCCTTCGTCTTCACGGAGGGATCCAGCGTCCTTCGTCTTCACGGAGGGATCCAGCGTCCTTCGTCTTCACGGTGGGATCCAGCGTCCTTCGTCTTCACGAAGGGATCCAGCGTCCTTCGTCTTCACAGAGGGATCCAGCGTCCTTCGTCTTTACGGAGGGATCCAGCGTCCTTCGTCTTCACGGAGGGATCCAGCGTCCTTCGTATCCACGGAGGGATCCAGCGTCCTTCATCTTAACGGAGGGATCCAGCGTCCTTCGTCTTCACGGAGGGATCCAGCGTCCTTCGTCTTCACGGAGGGATCCAGCGTCCTTCGTCTTCACGGTGGGATCCAGCGTCCTTCGTCTTCACGAAGGGATCCAGCGTCCTTCGTCTTCACGGAGGGATCCAGTGTCCTTCGTCTTCACGGAGGGATCCAGTGTCCTTCGTCTTCACGGAGGGATCCAGCGTCCTTCGTCTTCACGGAGGGATCCAGCGTCCTTCGTCTTCACGGTGGGATCCAGCGTCCTTCGTCTTCACGAAGGGATCCAGTGTCCTTCGTCTTCACGGAGGGATCCAGTGTCCTTCGTCTTCACGGAGGGATCCAGTGTCCTTCGTCTTCACGGAGGGATCCAGCGTCCTTCGTCTTCACAGAGGGATCCAGCGTCATTTGTCTTAACGGAGGGATCCAGCGTCCTTTGTCTTAACGGAGGGATCCAGTGTCCTTTGTCTTAACGGAGGGATCCAGTGTCCTTCGTCTTTACGGAGGGATCCAGTGTCCTTCGTCTTCACGGAGGGATCCAGCGTCCTTCGTCTTCACAGAGGGATCCAGCGTCATTTGTCTTAACGGAGGGATCCAGCGTCCTTTGTCTTAACGGAGGGATCCAGTGTCCTTCGTCTTTACAGAGGGATCCAACGTCCTTCATTTTCACGTCACTCCAGCTCATTATGAAGGAGCTTTGCACTGATGTGCAACTTTACGTTAGTCCTGCGTTGCATTTTAGTGCGAAGCTTTTGCTGCATGAGAATCCGCTGATCCATGTTGATGGTTGAGAAGGTACGGTAGGTCGTAGAGCGTCCTGTTTAGACGCCATCGGCACCATTTCCAGTGTTAGCGGGTTGAACTCTGTCCACTGGTTGGAGCAGCATTGTTCTCCATGTGAATTTTAATGTTTGAACACAGTATGTCAAATCTGATCCCCTGAAGACGTGGATGGACTAACCGGCCTGCTGCTAACAGGTTCCCACCGTCTGTCCCAACGGTTGGTGATAAAGACCATGAGGCCCTGGGGTCCGTCTGTCCTTCAGTCTCTGAGCTCCTGAACGTCTTTGTTAAACTTCTCTCTCTCTCCTCAGAGCTGCACTGTATCAACGTCCTACATTCAGCCGTGGGGGGGTTGACTAACAGACCAACGCTCAGGCACTTCCACCTGCCGGGTTTCTGCTCTGGCTCTTGGGGGGGTACAGATTACCGGAGGAGGTATGAGGACGCCGGTCGAGGCCAGTCATGCAGGACGCTCTTGCAGAGGTCACAGTTACACAAAAGTCCCACAAACTCACTGCATTTCTACCAATTAGGTCTGAGGTCCGCAGCCCCAGCAACCCCCCCTCCACAGAGACCAAAGCCAATTTATGGGCGTCAGGCTGCTGGTGACAGAAACGGAAGCTTTAACGGAGGTCAGGCTGACCAAACGGCCCTCTGGGAAATATCAAGCAGCCGTATCCAGCATTTATATAGTGGAGAAGTGAGCTGTTCTCCCTTCAACGCGCCACCATCGGCATTTTTATAGACGTGGTAAGAGCGCGACCGGGGGCCGCTCACAGCAGCTCCTTCCTCGCCGCTTTACTGCTGACATTAAAGCCAGAGACCCCCCCAGAGCCGTGGCCTTTCACTGAACACACAGCAATAGACCCGAGTGATTATCTCCAGCCAGCGCTTATGCAGCTCCACCGTCAACACAGGGAGGACGGGCCTGGGGGGCTGCTCTGAGTCTGGGGAGACTTTTCCTGACAGCGTCAGAGGAAGGTGTGTGGAGCAGCAAACGGAGTTCTGGAAGAGACGGAAGAAGCAGGGCCGGGGAAGCAGAACCGTCTGCACAGCTGATCGTCTGTAAAGACCGGTGGAACAGGGGGCGTGGCTACTGGAGAACAGCCGTGTCATCCACCTGTCCCATCACCGCCTCTCCGTCCTGCTACACCTGTTCCAGCACTCAGACTCTATTTCTGGACGGGGGGGGCTGTAAACGGGGGCTAACGCTGCAGCTCATTAGGTCCATGGTAGAGCCGTCCCCCCCCCAACACTGACTCCTTCTGACATCATTAAACCACATCAGCTGGAGAAGACTTCAGGGGGGGGGGGGGGTACCTGCAGGAGTGATGTGCACCCACCTTGACACCCTCCTCAACTGAAACTACTGCCATGTGTCCCACCCAACCCCTCCATTAGCCCCCCTCCAAAGAAAGAGTCAGCAGAGCTTCCAATTTTAATAGGTATGGGGGGGGGGCATTGCCATGACGATAAAAGCTGCAGCCCCTCCCTTTTCTGCCTTTCCAGAGACGATGACCCCCTCCCCCCAGGAACACGGTCTTCAATGGACACGTTCTCCACATTCATGAATAATCAGTGAACATCACACAACATGGGGGGGGGGGGGGGTCAGATGGACAGATGTGGTGTCATTTCAGATGACATGGGGGGGTTCAGATGGACAGATGTGCTGCCATTTCAGATGACTTGGGGGGGTTGAGATGGACAGATGTGCTGTCATTTCAGATGACATGGGGGGGTTCAGATGGACAGATGTGGTGTCATTTCAGATGACATGGGGGGGTTGAGATGGACAGATGTGGTGTCATTTCAGATGACATGGGGGGGGTCAGATGGACAGATGTGGTGTCATTTCAGATGACATGGGGGGGTTCAGATGGACAGATGTGCTGTCATTTCAGATGACTTGGGGGGGTTCAGATGGACAGATGTGGTGTCATTTCAGATGACATGGGGGGGGTCAGATGGACAGATGTGGTGTCATTTCAGATGACATGGGGGGGTTCAGATGGACAGATGTGCTGTCATTTCAGATGACTTGGGGGGGTTCAGATGGACAGATGTGGTGTCATTTCAGATGACATGGGGGGGTTGAGATGGACAGATGTGCTGTCATTTCAGATGACATGGGGGGGGGGTTCAGATGGACAGATGTGGTGTCATTTCAGATGACTTGGGGGGGGGGGGTTCAGATGGACAGATGTGGTGTCATTTCAGATGACATGGGGGGGGGGTTCAGATGGACAGATGTGGTGTCATTTCAGATGACATGGGGGGGTTGAGATGGACAGATGTGCTGTCATTTCAGATGACATGGGGGGGGGTTCAGATGGACAGATGTGGTGTCATTTCAGATGACTTGGGGGGGGGGGGTTCAGATGGACAGATGTGGTGTCATTTCAGATGACTTGGGGGGGTTCAGATGGACAGATGTGGTGTCATTTCAGATGACATGGGGGGGTTCAGATGGACAGATGTGATGTCATTTCAGATGACATGGGGGGTCAGATGGACAGATGTGGTGTCATTTCAGATGACATGGGGGGGTTCAGATGGACAGATGTGGTGTCATTTCAGATGACTTGGGGGGGTTCAGATGGACAGATGTGGTGTCATTTCAGATGACATGGGGGGGTTCAGATGGACAGATGTGATGTCATTTCAGATGACATGGGGGGTCAGATGGACAGATGTGGTGTCATTTCAGATGACATGGGGGGGTTCAGATGGACAGATGTGGTGTCATTTCAGATGACTTGGGGGGGTTCAGATGGACAGATGTGGTGTCATTTCAGATGACATGGGGGGGTTCAGATGGACAGATGTGGTGTCATTTCAGATGACATGGGGGGGTTCAGATGGACAGATGTGATGTCATTTCAGATGACATGGGGGGGTCAGATGGACAGATGTGGTGTCATTTCAGATGACATGGGGGGGTTCAGATGGACAGATGTGATGTCATTTCAGATGACATGGGGGGTCAGATGGACAGATGTGGTGTCATTTCAGATGACATGGGGGGGTTCAGATGGACAGATGTGATGTCATTTCAGATGACATGGGGGGGTTCAGATGGACAGATGTGGTGTCATTTCAGATGACATGGGGGGGTTCAGATGGACAGATGTGGTGTCATTTCAGATGACATGGGGGGGTTCAGATGGACAGATGTGGTGTCATTTCAGATGACATGGGGGGGTTCAGATGGACAGATGTGATGTCATTTCAGATGACATGGGGGGGTCAGATGGACAGATGTGGTGTCATTTCAGATGACATGGGGGGGTTCAGATGGACAGATGTGGTGTCATTTCAGATGACATGGGGGGGTTCAGATGGACAGATGTGGTGTCATTTCAGATGACTTGGGGGGGTTCAGATGGACAGATGTGGTGTCATTTCAGATGACATGGGGGGGTTCAGATGGACAGATGTGATGTCATTTCAGATGACATGGGGGGTCAGATGGACAGATGTGGTGTCATTTCAGATGACATGGGGGGGTTCAGATGGACAGATGTGGTGTCATTTCAGATGACTTGGGGGGGTTCAGATGGACAGATGTGGTGTCATTTCAGATGACATGGGGGGGTTCAGATGGACAGATGTGGTGTCATTTCAGATGACATGGGGGGGTTCAGATGGACAGATGTGATGTCATTTCAGATGACATGGGGGGGTTCAGATGGACAGATGTGATGTCATTTCAGATGACATGGGGGGGTCAGATGGACAGATGTGGTGTCATTTCAGATGACATGGGGGGGTTCAGATGGACAGATGTGGTGTCATTTCAGATGACATGGGGGGGTTCAGATGGACAGATGTGATGTCATTTCAGATGACATGGGGGGGGTCAGATGGACAGATGTGGTGTCATTTCAGATGACATGGGGGGGTTCAGATGGACAGATGTGGTGTCATTTCAGATGACATGGGGGGGGGTTCAGATGGACAGATGTGCTGTCATTTCAGATGACTTGGGGGGGTTCAGATGGACAGATGTGGTGTCATTTCAGATGACTTGGGGGGGTTCAGATGGACAGATGTGGTGTCATTTCAGATGACTGGGGGGGTTGAGATGGACAGATGTGCTGTCATTTCAGATGACATGGGGGGGGGGTTCAGATGGACAGATGTGGTGTCATTTCAGATGACTTGGGGGGGGGGGTTCAGATGGACAGATGTGGTGTCATTTCAGATGACTTGGGGGGGGGGTTCAGATGGACAGATGTGGTGTCATTTCAGATGACATGGGGGGGGGTTCAGATGGACAGATGTGCTGTCATTTCAGATGACTTGGGGGGGTTCAGATGGACAGATGTGGTGTCATTTCAGATGACTTGGGGGGGTTCAGATGGACAGATGTGGTGTCATTTCAGATGACTGGGGGGGTTGAGATGGACAGATGTGCTGTCATTTCAGATGACATGGGGGGGGGTTCAGATGGACAGATGTGGTGTCATTTCAGATGACTTGGGGGGGGGGGTTCAGATGGACAGATGTGGTGTCATTTCAGATGACTTGGGGGGGGGTTCAGATGGACAGATGTGGTGTCATTTCAGATGACATGGGGGGGTTGAGATGGACAGATGTGCTGTCATTTCAGATGACATGGGGGGGGGTTCAGATGGACAGATGTGGTGTCATTTCAGATGACTTGGGGGGGGGGGTTCAGATGGACAGATGTGGTGTCATTTCAGATGACTTGGGGGGGGGGGGTTCAGATGGACAGATGTGGTGTCATTTCAGATGACATGGGGGGGGGGTTCAGATGGACAGATGTGGTGTCATTTCAGATGACATGGGGGGGTTGAGATGGACAGATGTGCTGTCATTTCAGATGACATGGGGGGGGGTTCAGATGGACAGATGTGGTGTCATTTCAGATGACTTGGGGGGGGGGGGGTTCAGATGGACAGATGTGGTGTCATTTCAGATGACTTGGGGGGGTTCAGATGGACAGATGTGGTGTCATTTCAGATGACATGGGGGGGTTCAGATGGACAGATGTGATGTCATTTCAGATGACATGGGGGGTCAGATGGACAGATGTGGTGTCATTTCAGATGACATGGGGGGGTTCAGATGGACAGATGTGGTGTCATTTCAGATGACTTGGGGGGGTTCAGATGGACAGATGTGGTGTCATTTCAGATGACATGGGGGGGTTCAGATGGACAGATGTGATGTCATTTCAGATGACATGGGGGGTCAGATGGACAGATGTGGTGTCATTTCAGATGACATGGGGGGGTTCAGATGGACAGATGTGGTGTCATTTCAGATGACTTGGGGGGGTTCAGATGGACAGATGTGGTGTCATTTCAGATGACATGGGGGGGTTCAGATGGACAGATGTGGTGTCATTTCAGATGACATGGGGGGGTTCAGATGGACAGATGTGATGTCATTTCAGATGACATGGGGGGGTCAGATGGACAGATGTGGTGTCATTTCAGATGACATGGGGGGGTTCAGATGGACAGATGTGATGTCATTTCAGATGACATGGGGGGTCAGATGGACAGATGTGGTGTCATTTCAGATGACATGGGGGGGTTCAGATGGACAGATGTGATGTCATTTCAGATGACATGGGGGGGGTTCAGATGGACAGATGTGGTGTCATTTCAGATGACATGGGGGGGTTCAGATGGACAGATGTGGTGTCATTTCAGATGACATGGGGGGGTTCAGATGGACAGATGTGGTGTCATTTCAGATGACATGGGGGGGTTCAGATGGACAGATGTGATGTCATTTCAGATGACATGGGGGGGTCAGATGGACAGATGTGGTGTCATTTCAGATGACATGGGGGGGTTCAGATGGACAGATGTGGTGTCATTTCAGATGACATGGGGGGGTTCAGATGGACAGATGTGGTGTCATTTCAGATGACTTGGGGGGGTTCAGATGGACAGATGTGGTGTCATTTCAGATGACATGGGGGGGTTCAGATGGACAGATGTGATGTCATTTCAGATGACATGGGGGGTCAGATGGACAGATGTGGTGTCATTTCAGATGACATGGGGGGGTTCAGATGGACAGATGTGGTGTCATTTCAGATGACTTGGGGGGGTTCAGATGGACAGATGTGGTGTCATTTCAGATGACATGGGGGGGTTCAGATGGACAGATGTGGTGTCATTTCAGATGACATGGGGGGGTTCAGATGGACAGATGTGATGTCATTTCAGATGACATGGGGGGGTTCAGATGGACAGATGTGATGTCATTTCAGATGACATGGGGGGGTCAGATGGACAGATGTGGTGTCATTTCAGATGACATGGGGGGGTTCAGATGGACAGATGTGGTGTCATTTCAGATGACATGGGGGGGTTCAGATGGACAGATGTGATGTCATTTCAGATGACATGGGGGGGGTCAGATGGACAGATGTGGTGTCATTTCAGATGACATGGGGGGGTTCAGATGGACAGATGTGGTGTCATTTCAGATGACATGGGGGGGGGTTCAGATGGACAGATGTGCTGTCATTTCAGATGACTTGGGGGGGTTCAGATGGACAGATGTGGTGTCATTTCAGATGACTTGGGGGGGTTCAGATGGACAGATGTGGTGTCATTTCAGATGACTGGGGGGGTTGAGATGGACAGATGTGCTGTCATTTCAGATGACATGGGGGGGGGGTTCAGATGGACAGATGTGGTGTCATTTCAGATGACTTGGGGGGGGGGGTTCAGATGGACAGATGTGGTGTCATTTCAGATGACTTGGGGGGGGGGTTCAGATGGACAGATGTGGTGTCATTTCAGATGACATGGGGGGGGGTTCAGATGGACAGATGTGCTGTCATTTCAGATGACTTGGGGGGGTTCAGATGGACAGATGTGGTGTCATTTCAGATGACTTGGGGGGGTTCAGATGGACAGATGTGGTGTCATTTCAGATGACTGGGGGGGTTGAGATGGACAGATGTGCTGTCATTTCAGATGACATGGGGGGGGGTTCAGATGGACAGATGTGGTGTCATTTCAGATGACTTGGGGGGGGGGGTTCAGATGGACAGATGTGGTGTCATTTCAGATGACTTGGGGGGGGGGTTCAGATGGACAGATGTGGTGTCATTTCAGATGACATGGGGGGGTTGAGATGGACAGATGTGCTGTCATTTCAGATGACATGGGGGGGGGTTCAGATGGACAGATGTGGTGTCATTTCAGATGACTTGGGGGGGGGGGTTCAGATGGACAGATGTGGTGTCATTTCAGATGACTTGGGGGGGTTCAGATGGACAGATGTGGTGTCATTTCAGATGACATGGGGGGGTTCAGATGGACAGATGTGATGTCATTTCAGATGACATGGGGGGTCAGATGGACAGATGTGGTGTCATTTCAGATGACATGGGGGGGTTCAGATGGACAGATGTGGTGTCATTTCAGATGACTTGGGGGGGTTCAGATGGACAGATGTGGTGTCATTTCAGATGACATGGGGGGGTTCAGATGGACAGATGTGGTGTCATTTCAGATGACATGGGGGGGTTCAGATGGACAGATGTGATGTCATTTCAGATGACATGGGGGGGTCAGATGGACAGATGTGGTGTCATTTCAGATGACATGGGGGGGTTCAGATGGACAGATGTGGTGTCATTTCAGATGACATGGGGGGGTTCAGATGGACAGATGTGATGTCATTTCAGATGACATGGGGGGGGTCAGATGGACAGATGTGGTGTCATTTCAGATGACATGGGGGGGTTCAGATTGACAGATGTGGTGTCATTTCAGATGACATGGGGGGGGGTTCAGATGGACAGATGTGCTGTCATTTCAGATGACTTGGGGGGGTTCAGATGGACAGATGTGGTGTCATTTCAGATGACTTGGGGGGGTTCAGATGGACAGATGTGGTGTCATTTCAGATGACTGGGGGGGGTTCAGATGGACAGATGTGGTGTCATTTCAGATGACATGGGGGGGGGGGTTCAGATGGACAGATGTGCTGTCATTTCAGATGACTTGGGGGGGTTCAGATGGACAGATGTGGTGTCATTTCAGATGACTTGGGGGGGTTCAGATGGACAGATGTGGTGTCATTTCAGATGACATGGGGGGGGGTTCAGATGGACAGATGTGCTGTCATTTCAGATGACTTGGGGGGGTTCAGATGGACAGATGTGGTGTCATTTCAGATGACTTGGGGGGGTTCAGATGGACAGATGTGGTGTCATTTCAGATGACTGGGGGGGTTGAGATGGACAGATGTGCTGTCATTTCAGATGACATGGGGGGGGGGGTTCAGATGGACAGATGTGGTGTCATTTCAGATGACTTGGGGGGGGGGGGGTTCAGATGGACAGATGTGGTGTCATTTCAGATGACTTGGGGGGGGGGTTCAGATGGACAGATGTGGTGTCATTTCAGATGACATGGGGGGGTTGAGATGGACAGATGTGCTGTCATTTCAGATGACATGGGGGGGGGTTCAGATGGACAGATGTGGTGTCATTTCAGATGACTTGGGGGGGGGGGGTTCAGATGGACAGATGTGGTGTCATTTCAGATGACTTGGGGGGGTTCAGATGGACAGATGTGGTGTCATTTCAGATGACATGGGGGGGTTCAGATGGACAGATGTGATGTCATTTCAGATGACATGGGGGGTCAGATGGACAGATGTGGTGTCATTTCAGATGACATGGGGGGGTTCAGATGGACAGATGTGGTGTCATTTCAGATGACTTGGGGGGGTTCAGATGGACAGATGTGGTGTCATTTCAGATGACATGGGGGGGTTCAGATGGACAGATGTGGTGTCATTTCAGATGACATGGGGGGGTTCAGATGGACAGATGTGATGTCATTTCAGATGACATGGGGGGGTCAGATGGACAGATGTGGTGTCATTTCAGATGACATGGGGGGGTTCAGATGGACAGATGTGGTGTCATTTCAGATGACATGGGGGGGTTCAGATGGACAGATGTGATGTCATTTCAGATGACATGGGGGGGGTCAGATGGACAGATGTGGTGTCATTTCAGATGACATGGGGGGGTTCAGATGGACAGATGTGGTGTCATTTCAGATGACATGGGGGGGGGTTCAGATGGACAGATGTGCTGTCATTTCAGATGACTTGGGGGGGTTCAGATGGACAGATGTGGTGTCATTTCAGATGACTTGGGGGGGTTCAGATGGACAGATGTGGTGTCATTTCAGATGACTGGGGGGGGTTCAGATGGACAGATGTGGTGTCATTTCAGATGACATGGGGGGGGGGGTTCAGATGGACAGATGTGCTGTCATTTCAGATGACTTGGGGGGGTTCAGATGGACAGATGTGGTGTCATTTCAGATGACTTGGGGGGGTTCAGATGGACAGATGTGGTGTCATTTCAGATGACATGGGGGGGGGTTCAGATGGACAGATGTGGTGTCATTTCAGATGACTTGGGGGGGTCAAGCGTCTTCTTAAACATTCACATGAAGCAGGATTTCCTTCAGGTCAGGAGGACGCATGACGTCCAAACAAAGACCCCCCAGGTTGGATCGGTTCTGGGGAGTTTCTTTCTTCTGATTCTTGCTGCTGGATCCGAATCACAGAACTTTTTCTGAACATGAACACAAACCTCATGGGGGGGCGACCTCCTGAGAACAGAACCTCCTAGCACCTCTCTGAGGGGAGGGGTCTCTCCTGTTTCCCATCATGCCTTGGTTCAGGTTTGTTCTGGTCTAGTCTAAAGCTGGGCTTTAATGTTCTTCCATGTTTCACCGGACCCCCAGGCTCGATCCGGGCTGGGCCAGAACCCCCTCTGCGGCGGGAAAAGTTGAACGTTGAACACGTTGTGTGTCTTCTTTGTGATCGCTGAACAACTTTGTGGTTGGGTTGTGACTCATTAAGCCAGCTCCGATTCGGCTCTGAACCCTCTGACGGCCGTCCCACTGACGGAGGCTTCAGCCGTTGCTAAGCTAAATCTGTGGTAACCAGGGAGCTAATTATCCCTGCTTTTGCCTGCTCTCCATTTTGTTCCTTTTCTGAGCCGATCTTTTCCAGCGTGTGCTGTGATAAGCACAACTTTGCTCCTTTGATTCATTTTGTGCCTTCATCAAAGCAGCGGTTGGATTATTATGCACACTTTGAAATGACAGAATAATAGCTGCTAATATTCAGAAAGTCTGAGGCTGGTGTTTCTGCAGGAGTTCCTGTCAGACCTGAGGGAAAGGTCCAGGCCCGTCTGGATTCTGGCGTTGACGCCTCCGAGGTGATCCGTGACGAGGCCACATGTCTGTCAGTTTGGATCACATTCAAGCTCTTCAGAAAGTCATGTTCATGCAAAATGAGCATCCAGGATGAAGGGAGGATCTCACCCAACCAGAACCTCCTGGGTTTCACGTCAGCAGTGAGAAGAAAGGAGGAGTTCTTGTTCTGAAAGTAAGAAATCCATCCAAACGAATAACTGAAGGTAAAAACAAAACAAAGACAACAGAAGGTCCATCTGATGGATCCATGCTCAGGTCCACCTTCATCTTCTCTGGAATTCTTGTTGAAGGTTTAGTTTTCTGAGGAGAGCGTGAACAGAGAGAAAACAGGAATTCAACTGGGCCGTCTGCCGAGTTCTACTGTAATGGGATTCCTATTTTTCTAAATGTGAACGAACTTTAGTGACCAAAAGCCCTAAACGCATCCGGACTTTCCTGTGGAAGTCTCCTCCAAACGTCTGCAGAGGATCGGTTTGACTCCTAAACAAGAAGCAGACGCCACATCAGAAGGAATCCTGGTGCAGAAACGCCAACGGCGTTTCCTCAGAAAGCTCCTCCCACTGCTGCTGACATCCTGATCTGATGAGACTCCTCGGCGAGGAGGTGATGTTTGGAAGCAAAAGCAGCCCTGGTGAAGGTCTCAGCAGTCCTGAGGCTCCTCGTGGTCTGATAACACTTTCATATGTGTGTCTCACATCTGGCCTTGGCAGTTTGCTGTCAGAAGGCTTTCCCTGTTAGCTCTCTGCACCCCGCCAACATGCTGGAGCTGCATCCACGCCGGGCAGCAGTGGAGGAGCATGTTTTGGTTGTCTGATCCTGTTTCCTCATTAAATCCCAGTAAATAAACTCTATTTTGGAAGCACTCAGTCTTATTATAAATCCCACTCCTCCTCTCCTCTTTTCTCATCCTGTCTTTGCTGTGTTAACTGTCTTTCATGATTGCAGCCACAATCCAAATGAAGTTATCCTGCCTCATTATTTTGCCAAGGGGGAGATGGAACGTGTGAGAAGGAAGTGAAAAAAATCCTCAACCAGCCTGTGCTTGGACAGATTAATTGGATTATAGTTGCATTTAGCCCTGATTATGTCCTGCATGGGGACACAGATGATGACACAGATGGATTATGTTAGAACCAACAGCCAGGAAAGAGCTCTTAAGTGGGCTGAGGGAAGGTGTCGGCTCCAGGGGAAACCCACGTCAGACTTTCTGCTGAAAGTTCTGCAAAGAGTTCCTGCAGCCGGGTTTTGATTTTAGGAACGTGTTTTCAGACTGTCACTCACGATCCAGGGCTGTCCATCATTAGTGTTTGAGAGATAAAGCTGGAACAATGATGGAACAGTGATGGAACAGTGGTGGAACAGTGAAGGAACATTGATAGAACATTGATAGAACAGTGATGGAACAGTGGTGGAACAGTGAAGGGTTCTGTCAGCTCCTCTGGACTAAAATGGTTTCCTTTTTTGTTTGAAAAACTAAGTCAGGAAGTGAAACCCTGATTTACCGCCTGCTCCCCATCTGGACAAACCTGCTGCAGTGTTGGACGTCATGGCGGGACGACAGCAGCAGTAAAACCTGAAAGATGGCCGACAGCGAGACGTTGGCGACGGCAACAGATGGGCTTTATGAGGCACTGAGAGGACGCTGAAGCCATTCTTCATCACACAGGTGGACCTCTTCTTCACCTCGTTCCTTGATGAATGCAGATCCCCTCTCTGGTGATAATCAGCAAAGCCATGGCTGCTGCCCCTTCCTGCCCCCTTCCTGCCCCCATCCTGCCCCCATCCTGGCTGTAGTCCTGTTCACAGCAGCTGCAGCTGAGAACAGAGACATCAGGCGGCTGGACTCCATGTCGTCCTGCAGAGGTTTGCTGTTGGGGAGGGCTAGGTTGGGAGGGGGCGATGGGAACAGCGGCCCCCACAGATGTTAGCAGTTAGAGCATCAAAGAGACGGTAATCCACTGAACTGAGTAGATCCTCATTACAAGTGTCCTCAGAACAGACTCTTAATAAAGATAATAGTGACCCCCACACCATCATTGCATCCAGATGATCGAAGAACAAGAAAAAACCTTCATCTCCTTTTGGCCCTGAACCCATGCTGCAGCGGGCTGATCAGATCTCGTGGGTTTGAGTCCCACAGACATTCGATGCTGTTTGTGGGACTTTGCTGCAGATTCTGGTCTGAAGACGATTGAAAGGTTTCAAACGAAGGCCGTGTGAACATTTGAAGCTTTTAAAATGACAATAAAGAAAAGAAGGTGTAGCTGCTCCCAGCATGTCCGGCTGTGGTGCAGTGGGCTTTTTCTGATGCAGATTCTGTCATGAAGAGTCAGGATGCTCTTCTGTGAACTGATCTGAAGGAGGAATATTTCCAGGTCATCCTAAATGTTTAGATGGACGTTTTCTGTGTGTCAGAACTCGTCTTCATCTCCCAGATGAACAAACGAGGAAGACACTAAAGCAGCCTTTCTTTTTGATCTTGTTGTCTTTGTTTCTGTCTCCATAGCATCCCGTTGAGTCTGCACTCCTTCATGGCCTCTGGTCACTTCCTGTTTGATGACATCACAGACGTGTCTTCAGCTGTTTCTGTTGGATCTTTTCTCTGGTTTTCTCTCATCTGTTGGTTTATTTTCTTCTTTTCGGTTTTTCTGCTGCATAAAAACAAACTGGAAAGCAGACGCTGTCGTCCCGGCGTCGTCTGAGGATTACAGAACACTTCTCGTGTCTTCAGCGGCTGTTTGACTTTATCCAAGCAAACCGTTGATCAATAAACAATTTTCCTTTATTGATCAGTCATTTTCCACAGGTTCTCATGTAAACGGAGAAGAATTCACATGTTTGCATGCTGGTGTTCAGACGGAAGAACGGTTCTTCAGGTCCGACGCGGCTGAAATTTAGCGTGAAGATGCAGTTTAGCGGTTCTGAAGAACTGATGGTTCTGCTGTGACCCTGGAGAACCCAGCACCTTCACAAAGAACCCAAACAGAACCAGTGGCTCCGGAGCTGTTCGACACTCTGGAGTCGTTTTTCAGAGTGAAGCTAAAAATAACTTGGAATAATTGGGAACATGACACCTCTGTGGTTCTCTGAGGAACAGCAGCTGATTTAGCAGCCTGATAAACACACGTGCACGCTGTCAGTGCACGCTCTCCATGCTGATAAATGAGCTGCACCTCCAGTGAACACTTTCCTTCGATTACCATCCCTCCATCCTCCGAGCTGATTCCCTTTTCCCGCCGCTGCAGCAGGAAGCGCCTGCAGCGGATCAGATTTCAGGGCTGCATCAGGACAGTTGCCACCATGCAGACGCATCCTGAACGCTTGGCTGGTCCTTGAACATCCTCCACGCCGCGGCCCTGGTGTCACCCACATCACCTACCGGGTCTTCTCGCAGCAGCCCGTCTGCCGTGGTCAGCAGCGGTGTGTGCCGTCAGGGGGCGGTTCTGGGACGGGGCGGAACATCACCAGGAGCTGCAGCTGGAGGCGCAGAGCTGCAGCAGGAAGCGCAGCTGGAGGTGCAGCTGGAGGTGCAGCTGGAGGTGCAGCTGGAGGCGCAGCTGGAGGTGCAGTTGGAGGTGCAGTTGGAGGTGCAGCAGGAGGTGCAGTTGGAGGCGCAGCAGGAGGCGCAGCTGGAGGTGCAGCTGGAGGTGCAGCTGGAGGCGCAGCTGGAGGTGCAGCTGGAGGCGCAGCTGGAGGTGCAGCTGGAGGTGCAGCTGGAGGCGCAGCTGGAGGTGCAGTTGGAGGTGCAGTTGGAGGTGCAGCTGGAGGCGCAGCTGGAGGTGTAACAGGAGGTGCAGTTGGAGGTGCAGCAGGAGGTGCAGCTGGAGGCGCAGCTGGAGGTGTAACAGGAGGTGCAGCTGGAGGTGCAGCTGGAGGCGCAGCAGGAGGCGCAGCTGGAGGTGTAACAGGAGGTGCAGAGCTGCAGCAGGAGGCGCAGCTGGAGGTGCAGCTGGAGGTGCAGTTGGAGGTGCAGTTGGAGGTGCAGCAGGAGGTGCATTTGGAGGCGCAGCAGGAGGCGCAGCTGGAGGTGCAGCTGGAGGTGCAGCTGGAGGCGCAGCTGGAGGTGTAACAGGAGGTGCAATTGTAGGTGCAGCAGGAGGTGCAGCTGGAGGCGCAGCTGGAGGTGCAGTTGGAGGTGCAGCTGGAGGCGCAGCTGGAGGTGTAACAGGAGGTGCAGTTGGAGGTGCAGCAGGAGGTGCAGCTGGAGGCGCAGCTGGAGGCGCAGCTGGAGGTGTAACAGGAGGTGCAGCTGGAGGTGCAGCTGGAAGCGCAGCAGGAGGCGCAGCTGGAGGTGTAACAGGAGGTGCAGAGCTGCAGCAGGAGGCGCAGCTGGAGGTGCAGCTGGAGGTGCAGCAGGAGGTGCATTTGGAGGCGCAGCAGGAGGCGCAGCTGGAGGTGCAGCTGGAGGTGCAGCTGGAGGCGCAGCTGGAGGTGTAACAGGAGGTGCAGTTGTAGGTGCAGCAGGAGGTGCAGCTGGAGGCGCAGCTGGAGGTGTAACAGGAGGTGCAGCTGGAGGTGCAGCTGGAGGCGCAGCAGGAGGCGCAGCTGAAGGTGTAACAGGAGGTGCAGCTGGAGGTGCAGCTGGAGGCGCAGCTGGATGCGCAGCAGGAGGCGCAGCTGGAGGTGTAACCGGAGGTGCAGAGCTGCAGCAGGAGGCGCAGCTGGAGGTGCAGCTGGAGGTGCAGCTGGAGCTGCAGCTGGAGGCGCAGAGCTGCAGCAGGAAGCGCAGCTGGAGGTGCAGCTGGAGGTGCAGCTGGAGGCGCAGCTGGAGGTGCAGTTGGAGGTACAGTTGGAGGTGCAGCAGGAGGTGCAGTTGGAGGCGCAGCAGGAGGCGCAGCTGGAGGTGCAGCTGGAGGTGCAGCTGGAGGCGCAGCTGGAGGTGTAACAGGAGGTTCAGTTGGAGGTGCAGCAGGAGGTGCAGCTGGAGGCGCAGCTGGAGGTGTAACAGGAGGTGCAGCTGGAGGTGCAGCTGGAGGTGCAGCTGGAGGTGCAGCTGGAGGCGCATTAAGAGGCGCAGCTGGAGGTGTAACAGGAGGTGCAGAGCTGCAGCAGGAGGCGCAGCTGGAGGTGCAGCTGGAGGTGCAGTTGGAGGTGCAATTGGAGGTGCAGCAGGAGGTGCAGTTGGAGGCGCAGCAGGAGGCGCAGCTGGAGGTGCAGCTGGAGGTGCAGCTGGAGGCGCAGCTGGAGGTGTAACAGGAGGTGCAGTTGTAGGTGCAGCAGGAGGTGCAGCTGGAGGCGCAGCTGGAGGTGTAACAGGAGGTGCAGCTGGAGGTGCAGCTGGAGGCGCAGCAGGAGGCGCAGCTGGAGGTGTAACAGGAGGTGCAGCTGGAGGTGCAGCTGGAGGCGCAGCAGGAGGCGCAGCTGGAGGTGTAACAGGAGGTGCAGAGCTGCAGCAGGAGGCGCAGCTGGAGGTGCAGCTGGAGCTGCAGCTGGAGGCGCAGCTGGAGGTGCAGTTGGAGGTACAGTTGGAGGTGCAGCAGGAGGTGCAGTTGGAGGTGCAGCTGGAGGCGCAGCAGGAGGCGCAGCTGGAGGTGTAACAGGAGGTGCAGAGCTGCAGCAGGAGGCGCAGCTGGAGGCGCAGCTGGAGGTGCAGCAGGAGGCGCAGCTGGAGGTGTAACAGGAGGTGCAGAGCTGCAGCAGGAGGCGCAGCTGGAGGCGCAGCTGGAGGTGCAGCTGGAGGTGCAGCAGGAGGTGCAGCTGGAGGCGCAGCTGGAGGTGCAGCTGGAAGCGCAGCAGGAGGCGCAGCTGGAGGTGTAACAGGAGGTGCAGCTGGAGGTGCAGCTGGAGGTGCAGCTGGAGGCGCAGCAGGAGGCACAGCTGGAGGTGTAACAGGACGTCCAGAGCTGCAGCAGGAGGCGCAGCTGGAGGCGCAGCTGGAGGTGCAGCTGGAGGTGCAGCTGGAGGCGCAGCTGGAGGTGCAGTTGGAGGTGCAGTTGGAGGTGCAGCAGGAGGTGCAGTTGGAGGTGCAGCAGGAGGCGCAGCTGGAGGTGCAGCTGGAGGCGCAGCTGGAGGCGCAGCTGGAGGTGTAACAGGAGGTGCAGTTGGAGGTGCAGCAGGAGGTGCAGCTGGAGGCGCAGCTGGAGGTGTAACAGGAGGTGCAGCTGGAGGCGCAGCTGGAGGTGCAGCAGGAGGCGCAGCTGGAGGCGCAGCTGGAGGTGTAACAGGAGGTGCAGTTGGAGGTGCAGCAGGAGGTGCAGCTGGAGGCGCAGCTGGAGGTGTAACAGGAGGTGCAGCTGGAGGTGCAGCTGGAGGCGCAGCAGGAGGCGCAGCTGGAGGTGTAACAGGAGGTGCAGCAGGAGGTGCAGTTGGAGGCGCAGCAGGAGGCGCAGCTGGAGGTGCAGCTGGAGGTGCAGCTGGAGGCGCAGCTGGAGGTGTAACAGGAGGTGCAGTTGGAGGTGCAGCAGGAGGTGCAGCTGGAGGCGCAGCTGGAGGTGTAACAGGAGGTGCAGCTGGAGGTGCAGCTGGAGGCGCATTAGGAGGCGCAGCTGGAGGTGTAACAGGAGGTGCAGAGCTGGAGCAGGAGGCGCAGCTGGAGGTGCAGCTGGAGGTGCAGTTGGAGGTGCAGTTGGAGGTGCAGCAGGAGGTGCAGTTGGAGGCGCAGCTGGAGGTGCAGCTGGAGGTGCAGCTGGAGGCGCAGCTGGAGGTGTAACAGGAGGTGCAGTTGTAGGTGCAGCAGGAGGTGCAGCTTGAGGCGCAGCTGGAGGTGTAACAGGAGGTGCAGCTGGAGGTGCAGCTGGAGGCGTAACAGGAGGTGCAGAGCTGCAGCAGGAGGCGCAGCTGGAGGTGCAGCTGGAGGTGCAGCTGGAGCTGCAGCTGGAGGCGCAGAGCTGCAGCAGGAAGCGCAGCTGGAGGTGCAGCTGGAGGTGCAGCTGGAGGCGCAGCTGGAGGTGCAGTTGGAGGTACAGTTGGAGGTGCAGCAGGAGGTGCAGTTGGAGGCGCAGCAGGAGGCGCAGCTGGAGGTGCAGCTGGAGGCGCAGCTGGAGGTGTAACAGGAGGTGCAGTTGTAGGTGCAGCAGGAGGTCTAGCTGGAGGCGCAGCTGGAGGTGTAACAGGAGGCGCAGCTGGAGGTGTAAGAGGAGGTGCAGCTGGAGGTGCAGCTGGAGGCGCAGCAGGAGGCGCAGCAGGAGGCGCAGCTGGAGGTGTAACAGGAGGCGCAGAGCTGCAGCAGGAAGCGCAGCTGGAGGTGCAGCAGGAGGTGCAGCTGGAGGCGCAGCTGGAGGTGCAGTTGGAGGTGTAACAGGAGGTGCAGTTGGAGGTGCAGCTGGAGGTGCAGCTGGAGGCGCAGCTGGAGGTGTAACAGGAGGTGCAGCTGGAGGTGCAGCTGGAGGCGCAGCTGGAGGTGTAACAGGAGGTGCAGCTGTAGGCGCAGCTGGAGGTGCAGCTGGAGGTGTAACAGGAGGTGCAGCTGGAGGTGCAGCTGGAGGTGCAGCTGGAGGCGCAGCAGGAGGCACAGCTGGAGGTGTAACAGGAGGTGCAGAGCTGCAGCAGGAGGCGCAGCTGGAGGCGCAGCTGGAGGTGCAGCTGGAGGTGCAGCTGGAGGCGCAGCTGGAGGTGCAGTTGGAGGTGCAGTTGGAGGTGCAGCAGGAGGTGCAGTTGGAGGCGCAGCAGGAGGCGCAGCTGGAGGTGCAGCTGGAGGTGCAGCTGGAGGCGCAGCTGGAGGTGTAACAGGAGGTGCAGTTGGAGGTGCAGCTGGAGGTGCAGCTGGAGGCGCAGCTGGAGGTGTAACAGGAGGTGCAGCTGGAGGCGCAGCAGGAGGCGCAGCTGGAGGTGTAACAGGAGGTGCAGAGCTGCAGCAGGAGGCGCAGCTGGAGGCGCAGCAGGAGGCACAGCTGGAGGTGTAACAGGAGGTGCAGAGCTGCAGCAGGAGGCGCAGCTGGAGGCGCAGCTGGAGGTGCAGCTGGAGGTGCAGCTGGAGGCGCAGCTGGAGGTGCAGTTGGAGGTGCAGTTGGAGGTGCAGCAGGAGGTGCAGTTGGAGGCGCAGCAGGAGGCGCAGCTGGAGGTGCAGCTGGAGGTGCAGCTGGAGGCGCAGCTGGAGGTGTAACAGGAGGTGCAGTTGGAGGTGCAGCTGGAGGTGCAGCTGGAGGCGCAGCTGGAGGTGTAACAGGAGGTGCAGCTGGAGGTGCAGCTGGAGGCGCAGCAGGAGGCGCAGCTGGAGGTGTAACAGGAGGTGCAGTTGGAGGCGCAGCAGGAGGCGCAGCTGGAGGTGCAGCTGGAGGTGCAGCTGGAGGCGCAGCTGGAGGTGTAACAGGAGGTGCAGTTGGAGGTGCAGCAGGAGGTGCAGCTGGAGGCGCAGCTGGAGGTGTAACAGGAGGTGCAGCTGGAGGCGCAGCTGGAGGTGTAACAGGAGGTGCAGAGCTGCAGCAGGAGGCGCAGCTGGAGGTGCAGCTGGAGGTGCAGTTGGAGGTGCAATTGGAGGTGCAGCAGGAGGTGCAGTTGGAGGCGCAGCAGGAGGCGCAGCTGGAGGTGCAGCTGGAGGTGCAGCTGGAGGCGCAGCTGGAGGTGTAACAGGAGGTGCAGTTGTAGGTGCAGCAGGAGGTGCAGCTGGAGGCGCAGCTGGAGGTGTAACAGGAGGTGCAGCTGGAGGTGCAGCTGGAGGCGCAGCAGGAGGCGCAGCTGGAGGTGTAACAGGAGGTGCAGCTGGAGGCGCAGCAGGAGGCGCAGCTGGAGGTGTAACAGGAGGTGCAGAGCTGCAGCAGGAGGCGCAGCTGGAGGTGCAGCTGGAGCTGCAGCTGGAGGCGCAGCTGGAGGTGCAGTTGGAGGTACAGTTGGAGGTGCAGCAGGAGGTGCAGTTGGAGGCGCAGCAGGAGGCGCAGCTGGAGGTGCAGCTGGAGGCGCAGCAGGAGGCGCAGCTGGAGGTGTAACAGGAGGTGCAGAGCTGCAGCAGGAGGCGCAGCTGGAGGCGCAGCTGGAGGTGCAGCAGGAGGCGCAGCTGGAGGTGTAACAGGAGGTGCAGAGCTGCAGCAGGAGGCGCAGCTGGAGGCGCAGCTGGAGGTGCAGCTGGAGGTGCAGCAGGAGGTGCAGCTGGAGGCGCAGCTGGAGGTGCAGCTGGAGGCGCAGCAGGAGGCGCAGCTGGAGGTGTAACAGGAGGTGCAGCTGGAGGTGCAGCTGGAGGTGCAGCTGGAGGCGCAGCAGGAGGCACAGCTGGAGGTGTAACAGGACGTGCAGAGCTGCAGCAGGAGGCGCAGCTGGAGGCGCAGCTGGAGGTGCAGCTGGAGGTGCAGCTGGAGGCGCAGCTGGAGGTGCAGTTGGAGGTGCAGCAGGAGGTGCAGTTGGAGGTGCAGCAGGAGGCGCAGCTGGAGGTGCAGCTGGAGGTGCAGCTGGAGGCGCAGCTGGAATTGTAACAGGAGGTGCAGTTGGAGGTGCAGCAGGAGGTGCAGCTGGAGGCGCAGCTGGAGGTGTAACAGGAGGTGCAGCTGGAGGTGCAGCTGGAGGCGCAGCAGGAGGCGCAGCTGGAGGTGTAACAGGAGGTGCAGCAGGAGGTGCAGTTGGAGGCGCAGCAGGAGGCGCAGCTGGAGGTGCAGCTGGAGGTGCAGCTGGAGGCGCAGCTGGAGGTGTAACAGGAGGTGCAGTTGGAGGTGCAGCAGGAGTTGCAGCTGGAAGCGCAGCTGGAGGTGTAACAGGAGTTGCAGCTGGAGGTGCAGCTGGAGGCGCATTAGGAGGCGCAGCTGGAGGTGTAACAGGAGGTGCAGAGCTGCAGCAGGAGGCGCAGCTGGAGGTGCAGCTGGAGCTGCAGCTGGAGGCGCAGCTGGAGGTGCAGTTGGAGGTACAGTTGGAGGTGCAGCAGGAGGTGCAGTTGGAGGCGCAGCAGGAGGCGCAGCTGGAGGTGCAGCTGGAGGCGCAGCAGGAGGCGCAGCTGGAGGTGTAACAGGAGGTGCAGAGCTGCAGCAGGAGGCGCAGCTGGAGGCGCAGCTGGAGGTGCAGCAGGAGGCGCAGCTGGAGGTGTAACAGGAGGTGCAGAGCTGCAGCAGGAGGCGCAGCTGGAGGCGCAGCTGGAGGTGCAGCTGGAGGTGCAGCAGGAGGTGCAGCTGGAGGCGCAGCTGGAGGTGCAGCTGGAGGCGCAGCAGGAGGCGCAGCTGGAGGTGTAACAGGAGGTGCAGCTGGAGGTGCAGCTGGAGGTGCAGCTGGAGGCGCAGCTGGAGGTGCAGCTGGAGGTGCAGCTGGAGGTGCAGCTGGAGCTGCAGCAGGAGGCGCAGCTGGAGGCGCAGCTGGAGGTGCAGCTGGAGGTGCAGCTGGAGGCGCAGCTGGAGGTGCAGTTGGAGGTGCAGTTGGAGGTGCAGCAGGAGGTGCAGTTGGAGGTGCAGCAGGAGGCGCAGCTGGAGGTGCAGCTGGAGGCGCAGCTGGAGGCGCAGCTGGAGGTGTAACAGGAGGTGCAGTTGGAGGTGCAGCAGGAGGTGCAGCTGGAGGCGCAGCTGGAGGTGTAACAGGAGGTGCAGCTGGAGGCGCAGCTGGAGGTGCAGCAGGAGGCGCAGCTGGAGGCGCAGCTGGAGGTGTAACAGGAGGTGCAGTTGGAGGTGCAGCAGGAGGTGCAGCTGGAGGCGCAGCTGGAGGTGTAACAGGAGGTGCAGCTGGAGGTGCAGCTGGAGGCGCAGCAGGAGGCGCAGCTGGAGGTGTAACAGGAGGTGCAGCAGGAGGTGCAGTTGGAGGCGCAGCAGGAGGCGCAGCTGGAGGTGCAGCTGGAGGTGCAGCTGGAGGCGCAGCTGGAGGTGTAACAGGAGGTGCAGTTGGAGGTGCAGCAGGAGGTGCAGCTGGAGGCGCAGCTGGAGGTGTAACAGGAGGTGCAGCTGGAGGTGCAGCTGGAGGCGCATTAGGAGGCGCAGCTGGAGTTGTAACAGGAGGTGCAGAGCTGGAGCAGGAGGCGCAGCTGGAGGTGCAGCTGGAGGTGCAGTTGGAGGTGCAGTTGGAGGTGCAGCAGGAGGTGCAGTTGGAGGCGCAGCTGGAGGTGCAGCTGGAGGTGCAGCTGGAGGCGCAGCTGGAGGTGTAACAGGAGGTGCAGTTGTAGGTGCAGCAGGAGGTGCAGCTTGAGGCGCAGCTGGAGGTGTAACAGGAGGTGCAGCTGGAGGTGCAGCTGGAGGCGTAACAGGAGGTGCAGAGCTGCAGCAGGAGGCGCAGCTGGAGGTGCAGCTGGAGGTGCAGCTGGAGCTGCAGCTGGAGGCGCAGAGCTGCAGCAGGAAGCGCAGCTGGAGGTGCAGCTGGAGGTGCAGCTGGAGGCGCAGCTGGAGGTGCAGTTGGAGGTACAGTTGGAGGTGCAGCAGGAGGTGCAGTTGGAGGCGCAGCAGGAGGCGCAGCTGGAGGTGCAGCTGGAGGCGCAGCTGGAGGTGTAACAGGAGGTGCAGTTGTAGGTGCAGCAGGAGGTCTAGCTGGAGGCGCAGCTGGAGGTGTAACAGGAGGCGCAGCTGGAGGTGTAAGAGGAGGTGCAGCTGGAGGTGCAGCTGGAGGCGCAGCAGGAGGCGCAGCTGGAGGTGTAACAGGAGGCGCAGAGCTGCAGCAGGAAGCGCAGCTGGAGGTGCAGCAGGAGGTGCAGCTGGAGGCGCAGCTGGAGGTGCAGTTGGAGGTGTAACAGGAGGTGCAGTTGGAGGTGCAGCTGGAGGTGCAGCTGGAGGCGCAGCTGGAGGTGTAACAGGAGGTGCAGCTGGAGGTGCAGCTGGAGGCGCAGCTGGAGGTGTAACAGGAGGTGCAGCTGTAGGCGCAGCTGGAGGTGCAGCTGGAGGTGTAACAGGAGGTGCAGCTGGAGGCGCAGCTGGAGGTGCAGCTGGAGGCGCAGCAGGAGGCGCAGCTGGAGGTGTAACAGGAGGTGCAGAGCTGCAGCAGGAGGCGCAGCTGGAGGCGCAGCTGGAGGTGCAGCTGGAGGTGCAGCTGGAGGCGCAGCTGGAGGTGCAGTTGGAGGTGCAGTTGGAGGTGCAGCAGGAGGTGCAGTTGGAGGCGCAGCAGGAGGCGCAGCTGGAGGTGCAGCTGGAGGTGCAGCTGGAGGCGCAGCTGGAGGTGTAACAGGAGGTGCAGTTGGAGGTGCAGCTGGAGGTGCAGCTGGAAGCGCAGCTGGAGGTGTAACAGGAGGTGCAGCTGGAGGTGCAGCTGGAGGCGCAGCAGGAGGCGCAGCTGGAGGTGTAACAGGAGGTGCAGAGCTGCAGCAGGAGGCGCAGCTGGAGGCGCAGCAGGAGGCACAGCTGGAGGTGTAACAGGAGGTGCAGAGCTGCAGCAGGAGGCGCAGCTGGAGGCGCAGCTGGAGGTGCAGCTGGAGGTGCAGCTGGAGGCGCAGCTGGAGGTGCAGTTGGAGGTGCAGTTGGAGGTGCAGCAGGAGGTGCAGTTGGAGGTGCAGCAGGAGGCGCAGCTGGAGGTGCAGCTGGAGGTGCAGCTGGAGGCGCAGCTGGAGGTGTAACAGGAGGTGCAGTTGGAGGTGCAGCTGGAGGTGCAGCTGGAGGCGCAGCTGGAGGTGTAACAGGAGGTGCAGCTGGAGGTGCAGCTGGAGGCGCAGCAGGAGGCGCAGCTGGAGGTGTAACAGGAGGTGCAGTTGGAGGTGCAGCAGGAGGTGCAGCTGGAGGCGCAGCTGGAGGTGTAACAGGAGGTGCAGCTGGAGGTGCAGCTGGAGGCGCAGCAGGAGGCGCAGCTGGAGGTGTAACAGGAGGTGCAGCAGGAGGTGCAGTTGGAGGCGCAGCAGGAGGCGCAGCTGGAGGTGCAGCTGGAGGCGCAGCTGGAGGTGTAACAGGAGGTGCAGTTGGAGGTGCAGCAGGAGGTGCAGCTGGAGGCGCAGCTGGAGGTGTAACAGGAGGTGCAGCTGGAGGTGCAGCTGGAGGCACATTAGGAGGCGCAGCTGGAGGTGTAACAGGAGGTGCAGAGCTGCAGCAGGAGGCGCAGCTGGAGGTGCAGCTGTAGGTGCAGTTGGAGGTGCAGTTGGAGGTGCAGCAGGAGGTGCAGTTGGAGGCGCAGCAGGAGGTGCAATTGGAGGCGCAGCAGGAGGCGCAGCTGGAGGTGCAGCTGGAGGTGCAGCTGGAGGCGCAGCTGGAGGTGTAACAGGAGGTGCAGTTGTAGGTGCAGCAGGAGGTGCAGCTGGAGGCGCAGCTGGAGGTGTAACAGGAGGTGCAGCTGGAGGTGCAGCTGGAGGCGCAGCAGGAGGCGCAGCTGGAGGTGTAACAGGAGGTGCAGCTGGAGGTGCAGCTGGAGGTGCAGCTGGAGGCGCAGCAGGAGGCGCAGCTGGAGGTGTAACAGGAGGTGCAGAGCTGCAGCAGGAGGCGCAGCTGGAGGTGCAGCTGGAGGTGCAGCTGGAGGCGCAGCAGGAGAAGCAGCTGGAGGTGTAACAGGAGGTGCAGCTGGAGGTGCAGCTGGAAGTGCAGCTCGAGGCGCAGCTGGAAGTGCAGTTGGAGGTGCAGCAGGAGGTGCAGTTGGAGGCGCAGCAGGAGGCGCAGCTGGAGGTTCAGCTGGAGGCGCAGCTGGAGGTGTAACAGGAGGTGCAGTTGGAGGTACAGCAGGAAGTGCAGCTGGAGGCGCAGCTGGAGGTGTAACAGGAGGTGCAGCTGGAGGTGCAGCTGGAGGCGCAGCAGGAGGCGCAGCTGGAGGTTTAACAGGAGGTGCAGCTGGAGGTGCAGCTGGAGGTGCAGCTGGAGGCGCAGCAGGAGGCGCAGCTGGAGGTGTAACAGGAGGTGCAGCTGGAGGTGCAGTTGGAGGTGCAGCTGGAAGTGCAGCAGGAGGCGCAGCTGTAGGTGTAACAGGAGGTGCAGAGCTGCAGCAGGAGGCGCAGCTGGAGGCGCAGCTGGAGGTGCAGCTGGAGGTGCAGCAGGAGGTGCAGCTGGAAGCGCAGCTGGAGGTGTAACAGGAGGTGCAGCTGGAGGCGCAGCTGGAGGTGTAACAGGAGGTGCAGCTGGAGGTGCAGCTGGAGGTGCAGCAGGAGGTGCAGTTGGAGGTGCAGTTGGAGGTGCAGCAGGAGGTGCAGTTGGAGGCGCAGCAGGAGGCGCAGCTGGAGGTGCAGCTGGAGGTGCAGCTGGAGGCGCAGCTGGAGGTGTAACAGGAGGTGCAGTTGGAGGTGCAGCAGGAGGTGCAGTTGGAGGCGCAGCAGGAGGCGCAGCTGGAGGTGCAGCTGGAGGCGCAGCAGGAGGCGCAGCTGGAGGTGTAACAGGAGGTGCAGAGCTGCAGCAGGAGGCGCAGCTGGAGGCGCAGCTGGAGGTGCAGCAGGAGGTGCAGCAGGAGGCGCAGCTGGAGGTGTAACAGGAGGTGCAGAGCTGCAGCAGGAGGCGCAGCTGGAGGCGCAGCTGGAGGTGCAGCTGGAGGTGCAGCAGGAGGTGCAGCTGGAGGCGCAGCTGGAGGTGCAGCTGGAGGCGCAGCAGGAGGCGCAGCTGGAGGTGTAACAGGAGGTGCAGCTGGAGGTGCAGCTGGAGGTGCAGCTGGAGGCGCAGCAGGAGGCACAGCTGGAGGTGTAACAGGACGTGCAGAGCTGCAGCAGGAGGCGCAGCTGGAGGCGCAGCTGGAGGTGCAGCTGGAGGTGCAGCTGGAGGCGCAGCTGGAGGTGCAGTTGGAGGTGCAGTTGGAGGTGCAGCAGGAGGCGCAGCTGGAGGTGCAGCTGGAGGTGCAGCTGGAGGCGCAGCTGGAGGTGTAACAGGAGGTGCAGTTGGAGGTGCAGCAGGAGGTGCAGCTGGAGGCGCAGCTGGAGGTGTAACAGGAGGTGCAGCTGGAGGTGCAGCTGGAGGCGCAGCAGGAGGCGCAGCTGGAGGTGTAACAGGAGGTGCAGCAGGAGGTGCAGTTGGAGGCGCAGCAGGAGGCGCAGCTGGAGGTGCAGCTGGAGGTGCAGCTGGAGGCGCAGCTGGAGGTGTAACAGGAGGTGCAGTTGGAGGTGCAGCAGGAGGTGCAGCTGGAGGCGCAGCTGGAGGTGTAACAGGAGGTGCAGCTGGAGGTGCAGCTGGAGGCGCATTAGGAGGCGCAGCTGGAGGTGTAACAGGAGGTGCAGAGCTGCAGCAGGAGGCGCAGCTGGAGGTGCAGCTGGAGGTGCAGTTGGAGGTGCAGTTGGAGGTGCAGCAGGAGGTGCAGTTGGAGGCGCAGCAGGAGGTGCAATTGGAGGCGCAGCAGGAGGCGCAGCTGGAGGTGCAGCTGGAGGCGCAGCTGGAGGTGTAACAGGAGGTGCAGTTGTAGGTGCAGCAGGAGGTGCAGCTGGAGGCGCAGCTGGAGGTGTAACAGGAGGTGCAGCTGGAGGTGCAGCTGGAGGCGCAGCAGGAGGCGCAGCTGGAGGTGTAACAGGAGGTGCAGCTGGAGGTGCAGCTGGAGGTGCAGCTGGAGGCGCAGCAGGAGGCGCAGCTGGAGGTGTAACAGGAGGTGCAGAGCTGCAGCAGGAGGCGCAGCTGGAGGTGCAGCTGGAGGCGCAGCAGGAGAAGCAGCTGGAGGTGTAACAGGAGGTGCAGCTGGAGGTGCAGCTGGAAGTGCAGCTCGAGGCGCAGCTGGAAGTGCAGTTGGAGGTGCAGCAGGAGGTGCAGTTGGAGGCGCAGCAGGAGGCGCAGCTGGAGGTGCAGCTGGAGGCGCAGCTGGAGGTGTAACAGGAGGTGCAGTTGGAGGTGCAGCAGGAAGTGCAGCTGGAGGCGCAGCTGGAGGTGTAACAGGAGGTGCAGCTGGAGGTGCAGCTGGAGGCGCAGCAGGAGGCGCAGCTGGAGGTGTAACAGGAGGTGCAGCTGGAGGTGCAGCTGGAGGTGCAGCTGGAGGCGCAGCAGGAGGCGCAGCTGGAGGTGTAACAGGAGGTGCAGCTGGAGGTGCAGTTGGAGGTGCAGCTGGAAGTGCAGCAGGAGGCGCAGCTGGAGGTGTAACAGGAGGTGCAGAGCTGCAGCAGGAGGCGCAGCTGGAGGCGCAGCTGGAGGTGCAGCTGGAGGTGCAGCAGGAGGTGCAGCTGGAGGCGCAGCTGGAGGTGTAACAGGAGGTGCAGCTGGAGGCGCAGCTGGAGGTGTAACAGGAGGTGCAGCTGGAGGTGCAGCTGGAGGTGCAGCAGGAGGCTCAGCTGGAGGCGCAGCTGGAGGTGCAGCTGGAGGTGCAGCTGGAGGCGCAGCTGGAGGTGCAGTTGGAGGTGCAGTTGGAGGTGCAGCAGGAGGTGCAGTTGGAGGCGCAGCAGGAGGCGCAGCTGGAGGTGCAGCTGGAGGTGCAGCTGGAGGCGCAGCTGGAGGTGTAACAGGAGGTGCAGTTGGAGGTGCAGCAGGAGGTGCAGCTGGAGGCGCAGCTGGAGGTGTAACAGGAGGTGCAGCTGGAGGTGCAGCTGGAGGCGCAGCAGGAGGCGCAGCTGGAGGTGTAACAGGAGGTGCAGAGCTGCAGCAGGAGGCGCAGCTGGAGGTGCAGCTGGAGGTGCAGTTGGAGGTGCAGTTGGAGGTGCAGCAGGAGGCGCAGCTGGAGGTGTAACAGGAGGTGCAGCTGGAGGTGCAGCTGGAGGTGCACCTGGAGGCCAGCAGGAGGCGCAGCTGGAGGTGTAACAGGAGGTGCAGAGCTGCAGCAGGAGGCGCAGCTGGAGGCGCAGCTGGAGGTGCAGCTGGAGGTGCAGCTGGAGGCGCAGCTGGAGGCGCAGCTGGAGGTGCAGTTGGAGGTGCAGTTGGAGGTGCAGCAGGAGGTGCAGTTGGAGGCGCAGCAGGAAGCGCAGCTGGAGGTGCAGCTGGAGGTGCAGCTGGAGGTGTAACAGGAGGTGCAGTTGGAGGTGCAGCAGGAGGTGCAGCTGGAGGCGCAGCTAGAGGTGTAACAGGAGGTGCAGCTGGAGGTGCAGCTGGAGGCGCAGCAGGAGGCGCAGCTGGAGGTGTAACAGGAGGTGCAGCTGGAGGTGCAGCTGGAGGTGCAGCTGGAAGTGCAGCTGGAGGTGCAGCTGGAGGTGCAGCAGGAGGTGCAGCTGGAGGCGCAGCTGGAGGTGTAACAGGAGGTGCAGCTGGAGGCGCAGCAGGAAGCGCAGCTGGAGGTGTAACAGGAGGTGCAGCTGGAGGCGCAGCAGGAAGCGCAGCTGGAGGTGTAACAGGAGGTGCAGAGCTGCAGCAGGAGGCGCAGCTGGAGGCGCAGCTGGAGGTGCAGCTGGAGGTGCAGCAGGAGGTGCAGCTGGAGGCGCAGCTGGAGGTGTAACAGGAGGTGCAGCTGGAGGCGCAGCAGGAAGCGCAGCTGGAGGTGTAACAGGAGGTGCAGCTGGAGGTGCAGCTGGAGGTGCAGCTGGAGGCGCAGCAGGAGGCGTAACAGGAGGTGCAGAGCTGCAGCAGGAGGCGCAGCTGGAGGCGCAGCTGGAGGTGCAGCTGGAGGTGCAGCTGGAGGCGCAGCTGGAGGTGCAGTTGGAGGTGCAGTTGGAGGTGCAGCAGGAGGTGCAGTTGGAGGCGCAGCAGGAGGCGCAGCTGGAGGTGCAGCTGGAGGTGCAGCTGGAGGCGCAGCTGGAGGTGTAACAGGAGGTGCAGTTGGAGGTGTACCAGGAGGTGCAGCTGGAGGCGCAGCAGGAGGCGCAGCTGGAGGTGTAACAGGAGGTGCAGCTGGAGGTGCAGCTGGAGGTGCAGCTGGAGGCGCAGCAGGAGGCGCAGCTGGAGGTGTAACAGGAGGTGCAGAGCTGCAGCAGGAGGCGCAGCTGGAGGTGCAGCTGGAGGTGCAGCTGGAGCTGCAGCTGGAGGCGCAGAGCTGCAGCAGGAAGCGCAGCTGGAGGTGTAACAGGAGGTGCAGCTGGAGGTGCAGCTGGAGGCGCAGCAGGAGGCGCAGCTGGAGGTGTAACAGGAGGTGCAGCTGGAGGCGCAGCAGGAGGCGCAGCTGGAGGTGTAACAGGAGGTGCAGCAGGAGGCGCAGCTGGAGGCGCAGCTGGAGGTGCAGCTGGAGGTGCAGCAGGAGGTGCAGCTGGAGGCGCAGCTGGAGGTGTAACAGGAGGTGCAGCTGGAGGCGCAGCAGGAGGCGCAGCTGAAGGTGTAACAGGAAGATGCAGCTGGAGGTGCAGCTGGAGGTGCAGCTGGAGGCGCAGCAGGAGGCGCAGCTGGAGGTGTAACAGGAGGTGCAGAGCTGCAGCAGGAGGCGCAGCTGGAGGCGCAGCTGGAGGTGCAGCTGGAGGTGCAGCTGGAGGCGCAGCTGGAGGTGCAGTTGGAGGTGCAGTTGGAGGTGCAGCAGGAGGTGCAGTTGGAGGCGCAGCAGGAGGCGCAGCTGGGGGTGCAGCTGGAGGTGCAGCTGGAGGCGCAGCTGGAGGTGTAACAGGAGGTGCAGTTGGAGGTGTACCAGGAGGTGCAGCTGGAGGTGCAGCTGGAGGCGCAGCAGGAGGCGCAGCTGGAGGTGTAACAGGAGGTGCAGCTGGAGGTGCAGCTGGAGGTGCAGCTGGAGGCGCAGCAGGAGGCGCAGCTGGAGGTGTAACAGGAGGTGCAGAGCTGCAGCAGGAGGCGCAGCTGGAGGTGCAGCTGGAGGTGCAGCTGGAGCTGCAGCTGGAGGCGCAGAGCTGCAGCAGGAAGCGCAGCTGGAGGTGTAACAGGAGGTGCAGCTGGAGGTGCAGCTGGAGGCGCAGCAGGAGGCGCAGCTGGAGGTGTAACAGGAGGTGCAGCTGGAGGTGCAGCTGGAGGAGCAGCAGGAGGTGCAGTTGGAGGTGCAGCTGGAGGTGCAGTTGGAGGCGCAGCAGGAGGTGCAATTGGAGGCGCAGCAGGAGGCGCAGCTGGAGGTGCAGCTGGAGGTGCAGCTGGAGGCGCAGCTGGAGGTGTAACAGGAGGTGCAGTTGTAGGTGCAGCAGGAGGTGCAGCTGGAGGCGCAGCTGGAGGTGTAACAGGAGGTGCAGCTGGAGGTGCAGCTGGAGGCGCAGCAGGAGGCGCAGCTGGAGGTGTAACAGGAGGTGCAGCTGGAGGTGCAGCTGGAGGTGCAGCTGGAGGCGCAGCAGGAGGCGCAGCTGGAGGTGTAACAGGAGGTGCAGAGCTGCAGCAGGAGGCGCAGCTGGAGGTGCAGCTGGAGGTGCAGCTGGAGGCGCAGCAGGAGAAGCAGCTGGAGGTGTAACAGGAGGTGCAGCTGGAGGTGCAGCTGGAAGTGCAGCTCGAGGCGCAGCTGGAAGTGCAGTTGGAGGTGCAGCAGGAGGTGCAGTTGGAGGCGCAGCAGGAGGCGCAGCTGGAGGTTCAGCTGGAGGCGCAGCTGGAGGTGTAACAGGAGGTGCAGTTGGAGGTACAGCAGGAAGTGCAGCTGGAGGCGCAGCTGGAGGTGTAACAGGAGGTGCAGCTGGAGGTGCAGCTGGAGGCGCAGCAGGAGGCGCAGCTGGAGGTTTAACAGGAGGTGCAGCTGGAGGTGCAGCTGGAGGTGCAGCTGGAGGCGCAGCAGGAGGCGCAGCTGGAGGTGTAACAGGAGGTGCAGCTGGAGGTGCAGTTGGAGGTGCAGCTGGAAGTGCAGCAGGAGGCGCAGCTGTAGGTGTAACAGGAGGTGCAGAGCTGCAGCAGGAGGCGCAGCTGGAGGCGCAGCTGGAGGTGCAGCTGGAGGTGCAGCAGGAGGTGCAGCTGGAAGCGCAGCTGGAGGTGTAACAGGAGGTGCAGCTGGAGGCGCAGCTGGAGGTGTAACAGGAGGTGCAGCTGGAGGTGCAGCTGGAGGTGCAGCAGGAGGTGCAGTTGGAGGTGCAGTTGGAGGTGCAGCAGGAGGTGCAGTTGGAGGCGCAGCAGGAGGCGCAGCTGGAGGTGCAGCTGGAGGTGCAGCTGGAGGCGCAGCTGGAGGTGTAACAGGAGGTGCAGTTGGAGGTGCAGCAGGAGGTGCAGTTGGAGGCGCAGCAGGAGGCGCAGCTGGAGGTGCAGCTGGAGGCGCAGCAGGAGGCGCAGCTGGAGGTGTAACAGGAGGTGCAGAGCTGCAGCAGGAGGCGCAGCTGGAGGCGCAGCTGGAGGTGCAGCAGGAGGTGCAGCAGGAGGCGCAGCTGGAGGTGTAACAGGAGGTGCAGAGCTGCAGCAGGAGGCGCAGCTGGAGGCGCAGCTGGAGGTGCAGCTGGAGGTGCAGCAGGAGGTGCAGCTGGAGGCGCAGCTGGAGGTGCAGCTGGAGGCGCAGCAGGAGGCGCAGCTGGAGGTGTAACAGGAGGTGCAGCTGGAGGTGCAGCTGGAGGTGCAGCTGGAGGCGCAGCAGGAGGCACAGCTGGAGGTGTAACAGGACGTGCAGAGCTGCAGCAGGAGGCGCAGCTGGAGGCGCAGCTGGAGGTGCAGCTGGAGGTGCAGCTGGAGGCGCAGCTGGAGGTGCAGTTGGAGGTGCAGTTGGAGGTGCAGCAGGAGGCGCAGCTGGAGGTGCAGCTGGAGGTGCAGCTGGAGGCGCAGCTGGAGGTGTAACAGGAGGTGCAGTTGGAGGTGCAGCAGGAGGTGCAGCTGGAGGCGCAGCTGGAGGTGTAACAGGAGGTGCAGCTGGAGGTGCAGCTGGAGGCGCAGCAGGAGGCGCAGCTGGAGGTGTAACAGGAGGTGCAGCAGGAGGTGCAGTTGGAGGCGCAGCAGGAGGCGCAGCTGGAGGTGCAGCTGGAGGTGCAGCTGGAGGCGCAGCTGGAGGTGTAACAGGAGGTGCAGTTGGAGGTGCAGCAGGAGGTGCAGCTGGAGGCGCAGCTGGAGGTGTAACAGGAGGTGCAGCTGGAGGTGCAGCTGGAGGCGCATTAGGAGGCGCAGCTGGAGGTGTAACAGGAGGTGCAGAGCTGCAGCAGGAGGCGCAGCTGGAGGTGCAGCTGGAGGTGCAGTTGGAGGTGCAGTTGGAGGTGCAGCAGGAGGTGCAGTTGGAGGCGCAGCAGGAGGTGCAATTGGAGGCGCAGCAGGAGGCGCAGCTGGAGGTGCAGCTGGAGGCGCAGCTGGAGGTGTAACAGGAGGTGCAGTTGTAGGTGCAGCAGGAGGTGCAGCTGGAGGCGCAGCTGGAGGTGTAACAGGAGGTGCAGCTGGAGGTGCAGCTGGAGGCGCAGCAGGAGGCGCAGCTGGAGGTGTAACAGGAGGTGCAGCTGGAGGTGCAGCTGGAGGTGCAGCTGGAGGCGCAGCAGGAGGCGCAGCTGGAGGTGTAACAGGAGGTGCAGAGCTGCAGCAGGAGGCGCAGCTGGAGGTGCAGCTGGAGGCGCAGCAGGAGAAGCAGCTGGAGGTGTAACAGGAGGTGCAGCTGGAGGTGCAGCTGGAAGTGCAGCTCGAGGCGCAGCTGGAAGTGCAGTTGGAGGTGCAGCAGGAGGTGCAGTTGGAGGCGCAGCAGGAGGCGCAGCTGGAGGTGCAGCTGGAGGCGCAGCTGGAGGTGTAACAGGAGGTGCAGTTGGAGGTGCAGCAGGAAGTGCAGCTGGAGGCGCAGCTGGAGGTGTAACAGGAGGTGCAGCTGGAGGTGCAGCTGGAGGCGCAGCAGGAGGCGCAGCTGGAGGTGTAACAGGAGGTGCAGCTGGAGGTGCAGCTGGAGGTGCAGCTGGAGGCGCAGCAGGAGGCGCAGCTGGAGGTGTAACAGGAGGTGCAGCTGGAGGTGCAGTTGGAGGTGCAGCTGGAAGTGCAGCAGGAGGCGCAGCTGGAGGTGTAACAGGAGGTGCAGAGCTGCAGCAGGAGGCGCAGCTGGAGGCGCAGCTGGAGGTGCAGCTGGAGGTGCAGCAGGAGGTGCAGCTGGAGGCGCAGCTGGAGGTGTAACAGGAGGTGCAGCTGGAGGCGCAGCTGGAGGTGTAACAGGAGGTGCAGCTGGAGGTGCAGCTGGAGGTGCAGCAGGAGGCTCAGCTGGAGGCGCAGCTGGAGGTGCAGCTGGAGGTGCAGCTGGAGGCGCAGCTGGAGGTGCAGTTGGAGGTGCAGTTGGAGGTGCAGCAGGAGGTGCAGTTGGAGGCGCAGCAGGAGGCGCAGCTGGAGGTGCAGCTGGAGGTGCAGCTGGAGGCGCAGCTGGAGGTGTAACAGGAGGTGCAGTTGGAGGTGCAGCAGGAGGTGCAGCTGGAGGCGCAGCTGGAGGTGTAACAGGAGGTGCAGCTGGAGGTGCAGCTGGAGGCGCAGCAGGAGGCGCAGCTGGAGGTGTAACAGGAGGTGCAGAGCTGCAGCAGGAGGCGCAGCTGGAGGTGCAGCTGGAGGTGCAGTTGGAGGTGCAGTTGGAGGTGCAGCAGGAGGCGCAGCTGGAGGTGTAACAGGAGGTGCAGCTGGAGGTGCAGCTGGAGGTGCACCTGGAGGCCAGCAGGAGGCGCAGCTGGAGGTGTAACAGGAGGTGCAGAGCTGCAGCAGGAGGCGCAGCTGGAGGCGCAGCTGGAGGTGCAGCTGGAGGTGCAGCTGGAGGCGCAGCTGGAGGCGCAGCTGGAGGTGCAGTTGGAGGTGCAGTTGGAGGTGCAGCAGGAGGTGCAGTTGGAGGCGCAGCAGGAAGCGCAGCTGGAGGTGCAGCTGGAGGTGCAGCTGGAGGTGTAACAGGAGGTGCAGTTGGAGGTGCAGCAGGAGGTGCAGCTGGAGGCGCAGCTAGAGGTGTAACAGGAGGTGCAGCTGGAGGTGCAGCTGGAGGCGCAGCAGGAGGCGCAGCTGGAGGTGTAACAGGAGGTGCAGCTGGAGGTGCAGCTGGAGGTGCAGCTGGAAGTGCAGCTGGAGGTGCAGCTGGAGGTGCAGCAGGAGGTGCAGCTGGAGGCGCAGCTGGAGGTGTAACAGGAGGTGCAGCTGGAGGCGCAGCAGGAAGCGCAGCTGGAGGTGTAACAGGAGGTGCAGCTGGAGGCGCAGCAGGAAGCGCAGCTGGAGGTGTAACAGGAGGTGCAGAGCTGCAGCAGGAGGCGCAGCTGGAGGCGCAGCTGGAGGTGCAGCTGGAGGTGCAGCAGGAGGTGCAGCTGGAGGCGCAGCTGGAGGTGTAACAGGAGGTGCAGCTGGAGGCGCAGCAGGAAGCGCAGCTGGAGGTGTAACAGGAGGTGCAGCTGGAGGTGCAGCTGGAGGTGCAGCTGGAGGCGCAGCAGGAGGCGTAACAGGAGGTGCAGAGCTGCAGCAGGAGGCGCAGCTGGAGGCGCAGCTGGAGGTGCAGCTGGAGGTGCAGCTGGAGGCGCAGCTGGAGGTGCAGTTGGAGGTGCAGTTGGAGGTGCAGCAGGAGGTGCAGTTGGAGGCGCAGCAGGAGGCGCAGCTGGAGGTGCAGCTGGAGGTGCAGCTGGAGGCGCAGCTGGAGGTGTAACAGGAGGTGCAGTTGGAGGTGTACCAGGAGGTGCAGCTGGAGGCGCAGCAGGAGGCGCAGCTGGAGGTGTAACAGGAGGTGCAGCTGGAGGTGCAGCTGGAGGTGCAGCTGGAGGCGCAGCAGGAGGCGCAGCTGGAGGTGTAACAGGAGGTGCAGAGCTGCAGCAGGAGGCGCAGCTGGAGGTGCAGCTGGAGGTGCAGCTGGAGCTGCAGCTGGAGGCGCAGAGCTGCAGCAGGAAGCGCAGCTGGAGGTGTAACAGGAGGTGCAGCTGGAGGTGCAGCTGGAGGCGCAGCAGGAGGCGCAGCTGGAGGTGTAACAGGAGGTGCAGCTGGAGGCGCAGCAGGAGGCGCAGCTGGAGGTGTAACAGGAGGTGCAGCAGGAGGCGCAGCTGGAGGCGCAGCTGGAGGTGCAGCTGGAGGTGCAGCAGGAGGTGCAGCTGGAGGCGCAGCTGGAGGTGTAACAGGAGGTGCAGCTGGAGGCGCAGCAGGAGGCGCAGCTGAAGGTGTAACAGGAAGATGCAGCTGGAGGTGCAGCTGGAGGTGCAGCTGGAGGCGCAGCAGGAGGCGCAGCTGGAGGTGTAACAGGAGGTGCAGAGCTGCAGCAGGAGGCGCAGCTGGAGGCGCAGCTGGAGGTGCAGCTGGAGGTGCAGCTGGAGGCGCAGCTGGAGGTGCAGTTGGAGGTGCAGTTGGAGGTGCAGCAGGAGGTGCAGTTGGAGGCGCAGCAGGAGGCGCAGCTGGGGGTGCAGCTGGAGGTGCAGCTGGAGGCGCAGCTGGAGGTGTAACAGGAGGTGCAGTTGGAGGTGTACCAGGAGGTGCAGCTGGAGGTGCAGCTGGAGGCGCAGCAGGAGGCGCAGCTGGAGGTGTAACAGGAGGTGCAGCTGGAGGTGCAGCTGGAGGTGCAGCTGGAGGCGCAGCAGGAGGCGCAGCTGGAGGTGTAACAGGAGGTGCAGAGCTGCAGCAGGAGGCGCAGCTGGAGGTGCAGCTGGAGGTGCAGCTGGAGCTGCAGCTGGAGGCGCAGAGCTGCAGCAGGAAGCGCAGCTGGAGGTGTAACAGGAGGTGCAGCTGGAGGTGCAGCTGGAGGCGCAGCAGGAGGCGCAGCTGGAGGTGTAACAGGAGGTGCAGCTGGAGGTGCAGCTGGAGGAGCAGCAGGAGGTGCAGTTGGAGGTGCAGCTGGAGGTTTAACAGGAGGTGCAGAGCTGCAGCAGGAGGCACAGCTGGAGGCGCAGCTGGAGGCGCAGCTGGAGGCGCAGCTGGATGTGCAGCTGGAGGTGCAGCTGGAGGCGCAGTAGGAGAAGCAGCTGGAGGTGTAACAGGAGGTGCAGCTGGAGGTGCAGCTGGAAGTGCAGCTGGAGGCGCAGCTGGAGGTGCAGTTGGAGGTGCAGTTGGAGGTGCAGCAGGAGGTGCAGTTGGAGGCGCAGCAGGAGGCGCAGCTGGAGGTGCAGTCGGAGGCGCAGCTGGAGGTGTAACAGGAGGTGCAGTTGGAGGTGCAGCAGGAGGTGCAGCTGGAGGCGCAGCTGGAGGTGTAACAGGAGGTGCAGCTGGAGGTTCAGCTGGAGGCGCAGCAGGAGGCGCAGCTGGAGGTGTAACAGGAGGTGCAGCTGGAGGTGCAGCTGGAGGTGCAGCTGGAGGCGCAGCAAGAGGCGCAGCTGGAGGTGTAACAGGAGGTGCAGCTGGAGGTGCAGCTGGAGGTGCAGTTGGAGGTGCACTTAGAGGTGCAGCAGGAGGTGCAGTTGGAGGCGCAGCAGGAGGCGCAGCTGGAGGTGCAGCTGGAGGCGCAGCTGGAGGTGTAACAGGAGGTGCAGTTGGAGGTGCAGCAGGAGGTGCAGCTGGAGGCGCAGCTGGAGGTGTAACAGGAGGTGCAGCTGGAGGTGCAGCTGGAGGTCGTAGCAGGAGGCGCAGCTGGAGGTGTAACAGGAGGTGCAGCTGGAGGTGCAGCTGGAGGCGCAGCAGGAGGCGCAGCTGGAGGTGTAACAGGAGGTGCAGAGTTGCAGCAGGAGGCGCAGCTGGAGGTGCAGCTGGAGGCACAGCAGGAGGCGCAGCTGGAGGTGTAACAGGAGGTGCAGCTGGAGGTGCAGCAGGAGGTGCAGTTGGAGGTGCAGCTGGAGGTGTAACAGGAGGTGCAGCTGGAGGTGCAGCAGGAGGTGCAGTTGGAGGTGCAGCTGGAGGTGCAGCTGGAGGTGCAGCTGGAGGCGCAGCAGGAGGCGCAGCTGGAGGTGTAACAGGAGGTGCAGAGCTGCAGCAGGAGGCGCAGCTGGAGGTGCAGCTGGAGGTGCAGCTGGAGGTGCAGCTGGAGGCACAGCTGGAGGTGTAACAGGAGGTGCAGCTGGAGGTGTAACAGGAGGTGCAGCTGGAGGTGTAACAGGAGGTGCAGCAGGAGGTGCAGTTGGAGGTGCAGCTGGAGGTGTAACAGGAGGTGCAGCAGGAGGTGCAGCTGGAGGTGCAGCTGGAGGCGCAGCAGGAGGCGCAGCTGGAGGTGTAATAGGAGGTGCAGCTGGAGGTGCAGCTGGAGGTGCAGCTGGAGGCGCAGCAGGAGCCGCAGCTGGAGGTGTAACAGGAGGTGCAGCTGGAGGTGCAGCTGGAGGTGCAGTTGGAGGTGCAGCTGGAGGTGCAGCTGGAGGTGCAGTTGGAGGTGCAGCTGTCTGACAGTGAAGATAAAATCCTCCCGTGAGGTTCAGAAGCTTTGATCCAGACATTTGTCCCATTTTCCTTCTGGACTTCAGACTCTTTTCCTGGTGGTCTCAGTTTCCAGGTCTGTGTTTCTAAAATGAGGACATCAATTATTCAGGGATTTAATGTGATCCAATTAAAACCTTTCTGTCTTCATGTTTGTTTGGATTTTTCCTGAAACATTGAGATGAGGAGTTTCCTGCTTTATCAGCTTCTTCTCTATTAAAGCTTCGCTGAAACATTTGATTTTTCCTTCAAGAAGAACCTGAAGCTGCTGCCTCCTGACAGGAGCTTCATGCTCCTTCAAATCTCTGAGGAGACGCTGCTTTCTGGGGAGTTCCTGAAGGAGTTCCTGAAATGTCAGCCTCCCTCTGGAGGAGACATCTGCAAAACAAGTTTCTCTCAAAATATTCTGTCTTTGTAGTTTAGCTGTCAGGAGAAAGTTTTTCAATTTGCTGTCTGACAACTATGTGGAAGATTGTTGAGCAGATGACAGAAAACAGTAGCTCTCAGCAGAAGCTCTGCTGCAGACGTCTGCAGTTTCCAGCCGTCTGCAGCTTCTAGCCGTCTGCATCCTCTATCCGTCTGAAGCATGCCGTCTGCCGCTTCCAGCCGTCTGCAGCTTCCAGCCGTCTGCAGCTTCTAGCCGTCTGCATCCTCTATCCGTCTGAAGCATGCCGTCTGCCGCTTCCAGCCGTCTGCAGCTTCCAGCCGTCTGCAGCATCCAGCCGTCTGCAGCATCCAGCCATCTACATCTTCTAGCCGTCTGCATCCTCTATCCGTCTGCAGCATGCAGCCGTCTGCCGCTTCCAGCCGTCTGCATCCTCTATCCGTCTGAAGCATGCCGTCTGCCGCTTCCAGCCGTCTGCAGCTTCCAGCCGTCTGCAGCTTCCAGCCGTCTGCATCCTCTATCCCTCTGAAGCATGCCGTCTGCCGCTTCCAGCCGTCTGCAGCTTCCAGCCGTCTGCAGCTTCCAGCCGTCTGCAGCATCCAGCCATCTACATCTTCTAGCCGTATGCATCATCTAGCCGTCTGCATCCTCTATCCGTCTGCAGCATGCAGCCGTCTGCAGCATCCAGCCATCTACATCTTCTAGCCGTATGCATCCTCTAGCCGTCTGCATCCTCTATCCGTCTGCAGCATGCAGCCGTCTGCCGCTTCCAGCCGTCGGCAGCTTCCAGCCATCTGCATCTTCTAGCCGTCTGCATTTTCTAGCCGTCTGCATCTTCTATCCGTCTGCAGCATGCAGCCGTCTGCCGCTTCCAGCCGTCAGCAGTCACCTCGGGACCACCTTCTCTTCTGTGGATCCGGCTAATTCAGAAGGGACGTATGGGTTTGTTCTGATCAATTCTCCTCCCATCTACCCGGGTCGGTGCTGCACAGAACGGGTCATGAGGAGGACAAACGTGTTTCTGTGGGTTCTGAGGAAAAGGCTAAAGTTGTTTAAAAAAGTGCTGGAACGAAGGTCCTGGGGTCTCATTTCTAAACGTTGCGTACGCACACAAGAAGGCGTACGCCACTTTCTACCCAATAATTGGTATTTATAAAAAGCAAACTTGACGGGAAAATGTGCGGTCCTTCAAGCTTTGACCCAGGCGTACGCACAAAAACGGGTTGAAATGAGAAACGGCGACACCGTCGGCAGATGGAAGAAACACGTGAAAGTGAAAATGACAATACTGCCTCTCAGAAATAACATGAAGACTTCACAAAGCAAGTCTGACAATTAACAGCTACACCAACACCCGTTTGATCGATCAGCAGTGAAACAAACAAAAAAATCAAACGAAAATTACAACAGAAATTCAAATGAACACTTATTTGCAGAAAGAAAAGTGAAATATGTTCTGCAATATTGGCATGTTGTGCAATTCATCCTCATAAATAATATAGTTAACAGAACGAAATAATGTACAAAACTGATATTCTCGTTAATGTGTCCGTCTGGAGGAGCAGATATAGGTGCAATTAGACAGACAGATGGATAGATAGAGAGATAGATAGATAGATAGATAGATAGATAGATAGATAGATAGATAGATAGATAGATAGATAGATAGATAGATAGATAGATAGATAGATAGATAGATAGATAGATAGATAGATAGATAGATAGATAGATAGATAGATAGATAGATAGATAGATAGATAGATAGATAGATAGATAGATAGATAGATAGATAGACGGATGGATGGATGTATTAATTGTCCACTGGGGAAAGTTGTTTTCATATTAAAACATTTCTTCATAAGCTACAGAATTATGGTATTCATGCATATGCCTTTAGTTTGTTTTATTTTTGATAAAACAATGTATGGCGTATGTCTCAACCATTCAGAAAGCAACAAGAAATTACATTTGCTGATCAATTTCCCATTTCCACGTGGATTATTACCGACATCTGTAGCTTGTCAGATGTAATCAAATGGAGGGAAATAAAATGCTCCATCACAATGCGTAATGACGCACAATGGCTGATCTTGTGCTCTTAGAAGATGTGGCAAATGGAAGAATTGGGAGTGAACGCATCTTTAGACAGCAAGAAGACTTGCTGGCAAACGAGGACGAGTGGCTTATGAGCCGGTTCAGACTTCCTTCAGCCGTACTGTTGGCGCTTTTGGGGGGGTGTCACCCGGTGCATCTGGTGCGTCACCGTACGCCACTTCTGACGCAGATCCTACGCAAAGTTTTAGAAATGAGGCCCCTGGTCTGAGCTCTGACGTCTGACGCTGAAGGCCAGGACTCGTTCTCTCTGAGGTTCTTGCTTGGAGGTTGGATCATTGGATCTTCTTCTGTTCTTGGAAATGCGGTGGATCAGTGAGGAGCTTCTTCATAGCTGACAGCATTAGTAGCTGCTCTTCTTCCTCCTTTTTCTGGAGGACTCTCCATCTCTCTGTTGGAGGAAAATCCATCCAAAAATAGCATCTTGGCGCTCTGAACACAAACTCTGCTTTGGCGCCTGCAGCCTGAGGAAAGCTGGACCGCCAAGATGCCAAACAATCACTCTGCTGTGCATGATCAGGGGTTGTGGTTGGTGGTGAGAGGGAGGGAGGGAGGTGTGTCCTCCTGTGGCTGCCGTCCACCACGTCGAGCCAGAGTCCTGTTTAAGTTCCAACACCCAGATGCCCTCCACCCAGACCCCCCCTTCAGCCAACCCAGCATGCAGAAGGACGGACAACTCTGAGGCCGCAGGAGTCGCTGTTGTGTGTTTCAGTTACGCTGTTGTGTGTTTCAGTTACGCTGTTGTGTGTTTCAGTCACACTGTTGTGTGTTACAGTTACACTGTTGTGTGTTTCATTCACACTCTTGTGTGTTTCAGTTACGCTGTTGTGTGTTTCACTTACACTGTTGTGTGTTTCAGTCACACTGTTGTGTGTTACAGTTACACTGTTGTGTGTTTCATTCACACTCTTGTGTGTTTCAGTTACACTGTTGTGTGTTTCAGTCACACTGTTGTGTGTTTCAGTTACGCTGTTGTGTGTTTCAGTTATGCTGTTGTGTGTTTCAGTCACACTGTTGTGTGTTTCAGTTACGTTGTTGTGTGTTTCAGTCACACTGTTGTGTGTTTCAGTCACACTGTTGTGTGTTACAGTTACACTGTTGTGTGTTTCATTCACACTCTTGTGTGTTTCAGTTACACTGTTGTGTGTTTCAGTCACACTGTTATGTGTTTCAGTCACACTGTTGTGTGTTTCAGTTACGCTGTTGTGTGTTTCAGTCACACTGTTATGTGTTTCAGTCACACTGTTGTGTGTTTAAGTTACGCTGTTGTGTGTTTCAGTTATGCTGTTGTGTGTTTCAGTCACACTGTTGTGTGTTTCAGTTACGTTGTTGTGTGTTTCAGTCACACTGTTGTGTGTTTCAGTCACACTGTTCTGTGTTTCAGTTACGCTGTTGTGTGTTTCAGTCACACTGTTGTGTGTTTCAGTCACACTGTTGTGTGTTTCAGTTACGCTGTTGTGTGTTTCAGTTAAACTGTTGTGTGTTTCAGTTACGCTGTTGTGTGTTTCAGTCACACTGTTGTGCGTTTCAGTTAGGCTGTTGTGTGTATCAGTTATGCTGTTGTGTGTTTCAGTCACACTGTTGTGTGTTTCAGTTAGGCTGTTGTGTGTTTCAGTTATGCTGTTGTGTGTTTCAGTTAAACTGTTGTGTGTTTCACTTACACTGTTGTGTGTTTCAGTCACACTGTTGTGTGTTTCAGTTACGCTGTTGTGTGTTTCAGTTATGCTGTTGTGTGTTTCAATCACACTGTTGTGTGTTTCAGTCACACTGTTGTGTGTTTTAGTTACGCTGTTGTGTGTTTCAGTTAAACTGTTGTGTGTTTCAGTTACACTGTTGTGTGTTTCAGTCACACTGTTGTGCGTTTCAGTTAGGCTGTTTTGTGTTTCAGTTATGCTGTTGTGTGTTTCAGTCACACTGTTGTGTGTTTCAGTTAGGCTGTTGTGTGTATCAGTTATGCTGTTGTGTGTTTCAGTCACACTGTTGTGTGTTTCAGTTAGGCTGTTGTGTGTTTCAGTTATGCTGTTGTGTGTTTCAGTTACACTGTTGTGTGTTTCACCTACACTGTTGTGTGTTTCAGTCACACTGTTGTGTGTTTCAGTTACGCTGTTGTGTGTTTCAGTTATGCTGTTGTGTGTTTCAGTCACACTGTTGTGTGTTTCAGTTATGCTGTTGTGTGTTTCAGTTAAACTGTTGTGTGTTTCACTTACACTGTTGTGTGTTTCAGTCACACTGTTGTGTGTTTCAGTCACACTGTTGTGTGTTTCAGTTAGGCTGTTGTGTGTATCAGTTATGCTGTTGTGTGTTTCAGTCACACTGTTGTGTGTTTCAGTTAGGCTGTTGTGTGTTTCAGTTATGCTGTTGTGTGTTTCAGTTACACTGTTGTGTGTTTCACTTACACTGTTGTGTGTTTCAGTCACACTGTTGTGTGTTTCAGTTACGCTGTTGTGTGTTTCAGTTATGCTGTTGTGTGTTTCAGTCACACTGTTGTGTGTTTCAGTTACGCTCTTGTGTGTTTCAGTTATGCTGTTGTGTGTTTCAGTTAAACTGTTGTGTGTTTCAGTCACACTGTTGTGTGTTTCAGTAACACTGTTATGCGTTTCAACTACGCTGTTGTGTGTTTCAGTCACACTGTCGTGTGTTTCAGTTATGCTGTTGTGTGTTTCAGTTACGCTCTTGTGTGTTTCAGTTATGCTGTTGTGTGTTTCAGTTAAACTGTTGTGTGTTTCAGTCACACTGTTGTGTGTTTCAGTCACACTGTTCTGTGTTTCAGTCACACTGTTGTGTGTTTCAGTCACACTGTTGTGTGTTTCTTCTGTGAGCATGTTTGGGTGGAGGGTGTGGTCTCTTGATTGACAGGCTGTTGAGGTGTTCTTGGTGGGCGGAGTCAGCAGCATTGCTGTTTTCCTCCATTTTTTTGTCTTTTCAGGCTAAATTCACAGTCTGGGTTTGGTTTGTGGTTCCTTTTCTACATGACGCCGTAATGATGCGGCCTTTTTGCCTATTTTTCATTTTTTAGCTTTTATGGAAAATCTGACTGACAGTGGAGCCGCGGCCCCCTGACTGATTCTCCTGTTCGTCATCTGGGTCAGATTCTGCTGGCGTCTGGACTCAGAAGCCACATCTTCATCATCACCTCTTCCTCCACCCTGACAGGGTGACTTGAAGGGTCACCAGTTCAGACGTTGATGGTCCGACTGACTTGGACTTGGAGATTAGCGAAGAACAAAGCGGTTGATTAGCCGCCGGCGTGAGAGGAATGTTTCCTTTTCACTTCCACTGGAGCCGAGAAACTGGTTAGTGACGAACGTCTGGCAGGAGGCGTGCAGTACAAACACAAGGCTGCCCTGCAGACAGCCACGCATTCAGCTGCCCCACTTTTCCAGGTGACTTTCAGCCTGGAATGAAGCTTTCGGGGAGGTTTGCCCTCAGAGGGGGCAGATGTGACGTCTATTTCCCCCCATCGGGTTACAGTTCAGACCCAAAACAACAAGGAGCAATTTGCTAGCAGGGACCAAGAGGAACGCTCACGGCGAGAAGGACCCGCCAAGTCCACCCATCAAAAGGGCCCCCCCCATCCCTCCCGCACGTGCACAAGCACGTACACACGCCTGCCCTCCATCCCTCACCATTAACAGGGAATCACTTGTGTAAACAGACTTAAGGTGATTGAGTGTTTTTCTTTGGCGTTCGCTCACCCGTGTCATAGCAGAAGTGACAACAGGAACCCCCCCCCTGTCAGGCCTCGCCTCCGTTTGATGAAGAGTGCTGATTATGAGAACCCGGAGCTCGTCCACGGAGGAGGAGATATCCCTGAAGCTTCAGACATGTGGACGTCCCAGCTCCAACACGTCCCAGTTCGTCCATTCATACAGGGATTCCTTCAGGATCTGAGGAGGAGGCGCAGAGCTCCAGCAGATCCTGGACATGAGAGACGGTTGGCCTCTTCTTCAGGCTCGGAATTTAGGTTTCTTCCTCAAACCTGCTTTCTTCTTCTTCAGCACTCTGAGTGGGAGATCCTGAACCAGATCTCCTGGCCTCATGCAGGAGGTTTTCTGGTGACTTCTAGACCACATTCCTCTGGAATTCAGTGTCAGAGCTGAAAACTGCGATAACTTTACTTTTTCTGGTTGTTTTTCCCCTGAAGACGAGGAAAATGGTTCATCCCAGTGAGGCGCCACCTTCAAACGCCGTCGTTTTTATCAGCGTCACAGACTCATACCATTAACCTAAAGGGATGCACAATACCAAACGGGTGTAGTAAGGGGGCATTATCAGAATCATAATTCCACCTCAAAGGCCGTTAACCTGCTAACAACATGGTCACTTACAAAAGAAATAAAAATTCAAAAGTACTTTAGTCTTGTTATTTTACCAGTTTAGATCACTTTTTCCACAAATAGTGGACTATTTGTCGCGTGATGCGGTCTATGTAAGGGTTAATGGCCACGCCGTGGAAGCCTGAACCGTCCGACGTGGTTGCTTCCGCCAAGTGTGTTAAAAAGTAAGAAACGCACACTTAGAAGGCCATTAACCCGCTTACCATGGTCACCTACAAAAGCAATACATGTTAACCAGGTTTTAGTCCTTAATTCTTGTTTTTATTTTATTTGGATCGCTTTTCTCACAAAAAGCAGACTATATGTTACGTGATGCGGCGCATCACGTAACATATAGTCCGCGTCGCGCAGCACCACCGCTGGAGTCAAATTTCGGCGATATATATCTGCTGATCGTCCCGATGGGTTGAATAAAGCATCAGTTCAGAGAGAAAGTTCTCCTCTTACCGCTTGTTTTTGTCCAGATGATGAAGCAAAAGGTTGTTTTACAGAAGCCGGCGCAGTGATACGAAACATTTAAGCTAGGTGACCGAACTTCTTTTTTCACCGTGCGGTTATCAGGTTTTAATGCACACCCAGCAGCCAATCAGAATCGAGTATTCGGTAAAAACAAAGTTAGTGTTCTTTAAACTTCAGGTTTTATCTGTTTGTGTAAAAAAATAAATAAAAAGGGATTGGAGCGGATGGTTGGTTCCGTTCCTGCAGAACCATCAGCCTGCATGAAGGGAGCACCTGAAAACACCTTTCCTGCCACACAAACAGTGGAGAAAAGCAGCGAGGCGACACCTCATAATTATTTAATCTGTTATTGCAGGGGAGGATGAGGTAAAATATTAACATGAATACAAAAACCTCCTGCTGGATTCATTATTGGCAATCAAATGAATACATTAGCCAGCAGCAATCAGCAGGACAAAGGCCTCTCTGTGGTGAATTAAAGGGCAAAAGCAGGAGGATGATTTGCGAGTTGAATGACGGCGAGCGTCTGCGGCGATAATGTGAGTGTCAGCGTGAACAAACACAAAAAGAGGAGCGGACGTGGCGGCGGCGTTCTCCATCAAACAGGCTGGTAAAAGCACCGTAAATTGCAGCGCGGCCTCCTGGAGTCTCAGCGTGCAGGTTAAGCGTGCACGTTTGACCCGACTCCACTCTGCCGCTTTGAACAGAAAGCAGAGAGATCTGCCTTTGTCCCACTTTTGTCATGAGAGCAGATGCTGAAAGTGAAGCTTCCTGTAACTGGAGCGCCTCTAGTTTTAATTAAGGTGAGAAATTGTGCGCTAAAAGCAATTTGCAGCTCCGCCTGCGTGTTGGAAATGTGCTGCGTCTGCTGCCCTCCGTCTCTGCTCCCTCCCTGTCTCGCCTCCTGGAGTTTCTCCTCATCCTCTCTTTCACTCGCCGAGCTGGGAAGCTGCTTGGAAACAGTGCTAAAGATATTCAGGGAGGTGTTGTGTTTTAATTAACTCCCACTCTTCACTCGGAGCCAGAAACAGGTTTTTCTGCCTTCGTCTGTGAACACTTTTCCTTCTGAGGCTCCGAGCAGAAGCAAAGGTCAGCTGGAGGCTGATGGTGCGTCTGCCGTGACCTTTCCTGCATGTGAACACGCCGCTGAGCCAGGAGTCTTCTAACTTTAGCTCAGCACTTTTATGGTTGATCATCAGACGGTTGAGCTTTGGAGGATGCTGAGTCTCTGATGCTGTCTCTGTCATCTCCAAGGTAGGACCTGCTGATCCAGACTGTGACCCGTTTCTCCCTCCCAGAGGTTCTGAGCAGCAGATCATCAGCCCCAGGGTGGTCCAGGGCTGGACAGGAGGTCCAGTCTAGACGTCCTCTGTGAAGATAACCACCAACACATGCCATGCCAAAATTCAGAAACACAGAGGGAACATTCACGCTGCTGGAGCTGGTTCTCTTGGTTCTGCAGGTGTGAAAGTTCACCTGGGCTGTGGTTTGGACCAAACAGGAGAACTCCTGAGAGAGAGGGTCTCTGTTCTCCTGCAGAACTCTGGTATGGTTCCCATCAGCATGAGAACACAAACAGAGAGAGGAGGAGAACCACAGGGAGGAGCTGTGAGCTCCACATGTTTGGAGGAGAACCAAACATCCACAGCATGAAGCTGAAGAAGCAGGAACCACGGACAAAGGTAGGGTCCCTGTATCGGTCACGCACCCCAGTGTCTGGAATTTGTTCTCCCATTTTTCGTGGCGTTGGTATGACTCTTCCTGGATTTGGTGGGCGGAGGCCTGCAGAGGGCAGGGGGTAAACTCTGCCACGAGGCCACTGAGCAGTGAGGGGCAGCAGGAGGGCTTTTCTTCTTCTGGTCAGGTGGAGCTTCATGAAGCTTCCAGGTGGAGGCAAAGTTGACCAAACCAACAGATCCATCCCAGCCAGCAGGACGGTCCTATGTGACTTCATGTCCACTGAGGTCCAACCCCAGTTCCTGCAGGACAAGAAGACTTTCAGAATAAAGGTCCAACAGGAAATGAAACCTCATTTAGTTTCTGGCTGATTAATCACCTGAACCTGACATCTTCTCAGAGAAAATGAAACCAATCATGTTCTCCAGGGCTTTCAGTGGTTGCCATGGCAGCGCTGCAGGAGTATGAGCATAAAAATGACGTTGCTATGGAAATATCTGTTCTTTCATATGCAGACCTCAGTGAACGAGGTCATTAGAGTTTTTCTTGACCTTTCACCTTTTCAGAGACGTCCAAACATGAAGCAGGATCACTTGAAAAAACTTGCAGCAAGCGCTCTGATTGGACCGTACAGACAGACCCGTGCCAGTCACAGCCTCCAAAACTTTTTGTAATGATAATGCCTGGAGATCAGAGTTGCCATGGCAACACACCAAACCAGCATTAGATCTCATCCATGCCAGTTCCTGTATTAAACTCCTCTTATTGGTTTTTGCTCAGAGGAAAAGATGCTTTTGCAATTTCTGCCACATTTGTCTGAGCGCCGCGTCTCCAGGATCTGAACAACGGAGGATTTTTAGCTCATGAAAAGTGAAAGATGAAGAAAAGTGTGGATGGATGACGACCGAGGTGAGAAAAAGGATCCAAGAAAACACTTCTGAAGCTGAGGCGGGACCAGGAAAGATGCTGCGATTCTGAATGTGCAAAAACACAACCTGTGTCAGTGGAGGTGTGAGGGTGAGGAGAAGAGATTGAAAAAACTCTCACTTCCTGCCTGAGCTTCACGTTTGCCTCCAGCGTTCTTAACATCAAACTGTTCATGGATGCATGTCTTCAAGCTGACCTTTCAGGATTTTCCATCGATTTAACATTGCTCTTTTCATAGGTGGGAGGGGGGCATGGCAGATGTCTTCAGCTCTTTTTTCCACCTTTGGAATACCATGGAAAGATGACAGGTCCTGGTCCGGTTGGGCCCGGTCCAGGACCTCTTGGTGGACCTCTTCTCCTCCATCTGTGAGAGCTGGAGCTGTGGGATTCCTGCTCAAACTCAGAAAAGCTGCAGCCTGCTGGAGAAAGCGGAGCCCCGTCCTGCAGACTGATCCTGCTCCCCACAGCCGACCTCCTCACAGGAGCGAGGCAGGAGGACCAGCCGCCTCTGGCCGGCTTTGTTTGCTGCTGATTGCAGGTCATTGAGAGAAGTCCTCGGTTCTGTTCAGCCCAGAGGCTGCTCTGCATTCACGTCAACACAAAGAGCTCGGAGCGCGGCCTCGTCTGCCTCGCTCCTGCCCACGATCAATTAAGCAATCAGATGAAAGGACCCGTTCATGAGCGGCGTGTTTTTATGAAGATTTTTATGATTATCCCCTCATGGAGGGATGTTTTTATCTCTTGTCTGGTAAACAGTTTTTAAGCAGACCTGTTAGTCAGCCAGAGGAGTCCAGCCATTAATGTTGTTTGTCCTCAAAAGCCTGGAACGCAGCAGATTCTGGAAAAAACATCAACGTTTTAGTTGATGACATATGAGGTCATATGAGGTCAACCCACAGAAGAGGAGCATTTCTGCAACCGTGGTCTCTGGCTGCATGAAACGCTGCCTTCCACCTTAAAAAATCATCTGTTTATAAAAAAGAAGACTGCAGTAATGACCGGGTCCACACGTGTGTGGGAGCTTTGCAAGGACACAACAACAGTGAGAATGATGGTTCTGAGACTATTATGGTCTGTTATTGCAGAAACATAAATGAACCCTCAGTTAATGCAAAGAAATCCCTGTCAATCTCAGCAGGGTCAGAGCGTATCTGGAGATGGGTTTGGATCATTCCATCAGAAATCAGACTCTGGATTCAGTTCAGCTTTATTAACATAGACCCGTATTACAACAGTTGTCTCAACAGGCTTCACAAATAGTACAAAACAGGAAATCAGTCAGAAAGTACAGCAGCTGATGGCTAAACTAAACTAAAGTGTTCTAACCCTGACTGATTGAAATGAGGAAATGAGTCAGAGTGTAGTTTGTGTGGACGTCCTACAGACACTTATGGATCACGTGCACACCTCGTGCGTGCGTGCAGCCTGTGTGCGGTCAGTAAGGAGTCAGTACTCACACCTAACCAACGACTCAGGATGTAATACTACAGCATCGCCCGTACATTACAAGTCTGTGTAACTTCCATTAGCCTTGCAGATACTTCACGACACACGACAATGGTACGTTCCTTTTTCATGACGTCCCTTGAGGTTGTGTACCTGAAGGGGACTGCAGACACACCTGTGCTCCTCTTCAGATGCAGCCGCTCCTCTCTGTGACCCTCCACGGAACACGTACGGGTCAACCCCCCCCTGCGGGTTCATGTGACTAAGGCTCAAACTGCTGTGAACCCGCCTCCTCTAATGAAGGCAGGTCTTTCTTGCTCTGTTGGCTCATTTTTTCATCCATTCCACTGGATTCAGGTCACTCACCTCCGTCCCCCCCAACATTCTGCTGTGTTGATCTTAAAGTGGCAGCGGACAGCGCCCGGTTTGTTGATGTCAGAGGCCCTGCGGAGGGGGCCGTGGGGGGGCCGTGTTTCCCTCAGTGATCCAGAGGTCTTCTGTCCTTCCACAAGGACAAAGAGCGATGGAGCAGAGGTGGAGACGACCACAGCAGCGAGCAGAAACAGGTATTGATCCGGGTTCGCCTGTGAGCAGCAGAAGAAGGCTGCATGTGTGCAGCAGCCATGCAGCTGCTCCCCTCACAGAAACCGATGGGGCATCAGCTACGCAAGTCAAGGACAAACTTCAGGAAAAGATGAATTGTTCCCGGAGGACAAGAAAATAGCAGCTCAGGCTATAATGAGAGTCCAACCTTTCCTCCTGCAGAGAGAGTTGCTGAGCGAGCACCAACCGTCCCAACAAAGCACACAGATGCTCTGCAGCCGTGCAGCCCACTCCTGAAAGTCACTGCAGACGCAACCCTGGACTCTGTTTAACTGTAGAAATCTCTGCAAATGAAGCCTGAATTGAAAGGAGAATGATGCCCAGACGGACACCGAGGAGACGTTTCTGAGGAACTGTTTTCAAGTTCAGACTCCTTCACAGACGCAGTCAAAAGCATCCGTGTTTGCTGAGTTTCTTTCCAAAACTCCATTCATGAAAGTGTCTTTTCAGCTACAGGACGGTCTTCATCATGAGAGTACGGGTAGAAGGACCTGCATGAGGAAGCACTGCCTCCTCTTCCTCCCTCACAGCATGTAAACATGGAGTTGTCAGGAGACTGAAGGGTCCTCCCGGAAGATGTTCATTTTTTCACCTTTTGGGCCACTCCAGACCACCCCCCCACCCCCCACACACACACACACACACCATGGTACTGACCTTTCCGTTTAAATGTGGAGATCAATCACTGAAAATGTTCAGAAAGTTTTCAAAAGGAGATTTTCCACCAGAATCCTCAACTCTAAACTCACACACACCTAAAAGCAGACACACAAACGCATATTCACACACACCCACCTTTTGATCTTTCAGTCTCATTCTGGATCGAACCACCTTTGACCCTTTTAAACAGAACGCCTCACTGCGGCGCCGTTCTTTCTCTCCAACTCTGAAGTTCAAATGTTTGAATTAGGATTACAAACGTTTCTTTATGTAAACGTATAAATTCAGATTCAGACAGGTAGGATGTGTGCTGTACAGGTCACTGAGACAAAGGCGCCCGCTGATGTCATTTCCTCTAAAGAACAAAGGAAGGCCTGGATGATGGATTCCTGTTGACTCGCTGTGGTGAAGATGCTGTGATCCGTCTCTGACCGAAGCCGTGTGGAGGTTTGATCTTCTGGGATTTAGGAAACTAAAGTAGATGGAATGAAGTCAAACAGATGATTGTGCAAAAACACGGACAGCTGTGATCTTGAAAAGCTGCTCCTGAACGTCTTTCCTGTCGTTCTTATGCCTTTATTGTTACGACAAAACTTTATCGACAACCTAACCCTTCAAAACTTAGACGGGGGCCGGCCTAAGCAAAGGTAACCGGATCACAAGACTCTAACCAACTAACCACTGGAGTCCAGTTGAGTTCATGCTGAGCGGTCGACCACCTTGACATATGCGGGTCACCTGTGTGTCCCATCCAGGTTTGACCATTTCTGACCCACGGACAGTCCGTTTCCACGTAAGGACGGCTGGGACTGAAGTTTTAGTTGATTTTTTACAGGTAGAAAACTTTAGAGAGACTCCAGAGGGAAATATAGCTGCTTCCGTGGAGGCGGGGGTGCAGTGGTTGATGCTGCTCAGCCCCCTCCGTCCCTGGGACTCCTAAAGATCATTCGTTGTTGCATCAGACGTTGTTGCTGCTCAATCACAAAAAGAAGTAGCTGTTTTGGGTTTGAGATGTGAGCAGGAGTCATGCAAACGTGCTTCTCTGCGTCTGCTGTCAGTCATTCCGTCCGCGGTAATCCACGGCGGCGGTAATTTCCCACCGAATGCAGAAGTCCAAGTGGTTGTGGATGGCTGTTATTCACGCCTATCAGCAGAAATGGAATCTTAAAAAGCCACGTGATTGTGTTTCATGCACCAGCCTGCCTCATCACATCCCAGCTGGGATTCAAAATGACCATACCAATTAGCCAGGGGGGGGGTGGGGGGTTCTGCAGCGAAGCTTTGATCCACACGCCAACGCTGTTTTTTTCTAGGCTGGAAGTCCAATGTGCTGCTCTGATCGGACAACCTCCTGATGTCATCGCTGTCTGACCACGAGTCAGCAGGAAGTCTGCGAGAGACGGGAAGTGTGGAGGCGGGTCAAAGGTCAGCGGGGCGGATGAGGCGTAAACTAGAGCGACTGGAGATCAGGTTGGAGCGGGCGGTGATGCTGAGCGGCTCCAGCCCCCCCTTTTTGTGTTGTTTTAAAGTTTTCTTTATTTTTGTAAATTTGCATTTGTGTAAAGATTTGATGTAATTTTACATTGTTTTGAGTTGATTTTTTTAAACACTTGTGTCTATTGTTGATTCTTTGTGTTTCCTCTTTGGTGTCACAGCGGGAAAAGTGCATCTGGATTTTGCGGTGGTGTCGGTCTGACTGGTGTTCAGGTTCTGGAGGCGGAACGTGAAAGATTGTGGATCACAGCGGCCGTGAATCTGCTGGGAGCTCAGGAAGGCCTGAAGATATGTGTGTGTGAGTTTGCGCGTGTGAGTTTGTGCGTGTGAGTTTGTGTGTGTGAGTTTGCGCGTGTGAGTTTGTGCGTGTGAGTTTGTGTGTGTGAGTTTGCGCGTGTGAGTTTGTGCGTGTGAGTTTGCGCGTGTGAGTTTGTGCCTGTGAGTTTGTGCGTGTGAGTTTGTGCGTGTGAGTTTGTGCGTGTGAGTTTGTGCGTGTGAGTTTGTGCCTGTGAGTTTGTGCGTGTGAGTTTGTGCGTGTGAGTTTGTGCGTGTGAGTTTGTGCGTGTGAGTTTGTGCGTGTGAGTTTGTGCCTGTGAGTTTGTGCGTGTGAGTTTGTGCCTGTGAGTTTGTGCGTGTGAGTTTGTGCGTGTGAGTCTGTGCGTGTGAGTCTGTGCGTGTGAGTCTGCGCGTGTGAGTTTGTGCCTGTGAGTTTGTGCCTGTGAGTTTGTGCGTGTGAGTTTGTGCGTGTGAGTTTGTGCGTGTGAGTTTGTGCGTGTGAGTCTGTGCGTGTGAGTCTGTGCGTGTGAGTCTGTGCGTGTGAGTCTGTGCGTGTGAGTCTGTGCGTGTGAGTTTGTGCGTGTGAGTCTGTGCGTGTGAGTTTGCGCGTGTGAGTTTGTGCCTGTGAGTCTGTGCGTGTGAGTTTGTGCGTGTGAGTCTGTGCGTGTGAGTCTGTGCGTGTGAGTCTGTGCGTGTGAGTGTGTGCGTGTGAGTTTGTGCGTGTGAGTTTGTGCGTGTGAGTTTGTGCGTGTGAGTTTGTGCGTGTGAGTTTGCGCGTGTGAGTCTGTGCGTGTGAGTTTGTGCGTGTGAGTCTGTGCGTGTGAGTCTGTGCGTGTGAGTTTGTGCGTGTGAGTCTGTGCGTGTGAGTGTGTGCGTGTGAGTCTGTGCGTGTGAGTTTGTGCGTGTGAGTTTGTGCGTGTGAGTTTGTGCGTGTGAGTTTGTGCGTGTGAGTTTGCGCGTGTGAGTCTGTGCGTGTGAGTTTGTGCGTGTGAGTTTGTGCGTGTGAGTTTGTGCGTGTGAGTTTGTGTGTGTGAGTTTGTGCGTGTGAGTCTGTGTGTGTGAGTTTGTGCGTGTGAGTCTGTGCGTGTGAGTCTGTGCGTGTGAGTCTGTGCGTGTGAGTTTGTGCGTGTGAGTCTGTGCGTGTGAGTTTGTGCGTGTGAGTTTGTGCGTGTGAGTCTGTGCGTGTGAGTTTGTGCGTGTGAGTCTGTGCGTGTGAGTCTGTGCGTGTGAGTTTGTGCGTGTGAGTTTGTGTGTGTGAGTTTGTGCGTGTGAGTCTGTGCGTGTGAGTTTGTGCGTGTGAGTCTGTGCGTGTGAGTCTGTGCGTGTGAGTTTGTGCGTGTGAGTCTGTGCGTGTGAGTTTGTGCGTGTGAGTTTGTGCGTGTGAGTCTGTGCGTGTGAGTCTGTGCGTGTGAGTCTGTGCGTGTGAGTTTGTGCGTGTGAGTTTGTGCGTGTGAGTTTGTGCGTGTGAGTTTGTGCGTGTGAGTCTGTGCATGTGAGTCTGTGCGTGTGAGTTTGTGCGTGTGAGTTTGTGCGTGTGAGTCTGTGCGTGTGAGTTTGTGTGTGTGAGTTTGTGCGTGTGAGTTTGTGCGTGTGAGTTTGCGCGTGTGAGTCTGTGTGTGTGAGTTTGTGTGTGTGAGTCTGTGACACGTTACAAATCCCATGACGTGAAGCTGGACTCTTGAGCTTCCCTCAGGGAGGATTGACCAGCCGATCGCCTTTCAGGCCCTTTTACTGCAGTAAAGCACAGATGTGAGGCTGGGCGACGGGGGGGCGTGTCTGAAGCTCCTCCCTCTGTGGTCAAACGGGTTACTCGTCGTCTGTGGTTGATGTGGCTTAAAGGGCGCGAAGCTTCCCACAGACGCACACGGTGCTTTTGTCGCATAAACAGCTACACAAAACTCACACTGCAGTTCAGGAGGACGGATGGAAAACAGACGAATCTGCAGCCCGACCCAAACCAGAACCCAATGACTTTGACAGAACCGACACTGAGTGTGTGGGGAGGGGGGAGGGGAGCAGATGAGGAGGAGTTAATAAATCAGTGGGGGTGTAGGGATGCCCCCCCTCCACCTTTCCTCCGTTTTATTGTTTTAACTGCAGCAGTTTAATAATCGTGTAGTTTTAATGCTGCGAGCCGCCCGGCCCAGACTACACTTAACATTCCTCCATGCAACTCAATCTGTCACCCCCCCACTCCTCCCCCGTCTGGCCCTCCCCCCTCTGTGATTCTCCACCCGTCTGTCTTCACCTCCACCTCTTCCTTTAATGATGCCACTGTTTATTCGTCCTGAAGCTCTGAAATTAACCTGAAATCTGAGTCCGCATGCAGACGTGCACGTGGCCCGCAGCCCGACGGGCTGCACGCTCCTCCTCAGCCCCCACCCTTCCAGCTGAGTCCCCCCCCCCGAGGGCATCATGGACACAGGTCTGCCCTGGAGGAGGACGAACCGAAGCGGAGCGTCTTCTGGACTCTGCTGTCACTCAACAATCAGAGGACCTCATGGCGTCGGACCGAGGAGGAAGCTGAACTGTACCCATCTGAGGTCGCCCCCCCCTCGGGCCCCCGACCGCCGTCATGTGGTCATGGATCACTGCATGGGGTGACAGTAAACTTTTAGCTTCCCATTTCTGCAGAATTCCCTTAGGTTGACCCTTAACCTCTGGAGTGGAAGCTAAAAACCTGAACTTGCGCCTCGTCTGGCTTCGGGGGGGTGAATATAAAGTATTTCCAAACAAACTGACCCCCAAACCTCATGGATGATGTCATGAGGTTTGTCCTCATGACATCATCCAGTCTGTGCAGGTTTGATGTGACAACAGCTGACAGTAGATTCTGCTTTCTTTTATTTTGAAGTCGGAGGCTCTTCCTCTGTTTCCTGTCTGACTCTTTCAGTCTGGAGGGTTCACTGCAGAGGTTCAGCAGCTTCCTAGAGGACATTTTCAGGACACGTCCCGACCGGCATGGAGACAGAGTCACAGAATTCCACCAAACTGAGCATTCTTCAATGAATCTGAAATAGCCTCATGTCTGGATGTTTGTCTGTGTGACCCAGAACCAGGTGGCCCACGGGCCCACAGGGGTTCTGGAGCACTGACCTCCGGTTCCTGACGTTCCCTCTATGGTTCCAGGTGTGTTTGTGTTTAAACCAGCAGTGTTGGAGACAGATTCTCTCTCTTGTTGAAACAAAGGACAGAAGAACCACTTTGAATTGATTTAAGGTGGAAGTTTCAGGATCTCCTTAGCCCCCCCCCCTCCCCCCCTCCCCCAGCATAATGCAGCGTTAGCTAAAAGCAGAGGAGCTGCTCAGCCTGAGCGCGAGGCGGATCCAGGTGTCGTTTATCAGCGCTGCATTAGTGCTGCACCTGCAGGGAGGTGTCAGAAGTGCTGAATAAGTCACAGGCTCCACCTGGAAGCGTGTCTGCTGCGGCGTGTGCAGCTCTGCATCTTCTTCACACCTTCAGCTGAGCGCCGTCCCCGCCTCAGACGGCGCCGGAGACGAGGAGCGGCGGCGTTTCTGAGACGCGGGAAAATGGATTCTATTAATAAGGAGGTGTGATGGTTTTCACATGTTCTCCATCAGAGAGCTCCACGCTAGAACGGAGCGCCACCCGCCGCCACAAAAGGAGGCGTCAAAGAAAAGCTTTTCGACTTAAATGAGGTGGGGGCGGGGGGGTACCAAAGATAGTTCTGGTTCTGTGGAGAAACTGATTTATTCAAAGCAATAATGGAGGAGGTCAGAGGTCAGCTCTCTTCCAGACTTCTCACTTCTTCACATCTGAGATTTTGTTTTCTGCCTGAATCTTTCATTTTCTTGGTGGGGGGGGGGGGGGGGGGGGGGTTAAAGTTTGCAGGAGGAAGCCTCAGTGTGAGCGTGGAACATCAGCAGGGAGCAGATGGAAACGCTGAGGTTCCATGAAGACGACATCACGAGCAGATCCATCAGCACGGCTCTGTGTGCAGAAGTGTTGGGGGGGGTCTCAGTAAACAGCTGATGAATCCAAAAATGGATGAAGGTGAAAGACGCAGAACCACCAAATCCTGGATCACAGACGGAAAAACGGAGAATCCAACCCAACGGCAGCTCTGACTGAAGTCTGATTTCCCTCTGAATAATCTGATGTAGAAGCTGTTAAAAACCAAAGTCACCTCCAGGTCAGCTTATAGCTGAGTGGGGGCTTTTAAGGACCTGGGGGGGGCTGTATCTAGTAATCTATCTGAGCTTTTAGCGTGTTTGCTGTGGTTTCCACTCCTCTCTGCTCCTCGCAGCGCAGCGCGCCTGTCAGTCAGCGGGCGGCGTGGAAAACCTGTCAGCAGACGGAGCGGCCCGGACCCTGAACTCCTTTTCTCACTGATGGGGGGTCACGATAAGGAACAGACTCACATGGATGTGGCACTTTGGGGAGAACTTCTCATCCACCTCTCTCCAGCTGCACCTTCCAGAGTGTCATTCCATCAGGAATGGATGAATTCATGTTATTTTATCATCCTGGAGGAAAGTTCAAGTCCTTCAGCTGTTTTCACACACGTCACCATGGAAACACGCCACGCCATGAAAGAAACATGTTATTGAAATATCACATGAAAAGTTCCCTTAGAGTGTTTTGTTGTTCACACCCCTAAAGCACAACTTCTCCAGCTGCTGCTCCCTGTGGGGGGCGCCACAGAGTCAATCATCCTTCTCCTCTGCGTCCTCCTTCATCCATGAACCTCCTTGGTCTTCCTCTTTCCTTGTATCTCCATCCTTCCACCAGTCTCCTCCTGCGTCTCTGCATGGATCTCCAGAACATCCATGATCCATGATCCCTCCTGGTCCCTCCCATGTTGTGGTGTTGTTGGTGGGACCGTCCTGAGAGGCGCAGCTGCAGAAGAGGCTAAAGGAAGGAGCTTAACCACGGACTCCTCTTTGCTCCCACTCAGGGATGTGCAGACTAAACATGGCAGAAGATGAAGCCTTAATTCTGGAGGGTAGCAGCCTCTCATTCAGACCTTCAGAATCGGATTCAATGACTGTCTGTGGAACAGGAAAACAGGACATCAGAGGAACCCGTTTAGTTCTGGTCATGCCTCAGATTGGACAGGATTGGTCCTTCAGAGCATTCTCGGTCATGGTGTCAGGTCCTCGCTGGTTGCTCCTCCTCTGTGGTTTTTTGTTAGCGTTTCATTTATTTGCTGATTATAGAACCGTTGTCTGAGGTTCTCCTTCCTCTGTGGGGGGGGGGGGTCAGACTCTGAGCTCTTCATTTCAGACTCACAGATCCTGAACATGGACTGTATCAGAGAACTGGACTGAGTGATGTCATCCATGGATAACTGTTCACTTCCAGCTCCAACCAAAGGAGGTCACTTCAGTCGCCATTTCTACGTCATGAAGATGTCGCCATGACGGAACCTGACGACATCAGTAAGCAGTGATTGGTCCGAGTCAGACCAATCACTGAGCTTGTTGGACGGCCACATTTCCACTACTTAAAAGCAGGCTACAGGAAACCTGTCAATCAAACGTGGGGGCCAGCAGACTCCTCCTGCTTTTACTGAGGCATCTCATTGGTCAACGTATGACTTGAATAACTTGACCTACAGAAGTACGTCAGCATACATGCACAGGCTGCTGTCAGCACGCACATCACCCACGAGAGAGCGGCGAGAGAATCTCCTGATCTCCATTTGGCCCTTGATAGTTCCACGTTCGCCGTGACATCACTGACATCAAAGCTGGAGTTTCCCCAGAGCTAACGTGGAAGTGAAGACGGCGTTGATCAGAGACTGTGGTCACAACACAAGCATCAGGAGGTGTTGGAAGTGGGCGGGGCTCTTTGACCTCACCTGTCATGGCTCTGCTTAGTGAAACTTCATCCAACCCCCCCGGAGAATCAGCCTCATCAAGCCTGGGGCGGCAGCGCTGCTTATCTGAGAGCTGAGAGATGCTCAGGATGATCCCAGCAATCATGAGACGCTCCCCGAGCAGCGGCGCTCCAAGTGCTGATTACTTTCATTACTGAGGAGTAATTAGCGCCTAAAGAGGGAAAGGTGCGTTCAGAGACGTGATCCCTCGGTGGGTTTAAAGAGTTCCTTTAATCTCTGTAGAGTTAGGATAAACGGAGGCGTCTCACAGGGCGAGGGCCCTTATCAGCGCAGGAATCACATGTGAAGCCCATCTTCTACAAATATTGGACATCACAACAATAGCAGCAGTAATTACCCCCTTCTTCAGAACGCTAATGCTTGTGTCATGAAATTCAGGACCAGATTCTGGTTCCTGAGCGGACCACGGGTTCTGTGCCACGACTTCAGATGGCCGGAGTTTGTGCGTCTCCTGGCAGCGTGACCGGAGGAAGGTCAGCTCTGCAGGAGGAAGTGCCTCTGCAGGAGGAAGTGCCTCTGCAGCGTTTTTACCCTTTCTGTTAGTTTTAAAGCTGGACTTTATCACAGATCCTCTGCAGACGCTCCGATGGGCCCGTCTGGTTCCCAAAGCCCAGGTCAGAACAGAACAACACACTGACCATGGGACACAATCTACATTCCTGCTCCTGTTTATCAAAGCTGGCAGAACAAATATGCAGAAGTAAACAGAAATGAGCTCCCAGTCAGAACCAGGCTTCAGAAAGAAGAAACACAAACCAGGAAGAGGCAGGAAGCTGACTGAACACACACCATGAGACACACACAAGGACCCAATGACACTCACACACATAAACAATGCTCTCTCACACACACGCGCCAACGATGCTCACACACACACACACACACATGACTGATGCTCTCACACACACACATGCACCAAAACACATGCACACACACACACAAACATGACTGATGCTCTCACACACACACATGCACCAAAACACATGCACACACACACACAAACATGAACGATGCTCACACACACACATGCACACACACACACACATGAACGATGCTCTCACACACACACATGCACACACACACATGAACAATGCTCAGACACACACACACACACACATGAACTATGCTCACACACACACACACACACACATACATGACTGATGTTCTCACACACACACATGCACACACACACATGAACGATGCTCACACGCACACACACACACACACACATGACTGATGCTCTCACACACACACATGCACACAAACACATGCACACACACACACAAACATGAACGATGCTCACACACACACATGCACACACACACATGAACAATGCTCAGACACACACACATGAACTATGCTCACACACACACACATACACACACACACATGAACGATGCTCACACACACACATGCACACACACGCACACACACACCAACTATGCTCACACACACACATGCACACACACACACATGAACTATGCTCACACACACACATGAACTATGCTCACACACACACACATGCACACACACACACACATGAACGATGCTCACACACATGCACACACACACACACACACACACATGAACGATGCTCACACACACACACATGCACACACACACACAAACATGAACGATGCTCACACACACACATGCACACACACACACACACAAACATCAGACCTCGAAGGCCAGAAGCGTTTTTCACTCATGGGGAGACAATCAGGTGGACGGACAGGGGGGCAGGTCTGACAGTGATGACAAAAGACGGTGCCCCCCCCTCCCTATTTTATCTGCATCTGACGTACAGACGGACAGAGGCGTGGCTACCGTCCACATTAACAGCTGATTGGGGGAGCGGGGATCGAACCGCTGATCCTTCCATCATTGGCCAACCTGCTCCACCCCTTAAGTCACTGCCGCCCGCCGCGGCGTCCGGCGGTTCTTCTCTGTTTTCCTCCAGAGAATCTTCTCTGAAGGAAACAAAGTCTACATCTGTGGTTTCCCTCAAACGGCTGCAAACACCCTGCAGCAAATTCCCCTGTGATGCTGCAGCTTTGTGTGTTTTCTGTTTGCCAACACACAACAGAAGTAAACAAAGACACGCCGTTCAAAATCTACAGCTTTTAAATGCAACATTTTTTTCAAATCGTATCAGAGAAGTTAGAAACGGATCGATGAAAATCCCTAGGAAGAGTTTTCGGTCGTGTCTGGTACTAAAGGTTCTTCTTGTTTTAATTCAAGATGGCGCCTCTTCCTTAGGTCAGAGGTCGACAAAACTCCAGGGGTCGCTGTAGACTTAAGCTAGCAGCATGTGTGTGAAATTTCATGAAAATTAAAGGTTTCATTTCCCCACATTATGGAAAAACGTGAAAAGATTTTGGAACAAAATGGCCACCAAATTGTTGGTCAGCTGGCCATCCCATAATGATTGTAAAACTTCCTTTGGATATCCCTGTCTGTTGGTTTCGTTATTGAATTGTAACATTGTAGTCAGCAGATTTTTTTGGGACAGTTGTCCCAAAAAAACAATTGTTTCCCTAGATTGTCAAAAAACGGAAAATCTCAAACTTTGCCACAAATTGTGGCCAAGCTGCTTCATCCCCCCCTCCTTACCCAAAGTGTCTTGATGGACAGATGTCTTCAGATTTTCACCTTTGATGTAATATTTGTCTTTCCAGCAGATCTGGTATAATTGTTACAGCTTAAAATAATAACTTATTTAAATCAGTGTTTGTATCCCCCACATTCTCCCCCTCTCTCCCTTTTATTCTCTTCCACCCCCCACCCCCCCACATTCTTCCCCTCTCCCTCCCCACACACACTGAATGTAACAAATACATAAAAAATAATAAAAAATTAAAGCTACAAGTAGCATTTAGCGGGCCCGAGCACGTGCGACCGCATGGCACGAGCGACCGCCCCGTGAGCAACGCCCTGCTCGAGCCATTCTCGTCGTTTTTTCTTGTCCATTCTGGAGCTCCAAGCTATTGTTAATACGACAGCAGCCTGGGGGGGGGGGGGGGGGGGGGGCTGTAATCTGTTGCCTTAAGGGACAAAGACTTTTGCATATAGCATGAAAAAAATTCAAGCAATGATGATAATTGCTATCACTGTCCCTAAGGATGAGAACAATAGAACTCATTCAATTTCCACTACAATGTCTAGATGAGTGTCAGCTATGTCTGATAACTTGGCCAATTAGCTGGACCGGGATCTTGCAAAGTGCAGGTGGTTAACGTCCAGTGTGATGAGTCTGTGGACGGCAACAGTACAGCATAGCTTTTGGTTTCCACAAGAGAAGAACTCCTGACACATCTGCCCTAACAGACAACTACAAGAGGAGTTGAAATGTATAACACGGTGAAGGAGTTTTTGTGCAGAAAAAGGTACAATTAGAAAAGCTGGTAGCAGTGACTGCAGATGGGACTCCTGCTATGATCAATAGACAAACAGGTTTCATCACTCACTGTAAAGCTGACCCAGACTTTCCAAAATGTCTGCATTACTGCTGCGTCATTCACCAGCAGGCCTTATGTGCAGAAGTGATTGGCTCTGGACATATAATGACTCTTATTCTGAAAATCGTAAACAACCTCAGCTGCAAAGCAAAACAGCACAGGATTTTTAAGGTGCTATTGGAGGAGATGTCTGTTGAATATGGTGAATATGAACATTGTGAATCTGAACTTGCATTCTTGACTGACATTACTGGAAAACTAAACCACTTGATCTGCGAGCTGCAAGACAATGGCAAAACTATTTTTTTTTGACCAGCCTGCCTGAGCCAGTGTTTTTCTTGTGGGGATCTTTTCTGCCAGGGCTTGTCAGCTTGGTCAGTGGATGTTGCTGCAGTTGTCTACCTTGCTGGGACAGCTGGAGTTAAACACAGCAGCTCACGGCTCTGAAGTGGACCCCGTTGCTGTCCCAGTCTGGATGGGCACTGTGGCGATGTTCCAATGGCCAGGCTGGCTCCTGGTATAAAGAGATTCCCAAATACCATTTCCTAACCGCAGAGCCAAGGATGTGTTTACATGTTTAGGTCAAAAATGTGATGGACAGCTTCATGTTGTCTAAACATGCCACCCTGTTATTAATCCAGTTGATATGGTTCTCCATCTGTGTCTAGGTGATAGAAAAGCATTTTTTTTTATATTTAGAGCTCTAAGCAAACAAACAGTTGTCTATATAAAAGAGCTTTTACAATTGTGCACTTTTAGCAGGTCTCTGAGTTCATGTGACCAATGTATGGTGGATTTTCACAGACCATGTTTAAAACTGAAGGTGAGAGAGACTTAGAGAAATGGCTTCATTGTTCTGGAGTTCTTTGTTTCATCCACAGAAGAGTAGAATTGGTGATTGATTTTGAAAAGCTGCGGAAAAAAGTATCTTTTTCAAATTGCAATTTCTAACTTGGGTTTTACATTTTGTGTTCCATTTTTTGTGCTTTAATTGGGAAGCATTTGTTATTTGTTTGGTGTTTTTAAGGTTCTGCAAATATACACATCATTTTTTAGAGACATTTGTTATCAGTTGTGTTTGTTGATTTGTAGTTTAATTTCATTGGATGTATAGATGTCGTGTGGGGGGGAGGCTCGAGAGCAGGTAGGACCCAGGCGCAGAGACGGGAGGCAAACGGGTTCAGGGCAAGTGGGTTTATTTAACTAACAAAAAGCGCTGCAGAGCAGGATGACAAAACTAAAAACAAAAACTTACTGTGGCATGGCAAGGGACATGGACGCCAGACAAGAAGACGTGATCAACATGAGCAGAAGTTAATGGACCAGCACAGGAGGAAGGCAGAGACAAGACTTATATACAGACAGGGCAGACAAGACACAGGTGAACACGATTAGGGCAGATGGGGACCAAAGGAAGTAAAACTCAAGAAACATGACAAGACAGGAAACCTTTCAAAATAAAACAGGAAACAGAACCAAACAAGACAGAACAAGAACTAAAGCGAAAAAAAAGACAACAAACTGAAACCATGACAATAGAAAGGAAAAGAAGTTCAAACATTGATTATAAAAAAGGATATAAGAGATAAAAAAAAAAGAAAAAGGAAAAGAAAAAAGATAAAATATTGATTTAATTGCATTTTGAATGAATAAAAAACAATGATTAATAGAATCAGAATCAGAATCAGGAATCAGAAAAAGTTTTATTGCCAGGTTCAGTAGAGCGCACTTTACAAAACGAGGAATTTGACTTGGTGTATAGTGCAATTAAGAATAAGTTAAAAATTAAGTTAACAACAACAACACACTATATACAGTAGAGTAAGGTGAATTAAAGTGGGAGCACAGATGGGCTGGGATGGTGGGGCCTGTAAGTGGCACCGACAGTCCTTTGGTGGGCGGGGGGGGAGGGGGGGTCACCTGGGGGAGTTGGGGTTCTGTTCAGCAGGCTGGCTGCAGTGGGGAAGAAGCTGTTCTTGTGGCGCGAGGTCCTGGTCCTGATGGACCGGAGCCTCTTGCCAGAAGGGAGGGGCCGAAAGAGATTATGTCCTGGATGAGAGGGGTTGGCTACAATCCTGGCTGCCCGCCTCCAGGTCCTGGAGATGTGCAGCTCCTGGAGAGACGGGAGGTGGCAGCCGATCACCTTCTCTGCTGAGTGGATGACGCGTTGCAGCTTGGCCTTGTCTCTGGCCGTGGCCGCAGCGAACCAGAGTGTGATGGAGGACGTGAGGGTGGATTCGATGATGGCGGTGTAAAAGTCTACCAGCATCTTTTCAGGGAGGTGAAACTTCTTCAGCTGCCTCAGGAAGTACATCCTCTGCTGGACCTTCTTAGTGATGGAGCTGATGTTCTGCTCCCACTTGAGGTCCTGGCTGATGATGGTTCCCAGGAAGCAGAAGGACTCCACAGAGGTCACCGGGGAGTCACAGAGGATGACAGGGGGGAGGGGGGCTGGGGCCTTCCTGAAGTCCACTGTCATCTCCACTGTCTTCAGAGCATTAAGCTCCAGGTTGTTAGCGCTGCACTATGACACCAGCCTGGCTATTTAACTCCTGTAGGCCGACTCATCTCCGTCAGAGATGAGGCCGATGAGTGTGGTGTCGTCAGCAAACTTCAGGAGTTTGACAGACAGGTGACCAGCTGTGCAGCTGTTTGTGTACAGGGAGAGTAACAGGGGTGAAAGGACACAGCCCTGGGGGGATCCGGTGCTTGTGGTCCGAGTATCTGAGACGAGCTTCCCCAGCCTCACATACTGCTGTCTGTCCGTCAGGAAGTCTGTGATCCACCTGCAGGTGGAGTCAGGCACATTCATCTTGGAGAGTTTTTAATACTAAAGATGTATGAAAGACATACCGAAAAAATATGTCTTTCAGTGTTTAACTGGCTGTCTTTGGATTATGCATGCCTGAGTAATGGCCATTCTTACTTCTCATCTCTCTGTTCACTGCTTGCTAATTTACATAGCAGGGGTCCCAGCAGGAGGGGGCGGGGTTGTAACACGACTCCTTCAGCAGAGCCAGGCTGAGAGAGGCTTTGACATGTAAGATGTTAGATGTTAGAATGCCAGATGTTAGAATGACCAGTTCATTTTATATCTATGAAAATATTCAGGTAGCTATGGGACATGTTTAGCTATAGGTCTGTGAAAATTGGTGTCGATTGTTGAAACATAAGTTACCATAAAAAAATGTTTGTTTGGAGTCTAGACAGATTTAACACAGGTTTTTGGATGAAAAAGGATTTTTTATAAATCATCTGTTACACTTTTAAGTCTGAAAAAAATATGGAAGGCAGCAAACACAGATCCCTACCGTTTTTAATTTTTTTGTGCTGATATTTGAAAGATAAGTTATGCAAAAAAATAGGTGTTTGCAGTTTTGCCTAAAAAGACGTTTTCGGACCTTTTTGGATGAAATGTTGAATAAAAGTTCACCTGTAACTTCAATAATTCTGAATTTTTTTAGGAAGCAGTAGCACATAAATGCCTATGAAAGTTGAATTCTTGGTGCTGATAACCTAAACATAATTTATGCTAAAAATCTTTGTTCAGTCCAAAATTTCATTAAAAAAATCAAGTGATGAAGTTTCTCGTAGACCCTATAGTGTTACATATCAAAGCTGGAGGTTATTAAAGGCATTTAATTCTGAAATCTCAGCTTCCTGAGACAAACGGCTGATTTATAATAAATTTCTATTATTTGGGTGCACATAATCGACCACTTCCTGTTACGCAGGCACCGTCAGGTGTACACCCATGAAACTTTACATGATGAGAGAAGACCCTTCTGAGTATCTCCAGTTTTAATTTCATGCACATCGGACAAAGCAAAGAGAAAATACAGGGCAGAATGTGCCCCATGCAATAACTAGGTGGCGCTATAGAGCTCGTCCAAGATTGTCATATCCATGGGTTCAGAATAGAAGCTTCATCATATCCATTGAATTTCAGTGAGATTGGACAAGGAATGTGCACGTGAGAGCAACTTTTGTGTGCATAGCGAGATGCCCAACTTTGCCGCTCTGTCACGACCACACCCCCGCATTGAAAGTTATGGTTTTTTGTCAGAGTAAACTTCAATGGCTTTTCAACAGGTGGACGTCATTTTCAGGTGTGTCGGCTCATCCTACTCGGAGTAGTGATGCTCCAAGTAAAACATGTCATTTCCTCTTGCCAGCAGGTGGCGCTACACTTTTTCCAGATTTTTTCACTGCAGATGTGTTCAGAGTCAGACTACAATCATGCATATCAATTTTGGATCAGATTGGATTTTGCATGGCTGAGTAATGGCCATTTTTCTTTTCATGGCGTGTTTTCGAAACGACCTGCAATTTTGACGCGCCGCCATGGTCACAAACATCCATAAAAACTTAAAAGCTTCGCAATTTAACATCGGACATGTGTCTAGTTTACACAACCAAAGTTTGAAGTCATTACTCCAAAATCTCTAGGAGGAGTTCGTTCTAGAGCGAGGCCTGCAAATGTCCAAAATGAAGCAAAAATGACATATTGACCTCAATATATCAGACTTCCTGTGCGAGTGACAGGTGGGTCCTTTCAGACTTTTTTGTAAGTCTCCATCTGAAGAACATGCCCTGTAAAAATCAAGCTTGTACGTTAAAGCGTATGCGGGGCGTCGGGACAAAAGTCACTGTAGGTGGCGCTATCGAGCCGTTTTTGTGCGCCCATGCCAATCTCCTATAAAATACGAAATTTTTCGCGACTCCTTATGTGTGTGCCAAATTTGGTGAGTTTTGGGGTATGTTAAAGGCCTCAAAAAGGCGACTCTTCCGGTAGAATAATAATAATAATAATAATAAACATTCGAATTACAATAGGGTCCTTGCACTCCGTGCTCGGGCCCTAATAAAAGCCAAAAAGGGTTTATACAAATGTCCACTCTGGTTATCCAGAGATCAATAACCTCTTTTTGTGTAAACCTGTCCAACACAAAAGGCCTTCAGCTGTTATCTGTTTGCTCAGTTGTTGGACAAAACAAGTTAAAAAATAAAAAAAATAATTAAAGCTACAAGTAGCATTTAGCGGGCCCGAGCACGTGCGACCGCTTGGCACGAGCGACCGCCCCGTGAGCAACGCCCTGCTCGAGCCATTCTCGTCGTTTTTTCTTGTCCATTCTGGAGCTCCAAGCTATTGTTAATACGACAGCAGCCTGGGGGGGGGGGGGGGGGGGGGGGGGGGGCTGTAATCTGTTGCCTTAAGGGACAAAGACTTTTGCATATAGCATGAAAAAAATTCAAGCAATGATGATAATTGCTATCACTGTCCCTAAGGATGAGAACAATAGAACTCATTCAATTTCCACTACAATGTCTAGATGAGTGTCAGCTATGTCTGATAACTTGGCCAATTAGCTGGACCGGGATCTTGCAAAGTGCAGGTGGTTAACGTCCAGTGTAATGAGTCTGTGGACGGCAACAGTACAGCATAGCTTTTGGTTTCCACAAGAGAAGAACTCCTGACACATCTGCCCTAACAGACAACTACAAGAGGAGTTGAAATGTATAACACGGTGAAGGAGTTTTTGTGCAGAAAAAGGTACAATTAGAAAAGCTGGTAGCAGTGACTGCAGATGGGACTCCTGCTATGATCAATAGACAAACAGGTTTCATCACTCACTGTAAAGCTGACCCAGACTTTCCAAAATGTCTGCATTACTGCTGCGTCATTCACCAGCAGGCCTTATGTGCAGAAGTGATTGGCTCTGGACATATAATGACTCTTATTCTGAAAATCGTAAACAACCTCAGCTGCAAAGCAAAACAGCACAGGATTTTTAAGGTGCTATTGGAGGAGATGTCTGTTGAATATGGTGAATATGAACATTGTGAATCTGAACTTGCATTCTTGACTGACATTACTGGAAAACTAAACCACTTGATCTGCGAGCTGCAAGACAATGGCAAAACTATTTTTTTTTGACCAGCCTGCCTGAGCCAGTGTTTTTCTTGTGGGGATCTTTTCTGCCAGGGCTTGTCAGCTTGGTCAGTGGATGTTGCTGCAGTTGTCTCCCTTGCTGGGACAGCTGGAGTTAAACACAGCAGCTCACGGCTCTGAAGTGGACCCCGTTGCTGTCCCAGTCTGGATGGGCACTGTGGCGATGTTCCAATGGCCAGGCTGGCTCCTGGTATAAAGAGATTCCCAAATACCATTTCCTAACCGCAGAGCCAAGGATGTGTTTACATGTTTAGGTCAAAAATGTGATGAACAGCTTCATGTTGTCTAAACATGCCACCCTGTTATTAATCCAGTTGATATGGTTCTCCATCTGTGTCTAGGTGATAGAAAAGCATTTTTTTTTATATTTACAGCTCTAAGCAAACAAACAGTTGTCTATATAAAAGAGCTTTTACAATTGTGCACTTTTAGCAGGTCTCTGAGTTCATGTGACCAATGTATGGTGGATTTTCACAGACCTTGTTTAAAACTGAAGGTGAGAGAGACTTAGAGAAATGGCTTCATTGTTCTGGAGTTCTTTGTTTCATCCACAGAAGAGTAGAATTGGTGATTGATTTTGAAAAGCTGCTGAAAAAAGTATCTTTTCAAATTGCAATTTCTAACTTGGGTTTTACATTTTGTTTTCCATTTTTTGTGCTTTATTTGGGAAGCATTTGTTATTTGTTTGGTGTTTTTAAGGTTCTGCAAATATACACATCATTTTTTAGAGACATTTGTTATCAGTTGTGTTTGTTGATTTGTAGTTTAATTTCATTGGATGTATAGATGTCGTGTGGGGGGGAGGCTCGACAGCAGGTAGGACCCAGGCGCAGAGACGGGAGGCAAACGGGTTCAGGGCAAGTGGGTTTATTTAACTAACAAAAAGCGCTGCAGAGCAGGATGACAAAACTAAAAACAAAAACTTACTGTGGCATGGCAAGGGACATGGACGCCAGACAAGAAGACGTGATCAACATGAGCAGAAGTTAATGGACCAGCACAGGAGGAAGGCAGAGACAAGACTTATATACAGACAGGGCAGACAAGACACAGGTGAACACGATTAGGGCAGATGGGGACCAAAGGAAGTAAAACTCAAAAACATGACAAGACAGGAAACCTTTCAAAATAAAACAGGAAACAGAACCAAACAAGACAGAACAAGAACTAAAGCGGAAAAAAAGACAACAAACTGAAACCATGACAATAGAAAGGAAAAGAAGTTCAAACATTGATTATAAAAAAGGATATAAGAGATAAAAAAAAAGAAAAAGGAAAAGAAAAAAGATAAAATATTGATTTAATTGCATTTTGAATGAATAAAAAACAATGATTAATAGAATCAGAAATCAGAAAAAGTTTTATTGGCAGGTTCAGTAGAGCGCACTTTACAAAACGAGGAATTTGACTTGGTGTATAGTGCAATTAAGAATAAGTTAAAAATTAAGTTAACAACAACAACACACTATATACAGTAGAGTAAGGTGAATTAAAGTGGGAGCACAGATGGGCTGGGATGGTGGGGCCTGTAAGTGGCACCGACAGTCCTTTGGTGGGCGGGGGGGGGGGGGGGGAGGGGGGGTCACCTGGGGGAGTTGGGGTACTGTTCAGCAGGCTGACTGCAGTGGGGAAGAAGCTGTTCTTGTGGCGCGAGGTCCTGGTCCTGATGGACCGGAGCCTCTTGCCAGAAGGGAGGGGCCGAAAGAGATTATGTCCTGGATGAGAGGGGTTGGCTACAATCCTGGCTGCCCGCCTCCAGGTCCTGGAGATGTGCAGCTCCTGGAGAGACGGGAGGTGGCAGCCGATCACCTTCTCTGCTGAGTGGATGACGCGTTGCAGCTTGGCCTTGTCTCTGGCCGTGGCCGCAGCGAACCAGACTGTGATGGAGGACGTGAGGGTGGATTCGATGATGGCGGTGTAAAAGTCTACCAGCATCTTTTCAGGGAGGTGAAACTTCTTCAGCTGCCTCAGGAAGTACATCCTCTGCTGGACCTTCTTAGTGATGGAGCTGATGTTCTGCTCCCACTTGAGGTCCTGGCTGATGATGGTTCCCAGGAAGCAGAAGGACTCCACAGAGGTCACCGGGGAGTCACAGAGGATGACAGGGGGGAGGGGGGCTGGGGCCTTCCTGAAGTCCACTGTCATCTCCACTGTCTTCAGAGCATTAAGCTCCAGGTTGTTAGCGCTGCACTATGACACCAGCCTGGCTATTTCACTCCTGTAGGCCGACTCATCTCCGTCAGAGATGAGGCCGATGAGTGTGGTGTCGTCAGCAAACTTCAGGAGTTTGACAGACAGGTGACCAGCTGTGCAGCTGTTTGTGTACAGGGAGAGTAACAGGGGTGAAAGGACACAGCCCTGGGGGGATCCGGTGCTTGTGGTCCGAGTATCTGAGACGAGCTTCCCCAGCCTCACATACTGCTGTCTGTCCGTCAGGAAGTCTGTGATCCACCTGCAGGTGGAGTCAGGCACATTCATCTTGGAGAGTTTTTAATACTAAGTCTAGACAGATTTAACACAGGTTTTTGGATGAAAAAGGATTTTTTATAAATCATCTGTTACACTTTTAAGTCTGAAAAAAATATGGAAGGCAGCAAACACAGATCTCTACCGTTTTTAATTTTTTTGTGCTGATATTTGAAAGATAAGTTATGCAAAAAAATAGGTGTTTGCAGTTTTGCCTAAAAAGACGTTTTCGGACCTTTTTGGATCAAATGTTGTCTAAAAGTTCACCTGTAACTTCAATCATTCTGAATTTTTTTAGGAAAACTAAACCACTTCAACTGTGATCTGCAAGGCAATGGTAAAACTATATTTTTTATGGAACAGCCTGCAGTGTTTCTTGTGGGGATCTTTTCTGCCAGGGCTTGCCGGCTTGGTCGGTGGTTGTTGCTGTTACCAATCCAGTTGATATGGTTCTCCATCTGTGTCTAAGTGATATAATCAGAATCAGAATCGTTTATTGTCATTGTACATGGGGATACAATGAAATTGCAGCAGCCTTGGAGTGAAGGAGTTACATAAAATAAAAATAAAAATAGAATAGAAAAAGAAATACTGTATTTACAACTCTTAACAAAAAATGAACAATATGGACAGAAACTGTTAAATATTAAATATTTGTGAATAAAATAGAAAGGAATTACATGAGTTGCTGTGAGCACAGCTTAATAAATATCAAGTTATTGCACAGTGACCTGGTTAGACAGTCAGGATATTGCACGCATTGTAGTAAAATTAGAGTGAGGTGTGGTTGGTGGACGTATGTGCATTCCGTATGATAATTGCCTATGGAAAAAAGCTGTTTCTTAGTCTGTTTGTCCTGGTTCTGATGGACCTGTACCTCCTTCCAGAGGGCAGCAGTTCAAACAGAGGGAAAGCAGAATGGGTGGAGTTAGTGGTGATGCTAGTCACTCTGCTGATGCAGCGAGACTGGTAAATGTCCTTCAGTGAGGGGAGGGGGCAGCCGATGATCCTCTGCGCTGTCTTTACCACTCTCTGGAGACTCTGCCGTTCTGCTTCAGTGCAGTGGGAAAACCACACTGTGATGCCATAGGACAGAATGCTCTCAATGGTTGAGCGGTAGAACGTTACCAGCAGCTCCTGGCTGACGTCGTTCCTCCTAAGTTTTCTCAGGAAGTGCAGGCGTTGCTGGGCCTTCCTGATGACAGTCATGGTGTTGTTAGACCATGTGAGGTCAGCAGAGATGGTGGTGCCCAGGAGGGTGAAGCTGTGGACCCTCTCCACACAGTTTCCATCGATGTAGAGTGGGGGTGGATCTGTTCTGTTCTGCAAACTGGTGGGGGACGAAGATTGGAGGGAGGGAGTCTTTGATGTGTCCCAGGAGCAGCCGCTCCAGACACTTTGTGATTACAGCAGTGAGTGCAACTGGGCGGAAGTCCGTGAGGAAGGCTGTGGATGAGGACTTTTTGAGTATCGGGATGATAGTGGATGACTTCAGGCAAGCAGGGATGAAAGCCTGAGCTAGCGACAGGTTGAAGATTTTTGTGAAGACCTGGGAGAGTTGATCGGCGCAGGCCCGCAGAACCTTTCCGGGAACTCCATCAGGTCCCGCCGCTTTCCTGGGGTTTACCCTGCTGAACATCCGTGCCATCCGTGCCACGTCCATAAAGGCATTGTTTTTATATTTAGAGCTCTAAGCAACCAAACAGTTGTCTATATAAAAGAGCTTTTACAATTGTGCACTTTTAGCAGGCTGAAAAAATTATCTTTTTAAAATTGCCATTTCAAATTTGGGTTTTAAATTTTGTGTTCCATTTTTCTGTGCTTGTATTGGAAGGATTTGTTATTATTTTGTTTAAAAGTGCTACATATTGTATATACACATAATTTATTTAGAGAAATTTGCTATAGGTTGTGTTTTTTGGTTTTGTAGTTTAATTTCATTGGATTTATATTAAGGAAAAGAAGTTGCAGCATTGATTAAAAAAGGATAAAAGAGACATTTACTGTCTAAGTCTTATGTTACATCTGTAGAACTGTACTGAGAGTTGGGTTTTGTTTTGGAGCACATTCATATGTTTTGTTTGTAAAAAAAAAAAGATAAAATATTAAGTTAATTGCATTTTACATGACTAGAAAAGCAATGATTATTCATAAAAATCTATGAAAGACATACAAAACAAATGAAAAAGCAGTCTGCCCTCCCTCTTGTGTCTAAACTATTGTCACCTCACTTCTGGGTTAGTTAGCATATAAACAGGCAGCTGGTGTGTGTGTGGGGGGGGGGGGGGGGGGGGGGGGGGGGGGTTGAAATTTGACTCCAGCAACAGGAAAGATTGAGGAGCAGGCTGCAGCATGAGGAAAAGACTGAACCATGTAAGAGGAAATGACATCCTACAGTTGACCAGTTCATTTTATATCTGTAAAGAATATTCAAGAAGCATTTAGACATGTTCAGCTATATGCGTGTTAAACTTGGTGTGGATATTTGAAGCATAAGTAATTTTAAAACACACTTGTTTGGAGTCCAGACGGAAAAAGCACAGGTTTTGGGATGAAAAAGGATTTTTTTTAAATCATCTGTTTCACCTGGACTTCTGAAAAAAATATGGAAGGCAGCAAACACAGATCCCTACATTTAAAAAAATAAATGGTGTTGATATATGATGATTAAGTTATGAAAAAAAATAGGTGTTTGTAGTTTTGCCTAAAAAGACGTTTTCGGACCTTTTTGGATGAAATGTTCTCTAAAAGTTCACCTGTAACTTCAATCATTCTGAATTTTTTTAGGAAGCAGTAGCACATAAATGCCTATGAAAGTTGAATTCTTGGTGCTGATAACCTAAACAGAATTTATGCTAAAAATCTTTGTTCAGTCCAAAATTTCATTAAAAAAATCAAGTGATGAAGTTTCTCGTAGACCCTATAGTGTTACATATCAAAGCTGGAGGTTATTAAAGGCATCTAATTCTGAAATCTCAGCTTCCTGAGACAAACGGCTGATTTATAATAAATTTCTATTATTTGGGTGCACATAATCGACCACTTCCTGTTACGCAGGCACCGTCAGGTGTACACCCATGAAACTTTACATGATGAGAGAGGACCCTTCTGAGTATCTCCAGTTTTAATTTCATGCACATCGGACAAAGCAAAGAGAAAATACAGGGCAGAATGTGCCCAATGCAATAACTAGGTGGCGCTATAGAGCTCGTCCAAGATTGTCATATCCATGGGTTCAGAATAGAAGCTTCATCATATCCATTGAATTTCAGTGAGATTGGACAAGGAATGTGCACGTGAGAGCAACTTTTGTGTGCATAGCGAGATGCCCAACTTTGCCGCTCTGTCACGACCACACCCCCGCATTGAAAGTTATGGTTTTTTGTCAGAGTAAACTTCAATGGCTTTTCAACAGGTGGACGTCATTTTCAGGTGTGTCGGCTCATCCTACTCGGAGTAGTGATGCTCCAAGTAAAACATGTCATTTCCTCTTGCCAGCAGGTGGCGCTACACTTTTTCCAGATTCTTTCACTGCAGATGTGTTCAGAGTCAGACTACAATCATGCACATCAATTTTGGATCAGATTGGATTATGCATGGCTGAGTAATGGCCATTTTTCTTTTCATGGCGTGTTTTCGAAACGACCTCCAATTTTGACGCGCCGCCATGGTCACAAACATCCATAAAAACTTAAAAGCTTTGCAATTTAACATCGGACATGTGTCTAGTTTACAAAACCAAAGTTTGGAGTCATTACTCTCAAATCTCTAGGAGGAGTTCGTTCTAGAGCGAGGCCTGCGAATGACCAAAATACAGCAAAAATGACATATTGTCATCAAAATATCAGACTTCCTGTGCGACTGACAGCTTGGTCCCAAGAGACTTTTTTGTAGGTTTCTATCCGATGAACATGCCCTGTTAAAATCAGGTTTGTACTATAAAGCATATGGAGGTGCTCGCGAAAACAAATTTTGCAGGTGGCGCTATCGAGCCATTTTTGTTTACCTATGCCGTTCTCCTATAAAATATGAAATTTTTCGCGACTCCTGATGTGTATACAAAATTTGGTGAGTTTTGGGGTATGTTAAAGGCCTCAAAAAGGCGACGGAAAAGTCGGAAGAATAATAATAATAATAATAATAATAATAATAAACCTAACAGATACAATAGGGTCCTTGCACTCCGTGCTCGGGCCCTAAAAATGGGAAATCTCAAACTATACTACAAATTGGCTGCCAAGCCGTAGGTCATTTGGCCATCCCATAATAATTTCAAAACTCCCTTTGGATATCCTCAACATGTGCGTGTTGGTTTCGTTAATGTATTTTGACCTTTTTATTCTGTTTTTGCTCCATAAGTGATTTTCTTTTTCCCTGTTTTGATCGCTGTGATGTCATCATCTTGGGGGGGGGGGGGGGGGGGTTGTTCACTTTGCCCATAATTCATTTTTGCCGGGTACTAGGTGTGTACACATTCTGTGTACACACGTGTGGCGGGGGTCAGATCTTCTCTCAAAGGTGCATTCTGTCTCTGCTGCTGCCAGCCACCGTTTCCTCCTGAGCCTCCAGTTACAGATTCCTAATGGAAAACCCCCCAGAGGAGGTTCTGTTGTCATCGGATCCTCCAGGGGGGGCTGGGACCATGTGTCATAGGAGGTTTCCTCTCTGGTCTTTGTGAGACCATTTCTAATAAATATCCCATCAGATTTCTAAAGTTATTTGGTTTTCCTAAGAACATCCAGACGGACCGTCCTTCATTTTTTGTCATCTTCTTAATAATCCTCATTTTATTTCTGTAGCTCAAGTTATTCAAGTTATAAACCGACCAATCAGATGCCTCCATAAAAGTACGGGGAGCCTGCTGTCAGGTAGTAGAGGTGTGGCAGTCCAACAAGCTCACTCCTGATTGGTGAGAGTGGTTACCATAGAAACACTGGCTCAGACAACGCCTGGCTCGAACATGGCGGCAGACGACTGAATTGACCTGATTTGACCAGAAGTGAATCGTTTTCTATGGATGAGGTCACACTGACTCGGTCCAGGTCTCTGATACAGTCTTTGGTTGGCGATTCTCCAGAGCTCAACGTCACTTTCTAAACGCTCCGCAAATGCAAATGGTCCAGTGACAACAAACTCAGTGCTGTCCTGCAAATGGACCCAGCGACCGTCGGACCGGTCCAGAGTAGAGACTGTGGCGTTTGCAGCTGGTCACGAAGACGGCAGCAGCAGAGAGTGAGGCTCAGAGTGAGGCAGGAGATGACGACAGACAGACAGTTGCAGGATGACTTTGCCTCCCAGATGATTACCTCAGCCTCCATGTTTTCCTCTCTGTTCCTTCACACGTTGTCAAACAGCGTCCCTGAGCTCTAAAGAAAGATGGAACGACTTATGTAAACACCATCTAACACCTTGACATCCTGGAGAGGCATAGAGAATAGCAGCGTGGAGAGAAGGAAGCCGTCCTGAAGTGCAGCCCTCCTTCACCGACGACTGATGGAACGTTCTGTTGGGACCATTTGTTTATCTGTTTTCCCTCCTTTCTCTGTGCAGGAAGTTTAGGACTGCATGCAGATACACGGACCACCTAGAGCTGCAGACGACGTTCTGGCAGCGCCGCGGGCCTTTACGACTCCTAAAAGTGCTGTGTGAACAATCTGGGGGAGCTGGCCCGCTGCCAAGGCAGGAGACACGGCGGGCGTGAGCGGCGGCGTGGGACCCCAGAGGAGTCTGCTGAAAACCATTTTCTCTATCCGCCAGAAAGCGAAAACATGATTGGGACACAAGCGTCTATTACAGTCGGAGGTAATAACAGGGCCGAGTGACGGCGCAGAAGAAGAGAGATGGAGACGCGTGCACGTGGTGCACGTGGTGCACGTGGTGCAGGAGAGGGAAGCACTGCAGGAAATGGTTTCCAACAGGGGTCACAGTCAGACTGGAGGTCCCTGGATCTCCTCAGAGACTGAAGTTCTCAGTTCCTTTAAGGGGGTGTCCCTCAGGCCCCCCATGGGTGAGATTGGCCTCAGAAGCATTGTGATCCATGAGCATCGCCTCAATCAGAGTAACTCTGAGTTTTGACCCAAACCACTGACTGGGCAGCATAACACCCCTGACCCCCCCCCCCACCCCCCCACAGTGGAAATACAAGCACGAACAGAAGTGCAGCTGAGGCTCCTGGAGGGCAGAATGTGAGAAGATCCCCCAGCGTTGATCCTCTCGTGCAGATCTGCAGGACTCAGATCCTCTGAGACGCAGCTGCAGATCTGGTGCTTTCAGCTCTAACCCGACGGCTGACTGTCGTCTGTGACGCTTCATGACTTCCAACTACCCTGATGAACCTGGAGACTACATTACCCACAATGCAACTGCAGGCTGACCAACTGTTTAACCTGCAAGACAAAGAGGAGTTTGGTTTGTTTCCATGGCAACTTCTGTCTTATTTATACTCAATACAAATAATCCATTAATGAAAACAGTCAGATTTGTCCAATAATCCTAAAAAAAGTAGGAAAAAAACAAAATAATTTTTTTGCATGTTTAGTAAATAGTTCTTAGAGGAAAGTAAATTGAATTTAATAATAATAATAATAATAATAGTAAACATTTAGGAAGTGAGTGTTTTTATCAAATCAAGCACTTTGTGAAACTTTACTGAAAGACTTTATGATCAAAGCAGACAAAGTTTAAGATTCATTTTGAATCTGAAGACCTGAAAAGAGAATCCAGGATGAACCAGAGGAAACCTTTGAAGGTTAGACGTTACTTTATATGAAACCTTTTTAACACTCAAATCCTTCTCATAAAAAGAAATGAAAGCTTTCCAGCAGACGATCTTCAGATCATCAGCGAGGCCTCCATCCGGGTTCTGGTTCTGTCTCTGGAACCGGGTCTGGACTTTAGGGGAGTGGGCTCTCTAAGACCCTTCCACCTCTCAAAGATGTTGATGAACGGTTCTCACAGGGGTCTGTCATGGAGTTCTGCAGGGTTCTGTGCTGGGACCGGTTCACATCCCTCCTGAACTACAAAGCAGACGACCCCTGAGAACATCTGGAAGCGATCAGCCACCAGGAAGCTCTGAGCGTGGAGGAGTCAGTGGGACTTTGGATTCTCCTCTCAGACACAGTCATCATCCAGACGGCGTGGCGTTCGGCTGCAGAACCAGCTCGGGATTACCGCACACAAGGAGGAAACGTCCCCGACAAACTGCAGCAGCAGCCTGGAAGCAGAAGGGGAGGTCACGTCGCCGCCGTTTGCTCAGCAGCTCTCTGGAAGTGGCGTTTAGAATCCGCCTTCGTGCACAGAAAGCCTTTAATTACAGAGGAGGGTCCCGTCTTCCCGCCCTGCTCAACCAAAACAAGCTTCAGACAATATGCAGGTACAAGCAGCAGCTTTACAGCCATGTTTCCATGCAGCGCACACACTCAGAGTCTGACAGCACCTCCTCCCCCAGGAGCAGCAGCCTGTAAACTGCAATAAGACCAATGGAGGACTATGGTTTCTAATAAGCAGAGGTTCTCATGTAATCACCCAGAACCAGACCCAGACCGTCTCACCGGTCAGAGACACTCTGCTGCTTTTTCATTTCAGGGATGCAACTTTTTATGAACTTCATGAAGCATGACAACTGCTCCAACTGCAGAGCACTTCCTGTTGCACCTGCAGGTCATTATGGGATGTTTAATGGTGTGAGGTCCTTTAAATCCAGTTCTGAAGAAATTCCCGCCTAATTGAAAAACACATAGGTGATGAACACCATCAGAGTCTCCGTCTGCGCAGACGCGGTGATTTGGCCTGAGACTGCAGAGGGATTTCCCATCATGCACTGGAGCATGCCCTCCAGGGTCCCTGTGGAGCTGGAACCTTTAATGAAATGAGGTTTCTGCAGGGCTCTAGCATAGTGTGACACATACTGTAAGTAAAGTCCTGCTAACACGCGTGTGCTCAAATGTTAGAACTGTTTCTAACCAGTAACCGTTCTGCTGAGGCCAGAACATACATCCTCCTTTTGGACCTCAGACCAGCAGAACCTGCTGGATAGAAATGTTTTTTTAAATACTATTTTGAATGTAAACCTCACATAAGAGGCTGTAGTGCAGCAGTAGGGCGGTAGACCTCTGATCAGAAGATTGCAGGTTTGATTCCCGCCCTACCCACCCATGTGTTGCAGTGTCCTTGGGCAAGACACTGAACCCCACCCTGCCTCTGGTGGAAGGTTGGCGGCGGTGTTCTGCAGCGGCGCCTTCGATGAAGGCAGAAACCGCTACACCGCTATGCGCCGTTTACCATTCGGTGACTGACTGATGTTGAGGATTTTTGCAGGGTTTACAGATAATCCTGTAATTATCTACTTATGCGAGTTTCTGTCTTTTAACAGCAGAAAAGCCAACTATTCTAAACTATTTATGCCTAATCTAAAACCACGGGGGAGCGGTTAGAAGTCAGGACCAGCTGGGGGTAGAAGGTCAAGTTCATCGGGACCAGATGTTGAGTCCAACCTTTTCAAGTTTGCTCATATTTGGCAGCTCAGTTTTTTGATTGACAGGTGGGTGGATCCATTGATGAAGTTTCTGATCTTACTTTGACCTGAAGTGTCCTGTCCATCAGCCGAGCAAACAGATCAGAGCTGAGGCCCTCTAGTGGTGAACAGATGTTACATTCAGGGGTTATGGAGCTTCTGACACATGAGGAGTATATTTGTTTAAACTCCTTTTGTTTTTGAGGATAAATTTTACCACTAGTTTATGTTTCTGAGCATTTCTTTTTGGACCGGACAGAACACGGGGGGAGGATGGGGTACTAGAGATGGGGGCAGAAGGGTACAAGACAGGATAAAGGGGCAAAAATGTCGGAGGATGATCACATAAACAGATGGGGGGGGCAGGACTACAAACAAAAAGAGACAACTTGAGGTTCATCATTATGACTTTCACATGTAGATGTTTATCAAAAGGCGGGGCCTGTCCACAGGCACACCCACCCACACACTCACACATTACAAACACACCTGTTGAGATGAGATGAGATGAGATGAGATGAGATGAGATGAGATGAGATGAGATGAGATGAGATGAGATGAGATGAGAGGAGAGGAGATGAGATGAGATGAGATGAGATGAGATGAGATGAGATGAGATGAGATGAGATGAGAGGAGAGGAGAGGAGATGAGATGAGATGAGATGAGATGAGATGAGATGAGATGAGATGAGGTGAGATGAGATGAGATGAGATGAGATGAGATATTCTTTATTGATCCCGCATTGGGGAAATTCAATTCCTACTGCAGATCAGTGCAAAAGAAGAACAGTAGCAATGTGCACAATTACAAAGAGTAATAACATTTAACAGAAAGAAGAATCTACACCTATACATTATTGCGACTTAACATATGTTATACATAATAATAAAATAAAGTAAAGTAAAAACACAGAATATACCGATGGGCTATGGATGCATGATAACCGGTTTGTACATCATATTGTAACTGTGGCATTGTACAATCTAACAGCTGTTGGGATGAATGACCTGCAGAACCGTTCCTTCCTACAGGGGGGGTGTAACGTCTGCCACTGAAGGAGCTGCTCAGTGCCTCCACTGTCTGATGTCGTGGGTGAGAGGCGTTGTCCATGATGTTAGCTTGGCCACCCACTTCCTCCACAGCGTCCAGTGGACACCCCAGGACAGAACTGGCCCTCCTGACCAGCTTGTTGAGTCTCTTCCTGTCCCGGTCTGTGCTGCCTGCCCCCCAACAGGCCACGGCGTAGTGGATAACAGAGGCTACCACAGAGTCATAAAATGTCCTTAAGAGAGGCCTGCACACTCCAAAGGACCTCAGTCTCCTCAGAAGGTGGAGGCCACTATGACCCTTCTTACACAGGGCATCGGTGTTGTGAGTCCAGTCCAGTTTCTTATTGAGGTGAACACCAGGTACTTAAAACAAACCTCAATGTCCCAGCCCTGGATGCTCACCAGTGTGTGTTGTGATGTTCTTCTCTGGAAGTCAACCACCATCTCCTTTGTCGTACTGGTGTTCACAAAGTCCACAAAGTCCATGATGACTGACCTGTACTCCCGCTCGGCCTGTAGGCAAACTGCAGCGGGTCCGTCGCAGTGCTGACCACTGAGCGAAGGTGGCTGAGGATGAGCCTCTCCATGGTCTTCATCAGGTGGGAGGTCAGGGCTGCTGGTCTGTAGTGGTTCAGCTCCTTAGCGTGTGCCATCTTAGGAACCGGAACCACACAGGAGGTGTTCCACAGGACCGGGACCGTCTCCAGACTCAGGCTCAGGTTGAAGATGTAAGTGACCACCTCACAGAGCGGGTCAGCACAGTCCCTGAGCAGTCCAGGTCCGATGCCGTCTGGACCTGCAGCTTTCCTGGTCTTAAGTCGCCTCAGTTCTCTCCTCACCTGACCAGAAGTGAGGCAATGGGGGTGGAGGTGGGGGCAGAGGTGGTATGGCTGTGGATGGGGGTGGTGTGCAGTGATGAGAGTGATTGGGGGTGGGTGTAGCTCCTGGACTGGAGATGTGTGAAGTGGAGGGGGGAGTCAAACCTGTGGGTTCACCTGTTGGCTCCATCATGCTGTGCTCAGTTGTCCAGCCACATCTGCAGGTAAACCAGAACCAGCCTCAGAACCAGTCTGGGGCCCAGATCCTCAGCAGGTTCTGAAAGCCCACATGAAAACCTCCTGAGAACCACCAATGCTGGATGTTTGTGTCTTTTATTTGGTCCTCTGTGATCCACGTCAGTGGTGTCAGGAACCAGAGGAGTCCTGACTCTGGGACGTTCCTCATGATTCAGAACCAACATTTCAAAAAGTTCTGATTAAAGCTTCGAGCTCCATCTGATGGATGTAGTTTTCTTCACACAGTATTGTTGAAAAAAAGACTTCTACTCTTCAGTTTGTTCCATGTTTCTATGTTTTAGTTTAGGGAAACTTGTCTTTCTAGTTGAAATGATTCTGGTTTGATGTTTCCACGTTTCTCTTCTGCCTCTTTAGTTTTTCTGTTATTTATTCCTGGATGTTTTACAGCCGTTCTCGTCCTTCTGTGTTTTTTGGGTTATTCTGTGGACAACAGTTAGGATCCTTGTTCAAAGTGACTCTCAGGTTTCTCAACAGAAGAAGCAAAGAGACTCTGAGGAGAACCAACGACACGGGTCATCGTGATACGGAACAGTCCTCACACCTGAATCAGAGGGACACGTTTCTCAGAGGAGGCTTCCATTAAAGCTGAGGCTTAAATGCAGGTAAACATCCTCTGATCATTCCTGAGGTTCTGCAGCCTCAGCGGTTCGGTTCCTCTGAGGTTCTGTGGGTTCTTCCAGAAACCCTGAGGTCTGAATGAACCCCAGAGGAAAACCAGCAGAAGGAAAAGATTCCTGCTGTTAATGATCTCAGTGACAACATGGTTGATGCTCCGCTGCCGCAGCATCAAAGTCCTTAAAGGACCATTGTTGGTTCCACAGTGACGCCTTTGTTCTGGGCTCAGGCCCGTCACACTCGGCGCTGCTGCAGAACAGTTCTGCTTGGCTTTGGGCAAACAGGCTTTTACACAACTGAAAACACAGTCATGGTTTGGTGGAAGTATTATTCAGTTCAGCTTAATAAAAACGAACACTCCCCATGACCGCACCGTTACCATGGTAACACTGAACAACACCCAGACTGGAACGGGCTGAAGGGGGATCTGTTCTGGGTGTATTCAGTGTAAATGCCTCATGTTTGGTGATATTTATGACACAAACTTCTGTAAACATCTGAACTACGGCGAGCGAACCGCAGGAACCGTCTACGGCGTTCTGCTGATAGAACCAGAAGAACCTCACGCAGACAGAAACCTCCTGTTTAAAGCGAGCGCCCCAGAACCCGGACCCGCCCAGCAGCAATGGTTTCCAGACCCCCCCAGGAAGAGAGCCCCCCCTTGTTATGACAGACGGCGTTCCTCGATGACTTTATAATGATCCTGGGGAGGATCCGCTTGTTTGTTCTTGCTGGAACAATGTCCGTCTGTGTGACGGTGACAAATGAGCCGCTGCTACAGTCTGACCCCCCCACCGGACTGACCCCCTTCCTGCTGTTATTGTCTCAGTCATGGTGCTGCATGATCCCCCCCCCCCCCCCCCAACATCTGGTTCATTTCTGAACAGAGAGGAAAACTCCCCAGGAGGAGGAATTCTGTCCACCTTCACATGCACATCAGAGGCTCGTGCACGTCATAGGCTCGTGCACGTCAGAGGCTGGTGCACGTCTTAGGCTCGTGCACGTCAGAGGCTGGTGCACGTCTTAGGCTCGTGCACATCAGAGGTCCGTTTACATTAGAGGCTCGTGCACATCAGAGGCTGGTGCACGTCTTAGGCTCGTGCACATCAGAGGTCCGTTTACATTAGAGGCTCGTGCACGTCAGAGGCTGGTGCACGTCTTAGGCTCGTGCACATCAGAGGTCCGTTTACATTAGAGGCTCGTGCACATCAGAGGCTGGTGCACGTCTTAGGCTCGTGCACATCAGAGGTCCGTTTACATTAGAGGCTCGTGCACGTCAGAGGCTGGTGCACGTCTTAGGCTCGTGCACATCAGAGGTCCGTTTACATTAGAGGCTCGTGCACGTCAGAGGCTGGTGCACGTCTTAGGCTGGTGCACGTCTTAGGCTCGTGCACGTCAGAGGCTCGTGCAAGTCTTGGGCTGGTGCACATCAGAGGCTCGTGCACGTCATAGCCTCGTGCACATCAGAGGCTCGTGCACATCAGAGGTTCGTTTACATCAGAGGCTCGTGCACATCAGAGGCTGGTGCACGTCTTAGGCTCGTGCACATCAGAGGTCCGTTTACATTAGAGGCTCGTGCACGTCAGAGGCTGGTGCACGTCTTAGGCTCGTGCACATCAGAGGTCCGTTTACATTAGAGGCTTGTGCACGTCAGAGGCTGGTGCACGTCTTAGGCTGGTGCACGTCTTAGGCTCGTGCACATCAGAGGCTCGTGCAAGTCTTGGGCTGGTGCACATCAGAGGCTCGTGCACGTCATAGCCTCGTGCACATCAGAGGATCGTGCACATCAGAGGTTCGTTTACATCAGAGGCTCGTGCACATCAGAGGGTCGTGCACGCGCAGCATGTGTTAAATGAAGATCTCTGCTCTCCCAGGGCTGCAGATTCTGGACCTTCTGTCATCATGAACGCAACATGTACACACATATGTACACACATGTACACATATGCATACACACATGTACACATATGTACACACATGTACACATATGTATACACACATGTACACACACATGTACACACACATGTACACACATGTACACACATGTACACTCATGTACACATATATACACACACATGTACACACACATGTACACACATGTACACATATATACACACATATGTACACACACATGTACACACACATGTACACACATGTACACACACGTACACATATATACACACACATGTACACACATGTACAAACACATGTACACTCATGGGCGGGCGGCCGTGGTGCAGCGGTAGGGCGGTCAACCCATGATCGTAGGATTGCAGGTTCGATTCCCACCTTGCCCGCCCATGTGTCGAAGTGTCCTTGGGCAAGACACTGAACCCCACCTTGCCTCTGGTGGTAGGCGGGCGCCTGTGTTTGGCAGCGGAGCCGCCATCAGTGTGTGACTGTGTGTGTGAATGTGTGTGTGACTGGGTGAATGGGACTGTGACTGTAAAACGCTTTGGGCCTTGTAAGTAGAAAGCGCTATATAAGTATACGCCATTTACCATTCATGTACACATATGTACACACACATGCACATACATGCAAACACAAGAATATGTACTAAAATGCTCCCAAGCACACGCACACACACACACACACACACAGAAGGACAACCAACAACAAGAAACCAGAAATGTTCTGACTCCTTGTTGTGCCTGAGTCAGCAGAATCATTTCTAAAACAAAGGAGATAAAAACTGCTGCAGAGACAGCGAGTCACTTCCAAACTAACATTATTTTTCTGTTTTTCTGAAGGTAAATCTTTGGTTTTTACTTTGTAATGGATCCGCCTTTTTCCTGCTTTAGTTTTATTATGAACAGTTTAAATTCAGCATCTTATGAATATTTTTTCATGTTTTCTGCTGAAACTTCCTGTTTTCACATATTTTCTGATCATTTCTCTTTTGTCTTTGGAGTTTCATTTCATCGTTTGTGTTGTTTTTGTTTCAATGATGTGTTGCCATAGATGTTGTTCTTTGTTGTTCTGGTTCGATTCAGTCTGAACAATGAAAACCTGAAGTTTGACGTTAATCTCTGCCTCTGCACCTGTCCTCACCTGATTCAAACGCTTTTCTCTCATTTTGCAGTCTGGACAATTTCATCCAGTTTGTCTTGCTGTGTTGTAAAGCCTTTTGGGGTGATGTGGGTCTGTTATTGCTGGAGATCGTTGGTTGTGTCTTTGTCCTCTCATCACTCTCCTCTCCTCGATAGCAACTCAGGTGTGTTGTCTCAGGTGTGTTGTCTCAGGTGGAAGCTTTGGTCTCAGGTCAGAGTCATGAGTGGATCTTTTTTCCAGATTTTTCTCCCTCTGGGTTTCACAGACTCTCAGACTCAGACTCAGACTCAGACTCAGACTCAGACTCCTTCTCATCCTTTTTCCTGGATTTTATTTATTTCTCCCTGTCTTTGCTGATTTGAGGACGGAGTCGGGATAAATTCTTCTGAATTCCACAGAAGAGCAAAAATAAAGACGGGAATGAAACCAAACAGCAGCTCTGCTCCGTTTTCATGAACTGACAGTTCGTCTGAAACAATCGGCGAGGTGACCGTGACTTTGTAGGTCGCCCTGGTTCCTGTCACTTCCTGGTCAGTTTCAATTAATCACATTTCAGAAAGATGGAGAAACTGAGGGACACGTTAAAACCCCTTGGACTGAGTTGGGGGGGGTTGATCTGCCCTGACGACTAAAGGAAACAGGAGATGTAAACCAGCTCAGAAGAATCCTTCATGGTCGGTGCAGAGAGGCAGCTGAAACACACAAACAGACACACAAACACAGGTTAACACACCTTCACCTGCAGCCTCTTCCTCATATCGAGTGGAAGCCTGAGAAGTTCTGAGATCCCAGCATGACTGTTTTCTCGTCTCCTTCAGTCCAAACGGCTGCAGTTTGAACGTTTTCTCCTCCTTATCTGATCAGCAGTTCCTTTCCTATGATGTGGCCCGGTTTTGTAATAAAGGCGGTTGTTTGGTTCTGCATGACCCGCACCCCCCCCCACCTACCAGCTGATGATTCAGGTTCTTTTCTGGTGGTTCTTGTTCCGTGCAGAAATGATCGACATGAGGTCATGTTTTCCCTGCATGTTCATGAGATCTTATCTTCACGGTTGTTCAGAGCAGTGAAACGTTGGTGGGGCAGAGAAGAGGTTCGTCTTTCTGCTCTGCCACCGTTCTGAGGACACGAGTGACGCGCCGCCATCTTCACGTCTGTAAAAACTCATTATCTGTTACTCATCTGCTATTTTGAACAAGTTCAGACTTGAAACATGTATATTTATTTCACTTTTCCCTCCACAAAGCACCGCCTGAACGTGGTGGAGCGGTGTGAGTGCTCAGGTGATGTCTCTGAGGCCGACGCCCCCGTGGGGGTCCCGTGGGGGTCCCATGGGGGTCCCATGGTTGACGGTCCAGCTTAAGGAGCCGGACAAAGAGAGCAAACAACCAAAATGCAGTTCCATCACTTGGATTGATGTCACCGGGGCCCCACTCTGGAGCCAGGCTGGGGTGGTGGTCCCTCTTCTCTGGAAGGGGGTGGGGGGTTGCTGGTGACACACATGAATCAGTGCCATTTTCTAAGTGGGGGGTCACAGAGAAGAGTTTCTGCTGCAGAACCCGGACAGGTTCAAACAAAGAGAAGATTTTCGGCGTCAGGCCGGAGGTTCTGCTTCCAGCAGCATCTCAGCGTTCAGACGTTTGTGTTTCAGCCTCATGTGTGGACCGCTGGAAATGACACAACAAGATTACAAAGAACCGGTTTGTTAGAATTAGCCAAGACTTTGATGTCACCAGTTTCCGATCCAACCAATCACATCACAGGAAGACACAGGATCCAATCAGCAAAACCCCCAAAGAGAGACGCACCAATCAGACTCTCTCTCTGCTCTCCTCAGTCGGACCGGTCTAATTCCTGACATCTTTTTTTTACATGTCTGAAGTTTCGAGTTATAAAACAAATTCTCCCTCGTGTGGGGGAGAGTGGAGCGGTCCTCTCAGGGCATGCTGAGCCCAGCCTTGGTCCAGGTGGAGTCGTACATGAACTCCATACCAGGCGGGTCCGGTGGAGTGCTGGTTCTGGTTCCACTCAGCTCGTCAAACTGAGAACTACTGAGAACATGTGGTTAGGAGTCTCACCAAATGAAACCATGCCAGGTTTGGGGTTTGAACCCCCGGGTGGTTGCTTAAATCTGATAGACCTTAGCTGTTTGTCGGGCAGCAGCCCCCACCCATGGCACCACCCGATCGCTGATTAGAAGTTCCACACAGGAAATGTGGAAATCAAACCCTCAAAACCCTGAGAGCCAGGGGGTTCTGCTGGGGAGCTCCTCTGACGGTCAGACCGCTGCTCCACAGCTGCAGATTTACATTTTTGATCAGGCGCCAAACTTTTGTTAAAAACAGTCAAAATCTGAAATTAGAACCGAACGTCATGAGTTTGCTTGAATTTTTTGTCTCCCAGCTGAACAGGACACCCCCCCCCCCCCCCCCGCTGAAAAGACTCAGGTATTTCTGCTCAGATAAACGGTTGCATGTTTGACGCCCTCAGAGTCACTAGAGGAGGGTTAATGGAGGACTCCTGCTTCATCTCGGGTCATACTTCAAAATGCTCAAAGTTATTGTGTTTTCTGAAACGCGGGGCTTTCCAAACACGGCAACGAAACGTGCAAACATGAGGGAAGAATGCGCTCTCGTCAGCACATGCCTCGCTCTTCAAAGACACGTTTGACTACAAGTGCAAAATGATTGCTCTTCACTTTGAACCAATTATGGTGTGCATGATTGAAGCCATAAGAGGCCCGACACCGGCCCCTGGGGCATTTTCCTCTCTGATTCTGTCTCAACGCTTCACTTCCTGTCTTTGTCTGAGCTGAAGTCGTGAAAACATGAAAGCTCTCCCAACGTTCTCATGCAAACAAATGCGTTAAAGCAGCAGCTGCTCACAAACGGGCATCTTTCTTCTGCCTGATGAATCAGAAGAGCATTGTGGGTCTGAGGAAGTTTTCCTTTTTACACGGTGGGTGCAGTGCAGGGAGAGCTGATGAGGAACAACAACAACACAACTTCAAGAAGAATACACTCTTCCTGTTCCTCCTTCCTCTCTCTGACACGCCAAAGTGAACGCCACCTCTGATGGGGGGTCCACTTCTCTCCATCCCAGCTCCGGTTCCACCTTCACAGCTTCAAATGATTCCTGGGTGTCAGAAATGTCAACAATGATGAAGGTTCCTCCATCTTCTGCACCCAGCAGGCTGAGTCACAGGAATGCTGGAGTCGATCCCGCAACCTCATAGTGAAGGCGGAGCAAACACTTCACCAGACACAGGATACCAGAGTAACACGCATGTGACAGGAACGTCTGTCTGACGGGGACATGTGTGATGAGCATATGATGCCCATGTGTGTTACGATAGTGTGACTTTGATTATAGTGTGTGCAGCAGTGATGTGGGTGACGGTGGCGTCAGGGTAACGTCTGGGTGGCATCCAGGTGGCATCTGGGTGGCGTACGGGTGGCGTCAGGGTAACATCTGGGTAACGTCTGGGTGGCGTCCAGGTGGCATCTGGGTGGCGTCAGGGTAACGTCTGGGTGGCGTCAGGATAACGTCTGGGTGGCATCTGGGTGGCGTCTGGGTGGCGTCAGGGTAACGTCTGGGTGGCGTCTGGGTGGCGTCTGAGTGGCGTCAGGGTAACGTCTGGGTGGCGTCTGAGTGGCGTCAGGGTAACGTCTGGGTCGTGTCTGGGTGGCGTCAGGGTAACGTCTGGGTGGCGTCAGGGTGGCATCAGGGTAACGTCTGGGTGGCGTCTGGGTGGTGTACGGGTGGCGTCTGGGTGGCGTCAGGGTAACGTCTGGATGGCGTCAGGGTGGCGTCCGGGGGGCGTCTGGGTGGCGTCGGGGTAACGTCTGGAGGGTGTCCCGGTGGCGTCTGGGTGGCATCAGGGTAACGTCGGGGTGGCGTCTGGGTGGCGTCCGGGTGACGTCTGGGTGGCGTCAGGGTAACGTCTGGGTGGCGTCAGGGTGGCATCAGGGTAACGTCTGGGTGGCGTCTGGGTGGTGTATGGGTGGCATCTGAGTGGCGTCAGGGTAACGTCTGGATGGCATCAGGGTAACGTCTGGGTGGCGTCAGGGTGGCGTCAGGGTGGTGTCTGGGTGGCGTCAGGGTAACGTCTGGGTGGCGTCTGGGTGGCGTCCGGGTGGCGTCTGGGTGGCGTCAGGGTGGCGTCGGGGTAACGTCTGGAGGGTGTCCCGGTGGCGTCTGGGTGGCATCAGGGTAACGTCGGGGTGGCGTCTGGGTGGCGTCCGGGTGACGTCTGGGTGGCGTCAGGGTAACGTCTGGGTGGCGTCAGGGTGGCATCAGGGTAACGTCTGGGTGGCGTCTGGGTGGTGTATGGGTGGCATCTGAGTGGCGTCAGGGTAACGTCTGGATGGCATCAGGGTAACGTCTGGGTGGCGTCAGGGTGGCGTCAGGGTGGTGTCTGGGTGGCGTCAGGGCAACGTCTGGGTGGCGTCAGGGTGGCATCAGGGTAACGTCTGGGTGGCGTCTGGGTGGTGTACGGGTGGCGTCTGGGTGGCGTCAGGGTAACGTCTGGATGGCGTCAGGGTGGCGTCCGGGTGGCGTCTGGGTGGCGTCAGGGTAACGTCTGGGTGGCGTCTGGGTGGCGTCCGGGTGGCGTCTGGGTGGCGTCAGGGTAACGTCGGGGTGGCGTCTGGGTGGCGTCCGGGTGGCGTCTGGGTGGCGTCTGGGTGGCGTCTGGGTGGTGTCCGGGTAACGTCTGGATGGCGTCAGGGTGGCGTCCGGGTGGCGTCTGGGTGGCACCAGGGTAACGTCGGGGGGGCGTCCGGGTGGCGTCTGGGTGGCGTCAGGGTAACGTCTGGGTGGCGTCAGGGTGGCATCAGGGTAACGTCTGGGTGGTGTATGGGTGGCGTCTGAGTGGCGTCAGGGTAACGTCTGGATGGCGTCAGGGCGGCGTCCGGGTGGCGTCTGGGTGGCGTCAGGGTAACGTCTGGGTGGTGTCCGGGTGGCGTCTGGGTGGCATCAGGGTAACGTCTGGGTGGCGTCTGGGTGGCATCAGGGTAACGTCGGGGTGGCGTCTGGGTGGCGTCTGGGTGGCGTCCGGGTGGCGTCAGGGTGGCGTCTGGATGCCGTCAGGGTAACGTCTGGGTGGCGTCCGGGTGGCGTCTGGGTGGCGTCTGGGTGGCGTCCGGGTGCCGTCAGGGTAACGTCTGGGTGGCGTCTGGGTGGCGTCTGAGTGGCGTCAGGGTAAAGTCTGGGTGGCGTCAGGGTAACGTCTAGATGGCGTCCAGGTAGCGTCTGGGTGGCGTCAGGGTAACGTCTGGGTGGCGTCTGTGTGGCGTCAGGGTAAAGTCTGGGTCGCGTCAGGGTAACGTCTGGATGGCGTCCAGGTGGCGTCAGGGTGGCATCAGGGTAACGTCTGGGTGGCGTCTGGGTGGCGTCCAGGTGGCGTCAGGGTGGCATCAGGGTAACGTCTGGCTAGCATCTGGGTGGCGTCAGGGTAAAGTCTGGGTGCCGTCAGGGTGGCATCAGGGTAACGTCTGGGTGGTGTATGGGTGGCGTCTGGATGGCGTCAGGGCGGCGTCCGGGTGGCGTCAGGGTAACGTCTGGGTGGTGTCCGGGTGGCGTCTGGGTGGCATCAGGGTAACGTCTGGGTGGCGTCTGGGTGGCATCAGGGTAACGTCGGGGTGGCGTCTGGGTGGCGTCTGGGTGGCGTCCGGGTGGCGTCAGGGTGGCGTCTGGATGCCGTCAGGGTAACGTCTGGGTGGCGTCCGGGTGGCGTCTGGGTGGCGTCCGGGTGGCGTCAGGGTAACGTCTGGGGGCGTCTGAGTGGCGTCATGGGTAAAGTCTGGGTGGCGTCAGGGTAACGTCTAGATGGCGTCCAGGTAGCGTCTGGGTGGCGTCAGGGTAACGTCTGGGTGGCGTCTGTGTGGCGTCAGGGTAACGACTGGGTGGCGTCTGGGTGGCGTCAGGGTAAAGTCTGGGTCGCGTCAGGGTAACGTCTGGATGGCGTCCAGGTGGCGTCAGGGTGGCATCAGGGTAACGTCTGGGTGGCGTCTGGGTGGCGTCCAGGTGGCGTCAGGGTGGCATCAGGGTAACGTCTGGGTGGCATCTGGGTGGCGTCAGGGTAAAGTCTGGGTGGCGTCAGGGTAACGTCTAGATGGCGTCCAGGTAGCGTCTGGGTGGCTTCAGGGTAACGTCTGGGTGGCGTCTGGGTAGCGTCTGTGTGGCGTCAGGGTAACGTCTGGGTGGCGTCTGTGTGGCGTCAGGGTAAAGTCTGGGTCGCATCAGGGTAACGTCTGGATGGCGTCCAGGTGGCGTCAGGGTTGCATCAGGGTAACGTCTGGGTGGCGTCCAGGTGGCGTCTGGGTGGCGTCAGGGTAACGTCTGGATGGCGTCAGGGTGGCGTCCGGGTGGCGTCTGGGTGGCGTCAGGGTAACGTCTGGGTGGCGTCCGGGTGGCGTCTGGGTGGCATCAGGGTAACGTCTGGGTGGTGTCTGGGTGGCATCAGGGTAACATCAGGGTGGCGTCTGGCTGGCGTCCGGGTGGCGTCTGGGTGGCGTCTGGATGCCGTCAGGGTAACGTTTGGGTGGCGTCCGGGGCACACTAGCTTTGTTTTGAAAATCTTCATCCTTTCTCTGGATGTTTCCTGTCGTCAGACTTCAGTGACCCTTGTTCTATCCTAGGCACTTTAACGTTGGGAGTTGGGTCATCTAGACCCACTAGACAGTGCTCTGAACCTTTTTTCTTCAATGATTTGTGATCTTCACTGGTGTCCATGGATTACATGAAAACTTTCCACCTTTATCCACCTTTGTCATGGTAGGGAGAACACGTCAATGGAAGGGGGGGTCATCTAAGATAGCACAAGGGTTCAATTCTTCTTCTACTGTTGATTTGGCCGCCATGGTTTTCAGAGACTCATAACCTTCTGCAGCGACTACGTTCTCTGCAGTGGCGCTTGCCTGCACCCGTCTGACAGTAGAACCACTGAGGTTCTTGACTTCAGTAAGGCAGACTTCCTCAAAGGTTTCAGCAGAACCGCGTGCCATTGACGGTTGGATTTGCATCATTTTGTCTGCAGGCTGAAACAGCCGAAGCGCTTCGCGTCTCACCTGAAACCAGGAAAGCTGCCAGAATCTTAAGCTGGCATGTGAATCAGGAGAAGTGGAGGAACCTGAAACAGGAAAGCTTCTTACGTCACAGAAATCGGAGTTCAGGGGGAATGTGGTAAGTAAGGTTCAAGTCCAGGTTCAGGTCCAGGTCCAGGTCCAGATCCAGGTCCAGGTCCAGGTTCAGGTCCAGGTCCAGGTCCAGGTCCAGGTCCAGGTTCAGGTTCAGGTCCAGGTCCAGGTCCAGGTTCAGGTTCAGGTCCAGGTCCAGGTCCAGGTCCAGGTTCACGTCCAGGTCCAGGTCCAGGTTCAGGTTCAGGTTCAGGTTCAGGTCCAGGTCCAGGTCCAGGTCCAGGTCCAGGTCCAGGTCCAGGTTCACGTCCAGGTCCAGGTCCAGGTTCAGGTTCAGGTCCAGGTCCAGGTCCAGGTCCAGGTCCAGGTCCAAGTTCAGGTTCAGGTCCAGGTCCAGGTTCACGTCCAGGTCCAGGTTCAGGGCCAGGTCCAGGTCCAGGTTCAGGTTCAGGTCCAGGTTCAGGTCCAGGTCCAGTTTCAGGTCCAGGTCCAGGTCCAGGTCCAGGTTCAGGTCCAGTTTCAGGTCCAGGTCCAGGTCCAGGTCCAGGTCCAGGTTCAGGGCCAGGTCCAGGTCCAGGTCCAGGTCCAGGTCCAGGTTCAGGTTCAGGTCCAGGTTCAGGTCCAGGTTCAGGTCCAGGTCCAGTTTCAGGTAAGTTCATGATTTCCAGGATGACGTCTGAATTTACTGAAACTTTCTCCCAAAGAGGGATGTCTGTCCTGCAAACGCCTGTGTCCTCTGCTGAGCGGCGCTTCAGGCCATACATCTTCGTTCAGGCGAGGTGAACGGCCCGCGGGGGGGCAGGGGGTCCAGGTCTCAACTTGCCAGCAATGAAAAAAAAACAAATGAAGGTTAATGGGAAGAACAAGGTCATGTAAAGAGAGACACGGAGGAGGCTCTCTGTGGAAACGGCTGTGGAGGAGATCCGGTTCTGCCGTTTCGTACAGTCCCACCGATCGGCGGCTTGTTGTCCGGTCAGGACGGCCTCACATCCTACATCAGGAAGTGTGCATGAACGTTCTCCCCGAGCAGGAGGCGTGTCCTCCTTTCTCTTTTGGGTGTCATGTACTTCCCTCTGGTCTATCTTTGGGTTAGGGTCAGCTTTAGAACAGCGTTGTTTGGTTCACGTTGTGGTGATCATGTGACTCATGTTCACAGTTCTTCTACTGTCACCCGAGCGAAGGATCGCAGATCTTTGGACCTTAAGGACCCACGAAGTATAGATGTGAAATCAATGATTTTTCACTCAGAGAGGATGGATTCCTGGATGTGAGCATGCTCTTATTTTGTCAGTTCCAGCTGCTTCCTGTTCCCTGGTTCCTGACCAGCAGATGTGTGTTGCTTCAGGCTCACTTTGGTCCTTGGTTCTGGTGCAGAACGCCGTTCTTGCAGCTGTCCGCCGTACTCTGAAGGCGCTGCATTCACGTGCGTGTGGGAAAGAGTATCCTTCTTGCACAAGTAGTCATTCTTTTGTGGGAGGGGGGATGTTGTTTTATCCTCCTCCTGGGTGGAAGGGTTGGGCTCTCGCCGGAGGGGAAGCAATCATGCATTTCTGATTTTTAATTACAGAAAATGATTGCTGAGCTCTGAGCTTCGTGTGTGTCTTTATCTATCAATCAGGACGAGCTGTGAGCCGGCTTTGTGTGAGTCACCGCGTGTTACCGCGGGGGAAACGGCGGGAACAATGCGGGGAGGAGGTGATCTGTGGAGCAGACTGAGGCTCGTCCTCCCCAACAACTTTATCAGATGAATGAAGCCATCACGCAGAGGCTGATCAGCACACAGAACGGACTCACAGCTGTGTCGGTGAGACGGGTCGGACATGACACCGCTGGGTCCTCTCCCCCAGGAATAAAAACCCCTGTTAATCTGAGAACAAAATGGTGTGTGTGTGGGGGGGGGGGGGGTTCATTCATTTGAGCCAGACATCAATCAAAGCTGCTTCCACCTAAAAGAAGTTAGGAATTTATCTGTGATGACAGTTGAACATCAGCATCCTCCCACCAAGAGCTGACAGCACGACCTCTGACCCCCCTCTGCTGCCCTCGGGGGACGGACGAATGAGGTGTGATGGGGGGCCTGGGGGGGCTTGACGGACGTGTTAGATTACAGCATCAGAGCAGAATGTGAGCGTGTTTGTTATTTTACCAAAGACTCCTGCTGTGTGTGAGTGTGTGTGTGTGTGTGTGTGTGTGTGTATGTACGTGTGTGTGTGTCTGTACATGTGTGTGAGAGTGTGTGTTTGTGTGTGTGTGTGTGTGTGCGTGGGTATGTACGTGTGAGTGCGTGCGTGTCTGTATGTGTGTACGTGTGTGTGTGTGTGTCTCTACGTTTGTATGTGTGTATGTGTGTGTACGTGTGTGTACATGTGTGTGTGTCCATGGGGGGGTGATAGTGGTTCCGGTTCCGTGTAGAATTCTATTTTCCTGTGACTTTAGCCCAAAGCTGCTGGATCTGAGTTCATTCTAAGACGTTTCATTTCTGATTCCTATGAATCCTTTTCAGCTCAGAAGGACTCAGAAAACATCTACCGGGCTCATTCTAATGTGTTTTCCAGCTGCTCCCTTTAGGGGGAGCTACAGCAGATTATCCTCCTCCCCTCTCCTTATCCTCCTCACTCCAGTCCTCCATCCGTGCACCTCCTCTCTGGTCCTCCTCTCTTTCCCGGTATCTCTAACATCCTTTCAACGTCTCCATCTGCTCCTCAACTGAGTTTAGCGCGATGCTTGTTCCACCAAACAGCCAATCACAGAGGAGAAGGTTCATGCCGATTGGTCGAGATTCTATCCAGTGGAGTGACAAAGATAGGGAGAAGGCGAGATGCAGACGACGCCTCTGAACACATTAGTGTGGAAAATGCAAAAACAGATTCTGAAACATTCAATATTTTAATTTGCAGAACCTGCAGTATAATTTTTAGACACGATGAACCTCATTGAATCAATGTTTTAATTTGCTAATCATAAAGTTTTATTTTTAAAGCTAAACATTTTGTTGGTTATTTAGGAAAATGTGATGGCACAAACATGGCTTCATAAAAATCCTCTCTGAGACTCTAACCACTAATGAAACTGTCATAAAATCCTCCAAGTTTTCCTCCTCAGGTCTTTTCCTGAATCGTTTCCTCTGAAACATTCTTCCTCGCCGAGGTCTCTTGGATCGTTGCTCGTGGTTATTTGCTTTACGGATTATTGCGATTATTTGTGTGTGGAGGCTGCAGGCGCTTCCAGGATGTGGAAATCTTCTCGCCGCACATTGACCTTTCTGTGAGACTTGGACTTGTTCTAATTTGTCAGGTCCTCCAGAACGCCAGAGCTGCCCTGAGCAAACAGGCCCGACACGCCGAACCAATGTCAACAAACCGGCTCCAGGCTGAGCGAAGCAGGAGACGCCGCCGCACGCATTCCTCATCAGCGGGGGGAAAGCAGAAACCGGCAGAGGCCCCTCTGGAAACACAGGCGGGGGGGGGCTCCGTATTCTTCAGTTTCCTCATCAGAAACACTAACAAACACTGTCTGAATCCATCTGCACTGAGGAGCCAGGAGTGCGTGCACGTCTGTGCACGCCACGCTGGAACCGTGCACGTCTGTGCACGCCACGCTGGAACCGTGCACGCCAGTGTGCGCACGAGTCCGCACGCCAGTGTGAACACACCTGCCAGCATGCGCCTCTGTGAATGTGTGTCTGTGCTCTCATATTGTGTGGAGGGGGAAACTGAAACAGACCGGGGGCCCCAGAGGCCCCAGAGGCCCCCACTGCCTAGAAGTTTTCAGATTTTTTACATCACAGTTACTCTGTCTCTCTCATGGTCTCACTGTGTTTGATGCCCGGTGTGCCCCTGTCAGTCAGAACAGGGAACGTGTGGAGCGTCCTGCACCCCTGTGACATGACACAGAACACGCGTGAAGAAAACGAGCTTCAGGCCAAACCATTCTGCAGCAGACAGAGAAGAGCTGCTGTAGCGGCTCGTGTGGTTGGAGAAATGTCCCGGCAAAGGAAATGAGCCCCCCCAGAGCTCTGATGATCCTGGAATCAAAACATGCTGATGATGTTGTTGTTATTCTGAAACCGTTTTCAGGATTCCTGTTTGTTTCTCAAACGTCCTAAGCTAGTTTGGAGGCGGAGCCTTCATTCCTGTTCTCTTCTGGACTCTCTGAATGCTGGAGTTCTGGCCTCAGACCTCCTGGACTCTGTGGTTCCAGCTCAGCCTGATGGGTTTTGGACCGTCTACACATTAACACACCAACACAAGTGCATGTTCAGGTCAGATCTGATCAAAGTCTCGTCATGCACCACGGTATAGTTTGTTCTCTCCCCGTCCCCTGGGGGAGCGGTGAGCTGCAGACACAGGAGCCACTGGGTGGCTTAACCCCCCATTCCAGTGTCAAGCAGGGAGGCAATGGTTCCCATTTGTAGGGTCTTTGGTGTGCCTTTGCCACTCTACCCCAAGGCCACTGAGCTGGCTGATGCAGATGGAGGTCCTGGATGAGCTCGGTGACGGTCACCCCTCCCTCTTTACTCCAGACTTCCTGGAAAGCGGCATAATTCCTGGAGGAAGCTTCACGCCGGACCCCTGAACGTCTTGGACCGCATCACTGCTGTGGATCAGGAAGGTCCGGCAGTTGCAGGCGAGCCTTTACAAGGTTCTGGTTCCGGTTCTTGGTGCCGTTCTTCAGCATGCACAGTCCAGTTCAGAGGCAGAACATCCAGGATGACTCCCACCCCCCTCCCAGACAATCTTTGTTTTTCCCTGAAGCCCCCACGGATGCAGCAGCTCCTCGTTCCACAAACTCTTTTAAACCTGACGTTGGTGTTTTGACAGATGAAACCATCATTCCTGTCAGAAAAAGAGGAATAATCAGCGGAGGAGAACGGACAGAGATCTGCCTCCTGCTCGCCGCTGAAAGCCGTCAAACAGAATCCGGTTCTTCCCGGTTCTCTGCCGTCGCTCCGTGTTGGCTCTGCTCACAACAGACGTCTTGATTCTGACAGAAACCCGCCGGACGCAGAGCTCTGCTTCTCCCAGCAGCCTGATCAATAATTCCTCTGGAATGGGGGGAGATACTGCCATCAGGGGGAGAGGGGTGAGAGCCTTCAAAGTGCCTCTCATGGCAGCGATGAGGCGGGTGACTGTAAGTCTTTGAAGCCAGAAGTAAAAAGGCAGAAGAAGCGCCTGCAAACCGGAGCTGTGGCAGGACGCCGCGGCGGGACCTGAGCGGACCGCACAGGCCCTCGCCAAAAGCCCGCCGCCTCAGCGTGACACCACTGATGTGACTGTTCGGCATACTGATCAGGGGCTCGAACTCCCGAGCTCCATCCATTATTCAGGAGGCCGGGAGAGATATGACCGTCCCTCTGAGACCAGAGACACAAGAGCGAGGAGCACTGAAGCATGCTGGGAAAGAGTTCAGGCCTAATGAAAATGATCACACAAAGGCTGCAGAAGGACAGAACTTCAGAGAAACGTTGATGAAGGAACAGCTTTTTATTTCCTGAAAGACTGAAAGCAGAAAACTTTGAACGCCCTAAAAACACAACTTTTTATCAGGACCTGCTTTGTCATCACAAAAACACAAAGTTAGGCAACATCTTTTTCATTATCAGGACTCAAAGTTGGCTCCCAATCAGAACCAGAACCAGACAGATTCACAGACAGATTCAAACACACAAAAACACACACAGCGTGTTTTTTGTGTGTTTGTGTTGGTCTTAGGCTGAAAGTGTGTTTGTCATCATCAGTGTGTTGCTCTAACACAGCAGGCTGTTTGTGAGTCTGTGTTTGTTGTTTCAGGTGTGGGAACCCGGTGGGAGGTCCACACCGAGTGTGTGAAAACACACACATTCAGAGACACACACTCCTGTCACTGCTGCCATGGAGGGGGGGTCAAAGCAGGAGGTGTTCAGCAATCTTCCTTTGTTCATGAACGTCATCAAAAACGTGGACGACGGCCGCCGTGGCGGCGGTCAAAGCCTCGCTCAGACCTCAACGCCGTCGTCCTGATTCCTGCTTAGAGAACTGCAGGCTGGTTCCCTCAGTGGTGGACCGTGCAAGACACAGCCGAGCCTTCAGTAGTGCTGCGTCTGAGTCTCTCAACCCCTCATGAAGCATTTTATGCCTCTAAATAAACTAAACAGTAAACAAATCTCCTTCTAGAACTACAGCAGAACAAAACAGGGAGAACAACCACATAAATGTGGAATTATATTATTATGATCTTTATCCTGTCACTCATCAATAAATGGGATTATTAGAAGACTCAATCCGTCCTCCTCTCTGTCCTCTAAAGCAGTGTTTTTCAACCAGTGTCCCGCGGCACACTAGTATGCCGTGGGAGATGGTCAAGTGTGCCGTGGAAAATTGCCCTCATTAACTGATCTAAAAACATTAACCATCTCCAGGAAATCAGCTCTTTGTTCATCCAAACAGGTCCTGATAAAACACTGAGTAGTTAGGAATATAAAAGATCATAAAATACTTTTTTCTTTGTGTTTATTTGATTCTATTAAAGGCATTTTGATAAGAATGACGGTCGTGGTGCAGCGGTAGGGCGGTCGACTCATGATCGTAAGATTGCAGGTTCGATTCCCGCCTTGCACGCCCATGTGCCGAAGTGTCCTTGGGCAAGACACTGAACCCCACCTTGCCTCTGGTGGGAGGTTGGCGCCAGTGTTTGGCAGCGGAGCCGCCATCAGTGTGTGAATGTGTGTGTGCATGGGTGAATGGGACTGTGACTGTAAAGCGCTTTGGGCCTTCGTAAGAAGGTAGAAAGCGCTATATAAGTATACGCCATTTACCATTTAACGCGAAATAGCTGCAGCTATAACTGTGTAAGGAAAAGTCCCGCAGCTTTTACTGTCTCCACGACTCCACCAATCATTCTTGAAGGCTTAATCACATGTCATCAGTCTGACCAATCAGAAGTGGTTAGAGTCTCCACTTCCTTGTTCCAATTTAGCTCATAACTCAGTCAGTTCCAACAAAAACACCAGCTAAATCTCGTCTTTAGCGGTGGAGCTTTCCACAGAATCCGGTATCAGACCGTGGAACAAGTGAACAAAACCATGAAGCTCAGAGACGCGAGTCTTTCTGCCGTTTTCTCGCAGTTTTCACACTACATCTCCCATGATGCATTGGCTTAAAGGGACAGCGTCTTGAAAACACAACGAACGTACAGTTTGTATGTAACTTAACTTTTATTACATCTTTTAGAAAAACATCTGCAACTTCCTGCTTTTTCTGCCACAATTATCAAAAAAATGCACGTCAGATTGCCGGGGGGGGGGGGGGCTGTAGATCAAAACAGACTATGAGTTTCTGCTTTTTTTTTTTTTTTTTGGGGATGCTGGTGTGCCGCGGGATTTTTGTCAAGGTTAAAGTGTGCCGTGGCTCAAAAAAGGTTGAAAAACACTGGTCTAAAGGACACACTAGTGTGGCGTGGGACGTGACCCACTGACCTAAAAACATTTCCATCTCCAGGATTTCAGCTCTGTGTTCATCCAAACACTGAGTAGTTAGGAATATGAAAGATCAGAAAATATTTTTTTCTTTGTGTTTATTTGATTCTATTAAAGACATTTTGATCAGAATGACGGTACTGCGATTTAGCCGCAGCTTCAGCTCTGTTTTTGGAAAAGTCCCGCCCCTTTAACTGTCTCCACCAATCATTCTTGGAGGCTTAATCACATGTCATCAGTCTGACCAATCAGAAGTGGTTAAAGTCTTCACCTCCTTGTTCTGATTCTGCTCCTAAAGTCTCTCAGTTCCAACAGAAATACCAGCTAAAGCTCGTCTTTAGCGGTGCAGCTTTCCACAGAATCCGGTGTCAGACCGTGGAACAGGTGAACAAAACCATGAAGCTCAGAGAAGAGAGTCTGTCTGACATCACTACATCTCCCATGATGCATTGGGTTAAACTCAGCGTACGAGTCTTCCTTGTTAAACGTCTTAAACCACAATGAACACATCAACCAGTTGTGAAATCTTCTAACTTAACTTTTATTACATCTTCTAGGAAAAACAGCTGCAGCTTTCAGCTTTTTCTGCCACAATTATCACAAACATGCCTGTGAGATCATGGAGGGGCTGTAGATCGATACGGACTATGAGTTTCTCCTTTTTTTTATTTTTGGATGCTGTGTGCCGCGTTAAAAAGTGTGCTGTGGCTCAAAAAGTTGAAAAACACTTTTCCAAACAGTCCATCAGCCTGTCATGTAGATTCTGGTCTGCAGTCCTTTTCTATTCCATCATCAGTGCTGAGTCTGTCCAGTTGTGTTTCTGTTGGTTTGAATCCGCTTTAGAGCCAAAATGTCCGCTGGACGGACGCAGTGGACACAGGGACGGTCAGTCCAAACCCCAAAATCTGTCCGTCTGCTTCATGATTCACTCAGGAAGTCATCAGTGGGAGATGTTGCTGCTGAATCCTCCATGGATGCATCACAGTCAGTCTGTTTTTAGCTGAGACGGATCCAAAAGTTCTCCTCTGTGTCCAACTGGACAAGGCTGCATGTGACTTCCTGAAACTTCTGTCCAATCAGGAGGTCTGAATACTGTGACGCTGCCTAAGCCTGCTAGAAGGCCCTGCAGACGGCAACTCACAATCTGATTGGTTGAATGAAATGAATGGCAGATATTGATTTACATCACAGGACCTTCACAGCTCATTCAATTCAATTCAGTTGTATTTGTTTAGCCCAAAATCACAACAACAGTCGTCTCGATGGGCTTTGTGTGGATAGATGAGAGTAAAACATCAAATCTAAAGCATCGTGAACAAACACACTTCAATAGAAAGATTCTAAACTGGACATCTCTGCCTTTAGCCCCTCCTTCTCTTTAAGGAAAAACTCCTAAAAAAACAGATTCAGGTAAAAAAAGCAGAAACCTCAGGGGTGTCCACATGAAGGGGGGATCCTCCCCCAGGACGGACAGGCGGTGTACCAGCAGTCATATAGAGAATTAGCTTATCAAACCCTACAACTACACATTTAAATCCAACAGATGAGCCTCCTCCAGATGAAGTTGGGGGGGTGGCTGGGGGCACCAGACAAGCCAGAGGGGGGGTCTACGGTCAGGTACAGGAGCAGCTCATTCACCACTGCAGCTCATGGTGGATACCCTTACCCTGCCTGGCAACAGAAAGGGTAGGGGTTAAATGCTCCGATGTGAAAATCTGTCTGTCTGGAAGCAGCAGAACTATCATAAACACAATCAAAGAGAACGGACAAACGACTTCATGAGCATGCATGGACAAAATAGATGGTTTTTAGGCCTAGGAGGCCCTGACGGCACATCCAGGACACCTTCAGTTCTTCAATGCAGTCTTTCCTTCCTCTGCCCCCCCACTATGAACCTATTACTGCAGATCTAAGTGGGTAGATCCCCAAACTCTCCTTGAGGTCAGAGGTCAGATGATCCTGCCTCTGAGAAGCGCTTATGTTGGGTCTCTGGTGGCCACTGCAGAGTGAAAACTGGGAACAGCAACCAAAACAGGACACGACCTTCAGCAGACCGTTGGCGTCTGGAGGAATGACGCCACGCTCCTCGGCTCCTCCCATTTTCTCTCCCATCCTTCATGTTTCTGTTTCTGTTTCTGTGTGAGTTCAGAGACTCAGCCGGGCAGCAGCAGACCCACTTCCAGGACCCTTCAGCAGGAGAATCCCGCTGCAGGAAAGCGTCCAGGATGGAAACAATGCCTCCGTCATGGCGGATCCTCCACGCAGAGAGCTTTCTGCTCATAAGTGGCCTTCATCGATCCTGCGTGTCGCTGCGCCGCACACACACACCTCTGCAGCGCCGCCTCTTATCCCAGAAGGAGCCACGAGTCAACACTTCTGACTGCGTTTTTAAGTGCCTCTCTGGACGGGGGGGGTGCGCGGCGTGGAGGCCCCCCCACGGCGCGCATTCCTGCACCTCCGTCAGCATTCGGTCCACGGCCCAGCAGCCTTTGTGTTCAGCAGCCCGCTGCCGCGGCGCTCAGGTCAGCAGGGGCACGCTCGTGCAGTGGAGAGTCAATAGAAACTGTGCATGTGCACACACACACACGTGCACGCTTGTGTTTGCATGGCCCAAAGAAAATCAAAGAAGCTTTTAAAGTTGCAGCTTCACCGAAAAACCTGAATGTCAAACCAAAACCAGGAGGGTTTAGAAAAGAGTCGGTTTCCCCGGAAACGGCTCGTTTGACCAAGTTCCTGTTTTCAGTCGCTGGAGAAAATAGAGATTTAAGGACTGACAGCATGAAAGGATGAACAACGTTATCAAAACGAGTTCATATGCTGGACCGAGAGTCTGAGGGTCTGAAGGTCTGAAGGTCTGAGGGTCTGAGGGTCTGAGGGTCTGAAGGTCTGAAGGTCTGAGGGTCTGAGGGTCTGAAGGTCTGAAGGTCTGAGGGTCTGAGAGTCTGAGGGTCTGAAACGAGGAAGAGAACGTAGCAGAGAAAGTTTCATCAGATCATTTCTGCAGAACTTTAGAACCAACCGGGTTCTGCAGTGATTCTGTTGTCATCATGAATGTTGTTCTGTCTGCAGAAGTCAAATACTTTCTTTTTCATTCACGTCTGTTTCTGTAACGTTCACTCAGCCGAACCCCCAGCCTGAGTGGGGGGTTTTTACTGCAGGGCCTGAAACTTCAGGTTCATCTGACCAAACCTCCAATGAAGTGGAGGTTCCGTCCAAACATGGAGGTTCACCTCAAACCGATTGGTGTTCCTGAGCCGAGGAGGCGGAGCTGAAAAAGCTGCTGCCGTTTCAGCCTGAAGCACAGAAGATGACGCGTTCTTCTGAGAGACGTCCTTTTCTTACACCCAATTATATTCCCACCCTGAGCCACCGATGGGAACCGCAGGGGAGAAACGGCTGCTGGAGACCAGGAGCTCCCGGTGACAACGAGGCGGCAACAACAAACGCCAGTCCTGAGAGACGACGGCGGCAGAAACATCAGAACTCTGGGAGTCAGAGGTGACTGCAGCATCTTCATCTTTATCAGTAGCATCTTCATCATCAACAGCAGCATCTTCATCAGCAGCACCAGTATCTTCATCTTCATCATCAGCATCTTCATCTTCATCATCAGCAGCATCTTCATCTTTATCAGTAGCATCTTCATCATCAACAGCAGCATCTTCATCAGCAGCACCAGTATCTTCATCTTCATCATCAGCATCTTCATCTTCATCATCAGCAGCATCTTCATCTTTATCAGTAGCATCTTCATCATCAACAGCAGCATCTTCATCATCAACAGCAGCATCTTCATCAGCAGCACCAGTATCTTCATCTTCATCATCAGCATCTTCATCATCAGCAGAGGCATCTTCATCTTCAGTAGCATCTTCATCTTCATCATCAACAGCAGCATCTTCATCATCAGCAGCAGCATCTTCATCATCAACAGCAGCATCTTCATCATCGTAATCATCATCAGCAGCAGCATCATCATCTTCATCATGATCATCAGCAGCATCTTCATCATCAGCAGCATCTTCATCTTCATCATCAGCAGCATCTTCATCTTCATCAGCAGCAGCAGCATCTTCATCATCGTAATCATCAGCATCTTCATCTTCATCATGATCATCGACATCTTCTAGAACCACAGCAGGTGATGAAGATCATCAGTGAAAACATAATCTTCATCTTCATCATCATCAAATCTCAGAGAATTGACTTCAAGTTACAAACTCAAAAACCTCCAAAGTAAAATCCTACTTTTATTTTGAAACGCCGCGCCTGTCAGGGCGTCCCGGTGGAGAAGAGGAGCTTCTGTCATGATCCCAGCGGTTCCTACACCTGGATCCAGACCTTCATGTTGCTATGGCAACCATGACACTAACCCTAATTCTTCTGTCTGTCTCCTTCTCTAAATCCAAATAGTTGATGACATGTTCGGATGTTTGGAATGATAACGCATCAATGACCGTTCATCAGACCTGAGTCATGGCGCCAACCAAAGGAAGTCAACTGAGTCGCCCGTCTACCGCCACGTGGACGACGCCATGTTGGAGCCAGACGTCGTCAGCAGTGATTGGTCTGAGTCGGTATCAGAACCAGAACGGTTCTTCTGACCAACAACAGCTGTTTTTTTCTCTATAGAAGTCTTTTCTTCTTGGAGCCAGCAGGTACTTCCTGTTTGGAACGCTAGGGGGGCGGAGCCTCACAGTCCACTTCTCAGACACAGTCAGTGTAACACAAACGAGGCAAATGAATAAAATGAAAGTATTTTGTTTAAAACTTGAGTCACGGCGACCAAACAGGAAGGCTTTTTCTTGAAAGTGAGCGTCTTCATGGATCCCTGGAACCCCCCCCCCCGTTTGTGACTCTCTTCTGATCCGACTCGCCCAGCCCCCCCAGACATCAACGGCTGGATGAATAAAAGATGCTTCATCAATTAAACATCAGTGGAAAGTGCTGTAGCTGTTTTCAGCCTGTGACGGGATCAGAACCGCGGCAGAGCTTCACACGGCCGACCCACTTCAGACAACAGTTTAGTCTACAGCCTGTTGGAACAGCGGCAGCAGCATGAAGGGAACCGTCCCAACAAGCAGCCGCTCCCAAAACACCCATTTGTTTGGATGTCACCACAAACAGCCTTTAGACGTGGGAAGAGCCGCTCTGAGGGACCCCCAGACGGGGGTCTGCTGCCGAGGACCTGTCTGGCAGGAGCTCTGCATGTGTTACCTGAGTGACCTCACACGCCTCAGGCCTGCAGCGACTCCCGCTCAGGGCGTCCCTCGTCTGAGCGCTCTGTCATCGTGTTTTACTGCCGACACATTAGAGAAAGCAGCGTCCACGCCCACCGCAGCCTGACCGTAAATCTGTCAGGAGACAAGCAGGTCTCTCTGTAAACTCTGCAACAGAAGATGAGGAATGTGAGCAAAAGGGGCGGAGCCTCCGCTCTGAGGCAACTCAGACCCACGGAGTCGTTTGACAAAAGTTTGGACTCAAATTTCAGTCTGAGCTCACACCCTGTGCATGTGTGCGTGCACGAGTGTTAGTGAAAGTACACGTGTGTTAGTGTGCATGTGTATAGTTGTGTATGTGGAAAGAATCACGCCAGTTTAGACTGTGTTTGCTTGAGTTTTTGCCTTTTTACATATTTCATCTTTTTTCTAACAGCGTTCTTCTATCCTCATCCATCCATTTCCTCATCCATCCATTTACACATCCATCCAGTTCCTCATCCATCCATTTACACATCCATCCATTTTCACATCCATCCAGTTCCTCATCCATCCATTTACACATCCATCCATTTTCACATCCATCCAGTTCCTCATCCATCCATTTCCTCATCCATCCATTTCCTCATCCATCCATTTCCTCATCCATCCATTTCCTCATCCATCCATTTCCTCATCCATCCATTTCCTCATCCATCCAGTTCCTCATCCATCCATTTACACATCCATCCATTTTCACATCCATCCAGTTCCTCATCCATCCATTTCCTCATCCATTCAGTTCCTCATCCATCCATTTCCTCATCCATCCATATACACATCCATCCATTTTCACATCCATCCAGTTCCTCATCCATCCATTTCCTCATCCATCCATTTCCTCATCCATCCATTTCCTCATCCATCCATTTCCTCATCCATCCAGTTCCTCATCCATCCATTTCCTCATCCATCCATTTCCTCATCCATCCAGTTCCTCATCCATCCATTTACACATCCATCCATTTACACATCCATCCAGTTCCTCATCCATCCATTTACACATCCATCCATTTTCACATCCATCCAGTTCCTCATCCATCCATTTCCTCATCCATCCATTTCCTCATCCATCCATTTCCTCATCCATCCATTTCCTCATCCATCCAGTTCCTCATCCATCCATTTACACATCCATCCATTTACACATCCATCCAGTTCCTCATCCATCCATTTACACATCCATCCATTTACACATCCATCCAGTTCCTCATCCATCCATTTACACATCCATCCATTTTCACATCCATCCAGTTCCTCATCCATCCATTTCCTCATCCATCCATTTCCTCATCCATCCATTTCCTCATCCATCCATTTCCTCATCCATCCAGTTCCTCATCCATCCATTTACACATCCATCCATTTACACATCCATCCAGTTCCTCATCCATCCAGTTCCTCATCCATCCATTTACACATCCATCCATTTACACATCCATCCAGTTCCTCATCCATCCATTTTCACATCCATCCAGTTCCTCATCCATCCATTTCCTCATCCATCCAGTTCCTCATCCATCCATTTACACATCCATCCATTTTCTCATCCATCCATTTCCTCATCCATCCATTTCCTCATCCATCCATTTCCTCATCCATTCAGTTCCTCATCCATCCATTTCCTCATCCATCCATATACACATCCATCCATTTTCACATCCATCCAGTTCCTCATCCATCCATTTACACATCCATCCATTTCCTCATCCATCCATTTCCTCATCCATCCATTTCCTCATCCATCCAGTTCCTCATCCATCCATTTACACATCCATCCATTTCCTCATCCATCCATTTCCTCATCCATCCATTTCCTCATCCATCCATTTACACATCCATCCATTTCCTCATCCATCCATTTCCTCATCCATCCATTTCCTCATCCATCCATTTACACATCCATCCATTCCCTCATCCATCCAGTTCCTCATCCATCCATTTACACATCCATCCATTTCCTCATCCATCCAGTTCCTCATCCATCCATTTACACATCCATCCATTTCCTCATCCATCCATTTCCTCATCCATCCATTTCCTCATCCATCCATTTCCTCATCCATCCATTTCCTCATCCATCCATTTCCTCATCCATCCAGTTCCTCATCCATCCATTTCCTCATCCATCCATTTACACATCCATCCATTTCCTCATCCATCCATTTCCTCATCCATCCATTTCCTCATCCATCCATTTCCTCATCCATCCAGTTCCTCATCCATCCATTTCCTCATCCATCCATTTACACATCCATCCATTTCCTCATCCATCCATTTCCTCATCCATCCATTTCCTCATCCATCCATTTCCTCATCCATCCAGTTCCTCATCCATCCATTTCCTCATCCATCCATTTACACATCCATCCATTTCCTCATCCATCCATTTCCTCATCCATCCATTCCCTCATCCATCCATTTCCTCATCCATCCATTTACACATCCATCCATTTCCTCATCCATCCAGTTCCTCATCCATCCATTTTCACATCCATCCAGTTCCTCATCCATCCATTTACACATCCATCCATTTCCTCATCCATCCATTTCCTCATCCATCCATTTCCTCATCCATCCAGTTCCTCATCCATCCATTTCCTCATCCATCCATTTCCTCATCCATCCATTTCCTCATCCATCCATTTCCTCATCCATCCATTTCCTCATCCATCCAGTTCCTCATCCATCCATTTCCTCATCCATCCATTTACACATCCATCCATTTCCTCATCCATCCATTTCCTCATCCATCCATTTCCTCATCCATCCATTTCCTCATCCATCCATTTCCTCATCCATCCAGTTCCTCATCCATCCATTTCCTCATCCATCCATTTACACATCCATCCATTTCCTCATCCATCCATTTCCTCATCCATCCAGTTCCTCATCCATCCATTTCCTCATCCATCCATTTACACATCCATCCATTTCCTCATCCATCCATTTCCTCATCCATCCATTCCCTCATCCATCCATTTCCTCATCCATCCATTTACACATCCATCCATTTCCTCATCCATCCAGTTCCTCATCCATCCATTTCCTCATCCATCCAGTTCCTCATCCATCCATTTCCTCATCCATCCATTTACACATCCATCCATTTCCTCATCCATCCAGTTCCTCATCCATCCATTTCCTCATCCATCCAGTTCCTCATCCATCCATTTACACATCCATCCATTTCCTCATCCATCCATTTCCTCATCCATCCATTTCCTCATCCATCCAGTTCCTCATCCATCCATTTCCTCATCCATCCATTTCCTCATCCATTCAGTTCCTCATCCATCCATTTCCTCATCCATCCATTTCCTCATCCATCCATTTCCTCATCCATCCATTTACACATCCATCCATTTCCTCATCCATCCATTTCCTCATCCATCCATTTCCTCATCCATCCATTTACACATCCATCCATTCCCTCATCCATCCAGTTCCTCATCCATCCATTTACACATCCATCCATTTCCTCATCCATCCATTTCCTCATCCATCCAGTTCCTCATCCATCCATTTACACATCCATCCATTTCCTCATCCATCCATTTCCTCATCCATCCATTTCCTCATCCATCCAGTTCCTCATCCATCCATTTCCTCATCCATCCATTTCCTCATCCATCCATTTCCTCATCCATCCATTTCCTCATCCATCCATTTCCTCATCCATCCAGTTCCTCATCCATCCATTTCCTCATCCATCCATTTACACATCCATCCATTTCCTCATCCATCCATTTCCTCATCCATCCATTTCCTCATCCATCCATTTCCTCATCCATCCAGTTCCTCATCCATCCATTTCCTCATCCATCCATTTACACATCCATCCATTTCCTCATCCATCCATTTCCTCATCCATCCATTTCCTCATCCATCCATTTCCTCATCCATCCAGTTCCTCATCCATCCATTTCCTCATCCATCCATTTACACATCCATCCATTTCCTCATCCATCCATTTCCTCATCCATCCATTCCCTCATCCATCCAGTTCCTCATCCATCCATTTACACATCCATCCATTTCCTCATCCATCCATTTCCTCATCCATCCAGTTCCTCATCCATCCATTTACACATCCATCCATTTTCACATCCATCCAGTTCCTCATCCATCCAGTTCCTCATCCATCCATTTCCTCATCCATCCAGTTCCTCATCCATCCATTTACACATCCATCCATTTTCACATCCATCCAGTTCTTCATCCATCCATTTCCTCATCCATCCATTTCCTCATCCATCCAGTTCCTCATCCATCCATTTCCTCATCCATCCATTTACACATCCATCCATTCCCTCATCCATCCAGTTCCTCATCCATCCAGTTCCTCATCCATCCATTTCCTCATCCATCCAGTTCCTCATCCATCCATTTCCTCATCCATCCATTTCCTCATCCATCCAGTTCCTCATCCATCCATTTCCTCATCCATCCATTTACACATCCATCCATTCCCTCATCCATCCATTTACACATCCATCCATTTTCACATCCATCCAGTTCCTCATCCATCCATTTCCTCATCCATCCATTTCCTCATCCATCCATTTCCTCATCCATCCATTTACACATCCATCCAGTTCCTCATCCATCCATTTACACATCCATCCATTTTCACATCCATCCAGTTCTTCATCCATCCATTTCCTCATCCATCCATTTCCTCATCCATCCAGTTCCTCATCCATCCATTTCCTCATCCATCCATTTACACATCCATCCATTTCCTCATCCATCCATTTACACATCCATCCAGTTCCTCATCCATCCATTTACACATCCATCCATTTTCACATCCATCCAGTTCTTCATCCATCCATTTCCTCATCCATCCATTTCCTCATCCATCCATTTCCTCATCCATCCATTTCCTCATCCATCCATTTCCTCATCCATCCAGCTGACTTTCGGCCCCAGAACCCTCTGAATTCTGCTCTGACCTGTGATCCGACCTCGGCACGGTTCTGTAGATGCAGTCCGAGCTCAGAACGGGTTGATCACAGAAACTCCAGCATGGTGAGCCGCTGTACCACAGCCTTCACATATAGGCTGAGAAATGAAACAGTCTGATGCATTTTCCAGGAAAACATGTAAAACCCTTTTTTTCCAGTTTAAGTCCCTCCAAAGTTTTCTAGCGGTATTACCCACATGGGGGGGGGGGGGGGGGGGGGCTTTATTCTGAGTCACAGTGGAGCAGCTGAGCTTGTATTGACACCTTCACTGTGCTGGACACTGGGGGACAGCTCCATGCAGGGCAGTGGAGCTCTCTGAGGGGGGGTATTTAGTTCATCCACAGCCGGGGGGGTCAGATCCGCATTGATCTGCAGGAGCGTGTCCCTCAGAGACGCTGAACGTTCTTTCCTTCATATGTGCAAACATTATCGACTCGTTAGGAAAAATCCACGCCTCCATTGTTCTGCTGTTACTGCCCACTGAGGGGGGGGCTGTGCATCAGTGGCTGTTGTCCAGGGCCAGTGTTCGCTGTCTAAGTCCATGTCACAGGACTGATCCCAGCCATTCATGGCGGCTGGAATGTGGTGACGGCGGCCGGACACAGGTCTGCCATTGTGACCCGCAGGGGCGTGATGGTTTTCACATCCGTGAGCGGCGGCACGGTTCGCTCAGGAATGTGTGGAGCCGGCAGAACGCTGCAGCGTCCAGCCGTTCTGAAAGGTTCCCACCGCTCAGGGAGGCTGGGGCAGCGCGGCTGACAGACGGGGGGATTTCAGCGTTTATTTTGGAGGAGCGCGAAGGCGAGGGGACTTTTTCAGGCGTGTGTGAATGTGTCTGGATGTGTCGGGAACGGGTTTGATGCTGGGAGACTCATGGCTCTCATGGGAGAGGCTGAAGCCTTAAACCTCCAGGATTTCTCAGCTTTAAAACTCATCAGAGGACAAAAGTTTGGCCCAAAAACAGAACAGACATCTATTGAAGGCAGCTTTAGAAACGTGAAACTGATCCCAGTTGGTCTGTTTTCTGCTCTCATGCAGGGTCGGACAGAAACTGGAGGGAGCCGCTCCTGTCGTGAGGACCTGAACGCAGGAGGAACCTCAACAACCCAACACGACGGCCTGAACCAAGAAAACAAACTCCAACCTTAGTGTTTTGGGAAACAGAAAACCTGGAACCAGGCTGAAACAAGGAAGTGGAGAACCTGATGGACACTGAAGGTGAACATCATGGAGGGCTGAGCTGGGCCTCAGAGCTCCAGCAGACACGTTCAGCTCTCACAAACCTCAGACAGTTGTGGCCGGTCCTCCTTGACGGGTCAGTGATCCTCCAGGACAGCCGCGCCTCCACCGCCACCGGTGCTCTTTAGTCATGCCGCCACCCACCGGTCTTCACTGCCGTGAGAACATGGCTGAGAAACCATGAGGACCATGGCGGCAGGCTGGTTCAGAACGCTCATTCATTCCATAGAACAGCAGACGGGACCAGAACCGGCTGAGCACCGGTGGTTCCAAAGCTCTGCTCTCCAAGCAGGTCTTGCTGTAATCATCAGAACAGTGCCGGCGCTGCAGCGTCCTCCATTCGAACGGGTCACGGGTGTCGGCCCTGATGTAAGAACCTCACTGAAGGAGAACCACATGCGTGGACTCGGCCCCAAACTCCGGATCATGGGTCAGCGTCGGGGTGGGGGGGCCTCCCTGAATCAGGGTGGGGCTTTGATGTGACGCACATGGCACACCTGTGACACACATGGCACACCTGTGTCGTACATGGCACACCTGTGACGCACATGGCACACCTGTGTCGTACATAGCACACCTGTGACGCACATGGCACACACGTGACGCACATGGCACACCTGTGACGCACATGGCACACACGTGACGCACATGGCACACCTGTGTCGCACATGGCACACACGTGACGCACATGGCACACCTGTGTCGCACATGGTACACCTGTGACGCACATGGCACACACGTGACGCACATGGCACACCTGTGATGCACATGGCACACCTGTGACGCACATGGCACACATGTGACGCACATGGCACACCTGTGTCGCACATGGCACACACGTGACGCACATGGCACATCTGTGATGCACATGGCACACCTGTGACGCACATGGCACACACGTGACGCACATGGCACACTTGTGTCGCACATGGCACACCTGTGACGCACATGGCACACACGTGACGCACATGGCACACCTATGTCGCACATGGCACACACGTGACGCACATGGCACACACGTGACGCACATGGCACACACGTGACGCCCAGCATGCACCACCCCCCCCAGGAGAAGTGAGGGACACATTATTACTGATGTGGACACAGGAATGGGCTGTGGAGACACGGACAGCCTCCCTTCTTCCCGGCGCCGTGGTTCCTGGGATCCTTCAGGAGTTTCTGCAGAGAAAGTGCACTTAACATTTTTGTGAGCGCTCAGACTGTGAGTGACAGGAACTCACCTGACGAGAGACGCGCTGACAGACGGGTCACAGCGTCAACGCCGCCCCCACCCCTCCCAGACGGAGCCAGAACATTCCTCACGTCCAAATCCTGAGCACTTCTGTTTTGTCAACAGTTCACTGTCAGCCACTCCACCACAGGAACCGTCACGCCGGCTCTCCATCAGGCTGAAATGCCCATCTTCCTGCTCTGACTCCCAAACACAGCTCTGGGTTAATGCCCCCCAAGGGCTGTAGCCGGCCGACCTCCGACCTTTCCCAGGATTCTCCTCTGCCAGCAGCCTCTGGCCTGCATTACACGCTCTATAAACGTCTTTCATCTGCAGACTCGAACACCGCAGAGCCGAGTCCAGGCTGCTGCTCGCTGAAACTGAGACTGATGGGGAGGAAGAGCCAAGCGAGAGGATGAGGAGGAGATGTCAGCGAGCCTGATGAAGAGGCCTGCTGACAGGAGGATGAGGAGCATCTGCACCAAGGTCAACTAATGTTTGAGTCCCAAAAATCTGAACAGAAGTCACAGTTTTTAAATGATTACATTTTTGTTTTCAAAATCTATATTTTGAACTGAAAATACACATTTTCATGTGTGACCTTCATAAACTGGTTGTTGATATTCCACACAACTGTTTGTCCCTGACCCTGGCTGCACGTGGTGCAGTGGTTAGCGCTCTTGCCTCACAGCAAGAAGGCCCCCGGTTCAAGTCCCGGCTGGGGGACGTGAAAATCACAACATCAATGGGGGGCCTTTCTGTGTGGAGTTAGCATGTTCTCCCCGTGCATGTGTGGGTTTTCTCCGGGGTCTCCGGCTTCCTCCCACCATCCAAAAACATGCTTCATAGGTTAATTGGTTCATCTAAATTGTCCCTAGGTGTGTGTGTGATTGTGGACACTCTACCCTGCGACAGACTGGCGACCTGTCCAGGATGACCCCTGCCTTCGCCCATAAGTGACCGGGATAGGCTCCAGCAGCCCCGTGACCTCGAAAGGAAAAAACGGAAGAGGATGAATGAATGAATTTTCATTTCCGTCTCTGAGCTGAGCGTTACAAACCAGCCAATCACGGACGAGAGCGTTCTGGCCGATGCTTCCTTGTTTGGAATGACGCTCCGCTAGCTTCCTGCACGTGTGTGTGGTGGTCATACATGTGGAGGGCGGAGCAGATGTGTTTTTGTTCCTCATCTCAGATGATGAGATGCAACAAAAATGGGGCAACGTCTGAACTCCCAGTTCTACTTCTTCAACATCAGAGAGGACTATTTTTAAAGGCTGTCAGATTAGCATGTGTGTGTGTTTGAGCGTGCACACACACACACGTCAGCGTCAGGCCTTCATGGACCCGCCGGTGGCCCAGCCAGGCTGCTAATGATCGACCCTTCAGAACGCCTTTACCAAGACCCCAGAGAGGACGTCCCCCTCTGTAAGCCAGAACAGAATCCCAAAGTACCATCAGAAATCCTGCAGACGGTTTCAAACATTCAGGACGTCTGAACTGAAGCCAAGCCCCCCCCCAAGAGTGTAAACCAATCACATCTGCTGCTGAACGCCAGGAAACCATTTCTGTCAGACAACTCTTGCAGTAAGAAATATTTATTTCCACAAACTTAATATTCACATTCTTTAAGGTGGCATTCACATCTTTCGTTTTGGCATAAGGCTCCGTTCAATTCCATAATATAATTTTCCATAAAACGTTCGGGTAACAAAAACCCCCCTTAAAGGAGCCCACAGGTGGAAGCTGGGGAGGAGGGAGGGGCGACGAATGAGCGCTGAAGGTATGAAAGAGAATGAACAACTGCACACCTGGACTTAAATAGGAAGCTGAGCAGGTGAGATAAATAACTGAACCGCCCTATGAGTGACCTGTAAACACTGCAGAGTGTCTTCCAGAAATTACGACGGGTCGCTCATCGATAACGTTAATCAATGCAGAGATGATCCACCTGCAGAGTTACAGGCAGAGATACACACACATACACACAGAGAGATACACACACAGAAACACACACACACACACACACACACACCAACACACACACGCACACAGATACACAGAGAGACACACACACAGACACACACACACATACACACACCTACACACACACAGACACACACACAGATACACAGAGAGACACACACACAGACACACACACACACACACATACACACACCTACACACACCTACACACACACACACATACACACAGAGAGATACACACACAGAAACACACCCACACACAGACACACACACACCAACACACACACACACAGATACACAGAGAGACACACACACAGACACACACACACACACACACACCTACACACACACAGACACACACACAGAGATACACACACACAAACACACACAAAGACAGACACACACAAACACATACACACACCTACACACACACACACACACAGACACACACACACCTACACACACCTACACACACACACACACACACAGACACACACACACAGATACACACACAGAAACACACACAAACACGGACACACACAAACACACACATGCACAAATACACACACACGCAAAAACACAGACACACACAAACACACACAAACACAGACACACACAAACACACACAAAGACAGACACACACAAACCCACACACAGACACACACAGACACACACAAACACACACAAACACACCCACAAAGACAGACACACACAAAGACAGACACAAAGACAGACACACACAAACACACACAAAGACAGACACACACAAATACACACAAAGACAGACACACACAAACACACACAAAGACAGACACACACAAACACACACACAAACACACACACACACACGCCCTCCTTCTGCAAACAGTCCGTCCAGTCACCTGAAGCCACAGCAGCAGCCATCAGACTTGAACCTGAACTCTAGCAGGAAGCAGTGAAGGGAGCAGACGCCTGCAGTGATGCTGGTCTGGAGGGGAACCGCCAACCGGCTGCAGTCTGGACTGACGGCAGGCGCTGAAGTCCTGCCTGACAGACGCCAAAGAGGCGGTCGGGGAATTTCCTGCAGTTCCTCAAAGAAGATCCAGTGTTTTTGGTCCAATCACAGCAAAGAGCTCTGAAAGAAAGAGACAGAAATGTGAGAAGCTGCAGCGGTCTTTTTCAGGGATTCAAACCTGTTCCTCTGACAGACATCAGGGCTTCAGCGGCTTCACTGAAGTCTGTCACTGAAGTCTGAACCTGCTGGGACCAGAACATCTGCAGGCGGGTGGACCCTCCTACTGCAGCAACCCAGAAACCTCCTTTAGACTTCCACCCACCCACAGGCCCGGCTCATCCAGGGAATCAGCTGAGCCTCCATCACTTTCTTCATGAGAGAAGATGGCGGCTGCTGTGAGCTGAACTTTGGCACCAAAACAGGAGAACGTTCTCAAAGAGGAGAAGATCAATCGGAGCTGCAGTTGAAGCAGAAGCTGTTCTTCAGGAACCTGGTGTCTCATTTAGGCGCTGAAACCCAACAAAACGATGAGGTGACTTTCTATCAGGCCTCCTCCAGCTGTGAGGAGGACACGCCCCCAACCTATATAAGGCAGTGGGCGGGTCTGCTTTCAACAGACGGTATCTGTTGGCTGATGTCATCCTAATGGCGACACACACTCCAGTCCAGACGGGCGCCGTACAGACGTGCAGTTAAATACATGAATCGCACCGGGCATGAGGCGTGTTGAAGAACACGGGTTTGTGAACACGCCTTTAGCACACGGTGCTCACACTGGAAGAGTCTTGGTGCCAGATCTGGAAACGGTGCAAATCTTGTGAATCTGTTAACTCCGCCCACATCTCCATCCAGGCTTTGCCTTTCTCAGCTCTATTCCCATGTTTGAACTGTTATCAATTTCTCCTTCATGATCAATTTCCAAACGATTGATACTTCCGTGTGTAGAAAAGGACATTACCCTACGTCACTTCCAAATCCAAGTCCCTGATTGGTCAAAGTTCGTCTGGTTTAACGGACGTTCAATTGTACGCACAGCCTGAAAACAGACCAAGCTTAGAACGAGGATGAAGACGCACGTTTACCTACAGTGTTCATTAGATGAGGTCGCTGAACGCCCTTCCAGTGTGGACCTAGTGTCACATCTGCTGAGCGGTGACGTGTCTTCATGTTCAACGTCACGTAATAAACCATTTTAACGTTGACGATCCTTAAACTACCAGAGCTTTTCCACCTGCAGATTCTAATGTGCAGAAAAGAGCTTTTGTGGCGTCCAGGAGCTTTTCTGCACATCAGAATCTGTTGAAATCTGTTAGAAAATGTGAAATCAAAGATGTCTCAAGTCTTTACATTTCACACACAAACATTGTGGATTTCCCTGTCAGCAAAAGACCAAAGAGACACCAGAGAAGGTGAAGAGTTCCACCAGATTCATTCATTCTGAAGGTGGAGGCTCCTGCCTTTTCCAGGGCAGTCATCGTTTTTCCAGCCGCTGCTGTTGGATTCAAGACAGATTAAAGACCAATGAAAGAGATTTTTCAAAGGATTTATGAAATATAAAAGCGTGAGAATCGTCCAAACACTCTGGCACACCCACAAGATCCCCATTTGACCCTTTTCTGCTGTACATGAAAGGAAGAGTGATGACATCTCCGTCAGGAGGAAACACAGCCGCTGCATGGATCTTTAACAGGATGGAACAGCAAAACAGGCTGTTGACTGAAATGAGGCTTTTTAGGGAAGCCGCTGATGTCGTACAACTTTAATGGTTTTGTTTAATTAAGATTTTCATGACATTCCTGCTGCGGGACTGCATGTCTGGAAGAAATCAACGCAGCTTCAGTCACGCTGTCGCCTTTGTTTGTGAAAATGTTTCCATATTTATTTACAGCAAACATTTAGAGACTGCAGGCTTTTGGGTTGTCCGGGTCCATGGAGGGTCGTAGAGAGGAGGGGCTGCATCTAAACGGGTCTTTATCATGAAACATCCACTTTTTCAGCCTTTAGGAGCATCATAATGTTCACTCCTCACTATACAGAAAACAACCCCAAAGCTGTGTTTTGCTTCAGTCATGGTTTCTGAGTGTCCCTCTAAAAAACACCAGCCCCTCCCAACCCACGAAAACAAGTGGTCCTCACATTGTGACATCACAAAGTGAGGACCCGCCCCTCAGAGTCTGCTCTGCCAGCCCCGCCCCCAGGCTAACACACACTGAGGCCGGCTCTAGGATGGGGAAGGACCAGAAGGCGGAGCCTTCTTACATCCGGGTTGCAAAAAGAACAACTAATAATACCACGTGAACAGCTCTAGTGTCAGTCTCCAGGATTAGGGGGTAGAAAAAATGAAAAGTCTGTACGTCACACCTGTGTCTCACCTACCTCTCCCTTCCTTCCCCTTGTGTGTTGTAAAGGTGTTCTCTACGATCCGCAGTAGACCGTAGAAAAACCTGCATGGACATTTTGTTCCACGGGTTCACTGACCTTCATATTTAATGAGGGTCACCTGTGACCCGGACAGGTTTGACCATTTTTCTTCCTGGCCAGCGGGAACTGAGGCTTTAGGAACCATTGTTACATTGGTCACACCCACCAGCTGTTCTGTCTTCAAGCCGCTTCTTTAACCTTTGATCCCACGTGTTTCAGGATTGGTACGAATGAGGCGTGGAAAGATCAAAGGAGAACAAAGCGGCGTCTTGTCGTGATGTTCGTCATGATGTCTGTTCTGCTGCTTGATTTGATCCGACAAACGTTGTGTCACTGCTGCCCTGCAGAACCGTGGTGATGTCATTACTGCCGTCCGTTGGAGCTCGTCTGGGTCCAGGTCCTGATGTCAGAAACTGTTTCCTGTCGTTGTTTGTGGTCGTCCGTGCAGCGGCGGTGAGTTTTTTCCATCAGCTGCCAGAGTCACAGTTAAAGCTGGTCAACATGCTGATCTTCCTGCTGAATAGTGCATGTGAGGCGATGGAACCCGCTGGGCCTTTGCAGACCGGCGTGCTGTAAGCACCGGCCTTCGCTCCATCACCCACAAGAACCCCCCCCCCCCCCCCCCCCCCACTTCAAAGCTGCCGAGCTGCCACTGGGATTTACCGACTCTGCCGTTTATTCCAAATGCAGGATGAATATGGATTACTGAGCGGGTGAAGCGAGGCCGGGCGGGACCGGGCCTCTGCTCTGCAGGTTAATCATTCTGCCGGAGTGCCGGCGTGGACCAACAGAAGCGGAGCTGCCAAGCAGAGCGGAGCGCCGTGGCGAGCTGGCGGGCAGAACTTACAGGCTTTGGTCATGCATGCAGCTCAGCCAGTCCGTCAGTAGGAGCTCCATGAAAGATGTATGACCACGGCAGTGGTCAGGGATGTGCCCCACACACACACACACACACACACACCAGAGGGCATGTCATTACAAACACAGATTGAATTTTGGGTTGGGAGTCGCTTCGCTCTCAAACTAGCAGAGCTCCGGAGGTCATGAATTCCACAAGATGTTGGACACAGTCCTGTGAGAGTCCCCCCCACGCCGACCTGAATCCATCATTTCTGAACGCCACACTCATGCTGGAAAGGGGGAGGGGTCTTCTTTGAGCCAAAGCAAGAACAGCAGATCTTCCATCGTATATTTGATATTTCTGTCATTCATTTATGTCCTCACATCGTTTAGCGACTTTAGTAAAGGTGAGTCTGGATGAGCAGAGACTGATGTTGAACATCTGGAAATATTCTGACAAACCTTTTTAGAGAATAACTGGGAAGGGTGTGCTCGTTCCCTCCATTCCAGTCTGTGAGTCATTAATGACTCTCAGTCATTAATGAGGACTCTAAGAATCCTAGGAATCTGTCAGATTCAGCTGCTTCAGTCTCAACGGCTTTTTACTGAATGTAGTTTATGAAGCAAAGCCGCGGCTCTTCGGGGCATCTACCTCTGTGCCCTCAGAGGAACGTGTGACCCGGGATTTCAGGACGCTTCCCCACAGGGACACCTTAGCCAAGTTCCACTAACCTCAGATTTCTGTCTGCTGTGACCGTTCTATGCTAAGAAAGCTGCGTTCGCCAAAATGGCTCACAGGGAGTGGGAAGTACCGCTGAAAGCGGCCGTCATTCAGACGCAGCTCCTGCAGTAGACGGTGAAGTTCGCCGAACCAGGAGAGTTTCTGAGTGATGTCACACATGGAGACCAGATCACCGATGCTTTAGTAGAACTCTTCAAAATAAATGAACCTGATCTCTAAACGTCATTGTGTCTCCATGTAGCGATGAGGCTGAAATCTTTTGACCGTAGCTCCTCCCACATGTTGGATGCTCGTCTAAACGGAGGCAGCAGATGGGAATTTGCTGGCGTGAACGCAGAGGTGGTCAGACGCCACCCACAGGACCCTGGCGGCATGTAAACCTGCAGGGATCACTAAACGGCCCTGGATGTTACACTCCAGAGCTCGAAAAAACAAAAACACAACATGAATCAAGCGGCAAACAACACTGTGCTCAAAAACAGACCCAAGTGGAAAGGGAACAGTCCAGCTTCAGAGGACTCTGTTGTTCTGCAGAGCCCAGAGTCCTTCTTTCATTTATTGGTGGATGGTAAAGCTGTGGAATGAGGCCTTTTTTCCTTCTGACAGTTGGAACAATCACTGACTAATGAAACATCAGTGCATGTTTTCACACCAGCTCGCTCACTGAACAGCCGACAGCTCTGGAATGGTGAAACTGTGACGGTTCTGTCTGTGTTCACGTGCAGGATTCTGACTTAAAATGTCAAACTTGGGGCGCTGCAGCATCCCGGAGAGCAGGAACGCTCCGGCGGGGATTGCTGAAGACAAAGCTAATGCCAGAGGTCACAGCGGAGAGGATGACGTCACCCTGGAAGCGCTCGGGTCAGCGAAGCAACTGCCTCAGCAAGTTCTGCTGTGTGACCTCAGGCTGAAATGCCAGCTGTCACACGTGGTTCTGGGAACTGGTTCAGGCAGGCTGCCGGTTTCTCACAGACCCTGAAGCTAAAAACTGCAGTTTCAAGTAACGGTGACACAAAAGGAGAACACGACTGAATGGAGCTGCAGTCAATTTCACTGCAATAACAACAAGTATCTCTGCCGTTAACCATTTAGGAAAGGAGATCAGAGGGAAAGGAACTCTGCGGCACACAGATTCACCGTTCAGACGTTCTCTGGTCAGACCGGCTGCTTGCATGGTTGAGTAAACACAAAGCGTTCGGTCAGCGTCCTGCTGTAGACCTGCAGGTGGGCCGGACTCGGTCGAGGAGCCTCAGTTCTGAACAGTAATGACTTTAATGGAGGTTTGGATCTTTTGTTCGTGTTGATTCGGTCACGCGGCTTTCGTGCCACGTCACGCTCTGAGCCCTTCTGCCCTGCAGGCAAACTGTTTCAGAAGATGAATGGATTATTTCTGGAAAGTGTCACAGGAAGAAAGCGTGCCAGCACACTGAGTGACAGCCGTTCTTTCTGCAGAGGCTTTAAATCGCTGCAGGTACTCTGGTGCCTCTCCACCTCCCCATATTCAGAGGTGAGTCAGCTTCCATGAAACTGAATGAGGATTTTTTCCCATCTGAATGTTCAGCAGCTTCTTATTGGGGAGCAGTCCTTTCACTTCCTCCTTAAACGGGGTTAAAAATGGCCCCAGCTGGATTTAGTTTAGACCGGGGCAGGAGTCCGGTCCGGCCACTCGTACAGAGGAAAACCCAGTGATTTTTATGGTCCGGTTCCACCAACAGCACGTTCAAAGCTTTGGATCTTTCCGCTGAACCATTGGTCCAGAGAGGCTGCCGTACGAGCCGAGCTTTTTCTCCTCTGAATGGGTTAATTTGCTGTAGCTGTGGCTGACTTAGCATGCTCAGAATGTCTTTCAGGACATTGAACGGTGGCGTCTCACCTGTGCAGTGGCGAGAACAGGAGGAGGAGCTTCTTCTCCTGACAGCAGGAGAACAATGACGGCGCATGAACATCAAGCCGCTGTCTGAAAGCCTGTGCTGGAATCCAACACTAACCCAAACCCCCCCACTCCACCATGACTGAACGCGTGTTCATGTCAGGGCGAGCGACTGATTCCCACACCCCGGGACATCAGCGTACGCTGCTGATCCCACAGTCCCGACTCCAGCAGGCGTCCCAGGACCAGCCTCTTCTCTGATGCAGCCCCCACGCTTTGAGCTCCTCCTGCTCTGACCTCAATTAGCAGAACTTTCTGCTTCCTGCAAAGACGGCCAGATGGACGTGCTGACGATTCCATTTTGACCTCTGATAATCAAACGTTAACAGAAGAAAACCAACCATCCTGACAGCAGGTAGATCTTCCCAGACGGGTCATCCGGTCAAGTGAATCAGGCAGAAGCTCAAAGACCAGGAAAATGGTAAATGTGGTCTCCTAAAGTCCTACCCCCTCAGACCAGTCACACTCATGGCGGCTCCGCTGCTGAACCACCAACCTACAACAATGTGGGGTTCAGTGTCTTGCCCAAGGACACTCAGACACATGGGTGAGTAGGGCGGGAACCAAACGTCTGATCTTCCGATCAGAGGTTGACCCCTGTCCCTCCCCTTGAGAAAAGATGTTGGAATTAGAAATGTTTGAGGGTCTTGTGACTCATCCAACCCAGCTGTGAAGATCCAGGTTCTTCTGGGAGAACGAGGAACTCTGCAAAGTTCCTGGAGCTTCTGTCAGCGTCGAGCAGAAGGAGGGAGAAGGTTTCCACAGCTGTCTGGCAGCTTCAGGTCCCAAGAACCAAAGCCAAGCTCAGTCAGCCGGACGTTTGTGTTTGGCTTCATGCATTCTGTCAGTCATTCCTCCCGTGTGATGAACACATGAAGGTTACTGCAGCAGTTCACCTTCAGAAGTTCAGGCCACTTTAGGGCGACTATTTAAAGACAGACCAGCATTTAACAGCAATGGTCGTCATGGAAACAATATACAGTAAAAGAAGAGACCTTTGCAGCTCCCTTTACACGGCGATATCGACAGCAGACAAAGAGTCAAACCTTCAAGGGTGGAACAGAGACTGAAACCTGCAGAGAGCCAAAGACCAGATCAGGTGATGTGGACTGATGAGTCCAGAAGAGTCAGAAATCATCCCCAAAACATGAGTGTCTGCAGGAGATAGATCTTCATCTTAAGGTCGATGCTGCGATTCAGCAGGTTCAGATTTGGTGGGGGGAATGATTGCGTCTGTGCTGAAAAATGAGCCAAAGTTCTTTTTCTTGCTGACTTTCAGAACGTTTGGCTGCAAAGTCCTGAGGAAGACGGTTTGGGCAGCAGATCTTTGATCAAACTAAAGCATCTAGTATTATTTTCCCTCTGGTTGGGGTCAACAGACTAGTTCTGGTTTGACAGCAAAGGCTCTTCTCATCCTCCATCCATCCAAACAGATGCCCAGACTACCTCAGCTGGCTCCTCTTCAGTCGACCAATAGCATCTCTGCTCAGAAAAATGTCCCGTTCTGTCTGCCTTCATCGCTCTTTGACTCACCTGTCTGTGTTGGAGCCAGCAAGGTTCTGATCCTGCAAAGCTGTGGTTCTGTTAGCATCAAACAGAGAACCGGGTCTCCGGAAAAACAACCAGGAACATTTTCAGAAACGCTGTGACGGCCTCACAAACACAAACAGACTGTCCGTCATGATTAAACATGTGTGTTTGCAGGAAACGTGTGGTCAGGATGATGGCGATGACGGTGGAAATGCGCTCCTGTTTCTATTGTAGGAATGTTCTAATCAGAAAAAAAGGACGACATGAAACACATGATTGTTTAGGACAGCATCAGTGCGTGTAACTTCCTGTTGATCACTTTAAACTGATCCTTTGACACACATGTTTGTTCATGAGGAGCCTGTCTGTTGGACGGGACCCGATGCATAAATGTGTGAACAAGGTCGGCCTGCCTTTACTTTAGCAGTTGTGATTTTGAAACACTGAGATCATTTTTAAAGGTTAAGACCAGGTCAACTTAAGGCTGACAACCGCGCACACACACACGTGCGCACACACACACACACATTTGTTCCGCTGGCTTAGGCCAACATAACTTGTTGATAGTGCAGCTGGATCTCCAGCAGAAATGATAAAATCCTAATTCTCCATGAATCCTTAAGCGGAGCCGGACTGTTCCTTGGAGACACGGCGGATTACAGCGAAAGGCTGCAGCGTGCCTGATCCCATCTGCTCCCGCCTCTTTATGCCACTTCACCCCGACGAACATGATGAGCCTGGGACACGAAGATAAAAGAGGCTGAGGCGCTGGAATTATCATATCAGACAGCCAGACAGCAGAGAGACGAGAGCAACAAAACGGAGGTTTGCAGGAAAATCTGACTAAATATAAGCTCTAAAATAATATTTAGAGGTGTGTGCATCTTCAAAAAGCTCAGCTCAGCAGTCAGTCAGCATGAGGAGCTGAACCAGGACAGCTGAAGATGAGGGCTAAACTCTGAAACGAGAGTTTAAATGCTGAGGACACCAAGTACGTAAGTGCCAAAATACATGACAGAACACAGTCATAATTATGAGCCTGATGGGCAGAAAAGGCATGAATTAGGAAAATGAAGAGCAATCAAAGAGAAATTAGTGGCATCAAGCCAAAGGGTGAAAAATGAATTTATGGGAGTAACTGAGCTAATGATTACAGCTCGTTAATGTTTCTCTGAGAGACTGGAGACGAACCAAAATGAAAGTCACTTCAAAACCCAGAGATCAGCTGATCACTGTTTAGCATACCTGCTGCTGCAAAATAACCGTACTGGGAGGGGAGGGGGAGGGGGGCAGGATGATGATCTGAAGCCAATTTATTAAAAAAGAAAGCTAATCTTCATCTTTGTTAGCAGATTTACTCGTTCTGGTCTCCATCATCAAAGGACGGCGGTCAAAGTCAAAATGATTTATGCTGAAAAACTGGACACGCCCCTGACCTCTACACACCCACACCTGGACACGCCCCTGACCTCTACACACCCACACCTGGACACGCCCCTGACCTAAACACACCCACACATGGACACGCCCCTGACCTCTACACACCCACACCTGGACACGCCCCTGACCTCTACACACCCACACCTGGACACGCCCCTGACCTCTACACACCCACACCTGGACACGCCCCTGACCTCTACACACCCACACCTGGACACGCCCCTGACCTCTACACACCCACACCTGGACACGCCCCTGACCTAAACACACCCACACCTGGACACGCCCCTGACCTAAACACACCCACACCTGGACACGCCCCTGACCTCTACACACCCACACCTGGACACGCCCCTGACCTCTACACACCCACACCTGGACATGCCCCTGACCTCTACACACCCACACCTGGACACGCCCCTGACCTAAACACACCCACACCTGGACACGCCCCTGACCTCTACACACCCACACCTGGACACGCCCCTGACCTAAACACACCCACACCTGGACACGCCCCTGACCTAAACACACCCACACATGGACACGCCCCTGACCTAAACACACCCACACATGGACACGCCCCTGACCTCTACACACCCACACCTGGACATGCCCCTGACCTCTACACACCCACACCTGGACACGCCCCTGACCTAAACACACCCACACATGGACACGCCCCTGACCTCTACACACCCACACCTGGACACGCCCCTGACCTCTACACACCCACACCTGGACACGCCCCTGACCTCTACACACCCACACCTGGACACGCCCCTGACCTCTACACACCCACACCTGGACACGCCCCTGACCTAAACACACCCACACCTGGACACGCCCCTGACCTCTACACACCCACACCTGGACACAGCCCTGACCTAAACACACCCACACCTGGACACGCCCCTGACCTAAACACACCCACACCTGGACACGCCCCTGACCTAAACACACCCACACCTGGACACGCCCCTGACCTCTACACACCCACACCTGGACACGCCCCTGACCTAAACACACCCACACCTGGACACGCCCCTGACCTCTACACACCCACACCTGGACACGCCCCTGACCTCTACACACCCACACCTGGACACGCCCCTGACCTAAACACACCCACACCTGGACACGCCCCTGACCTCTACACACCCACACCTGGACACGCCCCTGACCTAAACACACCCACACCTGGACACGCCCCTGACCTCTACACACCCACACCTGGACACGCCCCTGACCTCTACACACCCACACCTGGACACACCCCTGACCTAAACACACCCACACCTGGACACGCCCCTGACCTCTACACACCCACACCTGGACACGCCCCTGACCTCTACACACCCACACCTGGACACGCCCCTGACCTAAACACACCCACACCTTGACACGCCCCTGACCTCTACACACCCACACCTGGACACGCCCCTGACCTAAACACACCCACACCTGGACACGCCCCTGACCTCTACACACCCACACCTGGTCACGCCCCTGACCTAAACACACCCACACCTGGACACGCCCCTGACCTCTACACACCCACACCTGGACACGCCCCTGACCTCTACACACCCACACCTGGACACGCCCCTGACCTAAACACACCCACACCTGGACACGCCCCTGACCTCTACACACCCACACCTGGACACGCCCCTGACCTCTACACACCCACACCTGGACACGCCCCTGACCTCTACACACCCACACCTGGACACGCCCCTGACCTAAACACACCCACACCTGGACACGCCCCTGACCTAAACACACCCACAGCTGGACACGCCCCTGACCTCTACACACCCACACATGGACACGCCCCTGACCTCTACACACCCACACCTGGACACGCCCCTGACCTAAACACACCCACAGCTGGACACGCCCCTGACCTCTACACACCCACACCTGGACACGCCCCTGACCTTTACACACCCACACCTGGACATGCCCCTGACCTCTACACACCCACACCTGGACACGCCCCTGACCTCTACACACCCACACCTGGACACGCCCCTGACCTCTACACACCCACACCTGGACACGCCCCTGACCTCTACACACCCACACCTGGACACGCCCCTGACATCTACACACCCACACATGGACACACTACTGCTTACGTTCCCTCTCAGCTGTTTTACGGGTGGAGACGGGCTGTCTGCGGGATAGAAATGGTCAAACCTGTACGGGACACGCAGGTGAGCTGCAGGAAATATCCAGGCATTAGATCGCCCAGTGATCACGTAGAGAGGAAGTGTTATGTTGATATGTTCGTTCTGCGGGTGACAGGTCATAGTGAACACTTTTGCAACAGGTAAATGTAAGTCAGGGGAATTAGGTGAGACACAGACCCAACCTAAAAACCCACAGAGCCCGTCTGGGTCAAACCCGAGAGAAAACATCTCTGCAGATGAGAAGCTTGACAATAAATGTCTTCAGATAAACTGGAGACATTTATTGTTTGGTATTTAAAATACATTTGTCATTGCTCTCCTATATTTCTATCCAGCCCAAAGAGCCCGTGAGCCCCCACCCTCTCCTCTGTCCCACCATAACCCCTCACTACCTCATTCACCTGAAGCTCCTGAGCTTTTTAGCTGGATTGCACAGATCTCCAAACCTGGCCCACGTCTTCACGTGTTCTGTGGTTTATGGGATTGGATGGTGTGAACATGACAAAGACGAGACGTTGTTGGGAAAAGAGCAAAGAGACAGAAAACACAGCAGCTGTTGTTGAAATCAGAGGGTGGTGGCACAGGAAACCAGGATTACAGAAAGAAAATCTTTGGTGGCTGCAGACGGATGCTGGCGTTTCCATGGTGACGGAGTTGCCGTCATGTGTCATGTGATGGTGCACATGTATGTGGACAAACGGAATGGAGGAAGCCTTCCTTTGGGCGCGTTTGCAGACGGAAAAAGGAAATTTTGAATTCATGGAGGAACATTTAAATTTATGCGCATGAGTGCGGGGTGTGGGGGGCAGTGGCGGGGAGGGGGGCCGTGGGCTGTCTGCCAATCACATGCCTCTCAGGCGTGCGGGCTCATCCATGTCAGGATCTCAAACATCCCATGCTCTCCGGAAACGCCTCCAAAGTGCCGCCGGCAGGGCCCTGCAGCCCCCCCTCCCACAAACTGAGCGCATAATTAAGTCCTCATCTCATTCAAGGTCAGACTCATAAAAAATTAAACAAATAACAAAAAAAAACATGAGGAGAACGCACCCCCGCAGCCTGCAGGGTGTTACGCTGCATCCACAGACACACTAACCCCCCTGCACCCTAAAGGGGGGGTCCGCCTGAGATCTGATCTGGTTGGGATTCAAGCTGGACAAAGGTTGCTGTTTGATTTGGATCAAGTAACTAATGCAGCGCATTTCTGCAAGAGCAGGGGCTTCTGGGTAATTGGCATCCGTCCACGGCTCAAAGATGCTTTTCTGTCGTTTACCAATAAGATCTCTGATTTCCTCTAAAGACTCTCACGAAAAGAACTGGACCAGAGGAGTGATGTGCACAAAGGGACGTTAAGGTTTGGGAATCAAGCAGAAACCATGTGAATGTATGTGAACCCCGATCCTGATCCTAACCCTAACCCTAATCCTCATTCTGATACTGACTCTTATCCTGATCCTGATCCTGATCCTAACCCTGATCCTAATCCTGATCCTGACCCTGATCCTGATCCTGATACTGATCCTAACCCTGATCCTAATCCTGATTCTGATACTGACCCTGATCCTGATACTGATCCTAACCCTGATCCTAATCCTGATCCTGACCCTGATCCTGATACTGATCCTAACCCTGATCCTAATCCTGACTATGATCCTAACCCTGATCCTAATCCTGACTATGATCCTGATCCTGATCCTATCCTGACCATGATCCTGATTCTGATACTAATTCTGACCATGATCCTGATTCTGATACTAATTCTGACCATGATCCTGATTCTGATACTGGACCTGATCCTGATACTGATCCTAACCCTGATCCTAATCCTGACTATGATCCTGATCCTGATCCTGATCCTGATCCTGATCCTGACCCTGATCCTGATCCTGACCATGACCCTGATCCTGATCCTGACCCTATATCCTGATCCTGACCCTGATCCTGATACTGATCCTAACCCTGATCCTAATCCTGATTCTGATACTGACCCTGATACTGATCCTGACCCTGATCTTAATCCTAACTCCGATCCTGATCATGACCATGATCCTGATCCCAACCCTGATCCTAACCCTGACCCTGATCCTGATCCTGACCCTATATCCTGATCCTGACCCTGACCCTGACCCTGACCCTGATCCTTATCCTGATCCTGATCCTGAACCCGACCCTGATACTGACCCCGACACTAATCCTAATCATGATCCCAACCCTAATCTTAACCCTGATCCTGATCCTCCTGCTAGTTTGTGGCAGATTGCCTTTACTCAACAGTAGCTGGGATTGGCTCCAGCGACCCTGTGACCCCAAGGGGATCTGGTTTGATGATGATGTGGGCGTGTGCTCTGATCCACAGACAGAGTGGAGCATCAGAACCGTACCCGGGTCTGTTTGACCCCAGAGTCTGTGTCTGTGTTGGATGAAGCTCACCGAGGCGGTTCCGAGTTCGGTTCTGGGATCTGCTGAGATTGCAGAACACATATTAACGGAACACGGATCGGGGGACCATCTGCTGCTCGGTTACGGGAAAACGACGCCCACATTGGCGTTTCTTGTTATCAGGCAGACAGACGTGCGGGTCGGGTCACCTGGGCCCCGTGTTTGTTTGCTACGTTTTACAGGAGAGACCGTGTTCGGCAGAGCTGTGGGTAAACACCAACAGGTGTCGGGAGTCTGCTCGCCGCCGTGCGGCTGCTCGCCGCGGGCTGGGACTTCATAGATCTGTGTTGATGCTAATTTAGGAATAAACACGCCGCAGCATAAGCCAACGTCTGGAGGCACCGCCGCCACGTCTGCTCCTGCAGAGGCCTCCGCTCCACCACAGCAGGCTGCCGGGAAACACCAGACTATCAGGAGCACAGCGGCAACTGTTTGGCGGGGAAGAGCAGCCCCCCCCCCCACACACACACACACAGATTAACAGAGATGATGAGCAGTTACTGAAGACAGGAGGTATATCTTTTGGGGGGGGGGGGGTACACCCCCAATGTGAGGGGGGGTCAGAGATGATGAGCTAAGGCTCTGACCCCCCCTCACATTGACGGTGTGAAAGCAGGTGTGTCGGTCGGGTTCTGCTGTGTTTGGTCCGCGGGTTCAGACGCGTCCCGTTCCCACGACCCCCCCACACAAACACAGATATCACACCTGCTGTTTCCTAAACCTCTCTGGGTTTGAACTCCCACACTCGCCTTGCTCATGGGAACCCCCCCCCACACACACACACTGGCCTTGCAAAATCTGACCCCCCACTCCCACCCCCCACAGCGTGGACTGCAGCCCGTCCTCACAGCCGTGCACAGTCGTACGTGCACGGAACAAAGGCCCAGTGTCTGTCCCGGAGAGGAACATGACCCCTCCCCCCCCCCCCCCCCCCCCGACAAAGAGCTTAGCCAGAATCGGGACGATAGTTTCACTGCTCACCTCCAGCTTTCTCAGTCTGGGGGGGTGGGGGGGTCTGTATGCATCACAGGTTAACTGCAGGCGTTAAACTGTCATATTCATGTATCCCCCCCGGTTTGGGAAAGCCCCCGCTTTACAGAACAATGGGGGGGGGGTACATGAATATGAAGAGAAGTTATGAAAAACGCAGACTGTCTGCACGAGCACAGCGCATGCGGATCTCTGTCTTCTGGATCTCTGTCTTCTGGTTCTCTGTCTTCTGGATCTCTATTTTCCGGATCTCTGTCTTCTGGATCTCTGTCTTCTGGATCTCTGTCTTCCGGATCTCTGTCTTCCGGATCTCTGTCTTCTCGATCTCTGTCTTCCGGATCTCTGTCTTCTGGATCTCTGTCTTCCGGATCTCTGTCTTCTGGATCTCTGTCTTCCGGATCTCTGTCTTCCGGATCTCTGTCTTCTCGATCTCTGTCTTCCGGATCTCTGTCTTCCGGATCTCTGTCTTCTGGATCTCTGTCTTCCGGATCTCTGTCTTCTGGATCTCTGTCTTCTGGATCTCTGTCTTCTGGATCTCTGTCTTCTGGATCTCTGTTGTGCTGGTTTTCCGTCGTCTGTTCAGCAGACAGGTTTGGTGTGAACAGCTCCTGGAGTCCAGCAGGAGCTGGACCTCCCTGCAGGTTGTGTTTGTTCTGGATTAAAGAGTCTTTGTTCTCTGTAATCCGTCATTTCTGCCGTCTCCTCGCTGTTGTCTTTAGGGATTAGATTCTGCTGTGACTGCAGGCCGCAGCGCGTCGACGCTCCGTTGTTCTGAGAAATGTGTCAACAAAAAGAGTCAACCATGAGGCACACCTGGAGTAAGGTAAGGTCTAATGATGATGATGATGATGATGATGACACAAGATACCAAACCCGTCGCTGAGTCCAAACGTCCACAGAACCAGAACCATGACGTCATCCCAAAGTCCTGGATACGGTGTGGAACAAAGAAGCTGCACAGTGTGTTTTGTGTGTTATACGTGTGTGTGTGTTTTGTGTGTGTCTGTGTGTTTTGTCTGTTTGTTTTTTGTGTGCGTGTTATGTGTGTGTGCGTGTTTTACGTATGTGTCTGTGTGTTTTGTGTGTGTGTGTTTTGTTTGTGTTACATGTCTTTTGTGAGTGTGTCTTACGTTTGTTTTGTGTGTTTGTTATATGTGTGTGTTACGCGTCTTTCTGTGTGTTTTGTGTGTGTTACGTTTGGTTTGTGTGTGTTATGTGTGTGTCTGTGTTTTGTGTGTGTGTGTGTGTTATGTGTGTGTGTGTGTGTTTGTGTGTGTGTTATGTGTGTGTCTGTGTTTTGTGTGTGTGTTTGTGTGTGTGTTACATGTGTTTCTGTGTGTTTTGTTTGTTTTTGTGTGTTTTGTGTGTGTGTGTGCGTGCGTGTGTGTGTGTGTGTGTGTGTGTGTTTGCGTGTGTGTTATATTTGTGTGTGTGTTTGGCTGTGTGTTGTGTGTCTGTGTGTGTGTGTGTTGTGTGTGTGTTGTGTGTGTGTGTGTTATGTTTGTGTGTTATATTTGTGTGTGTGTGGGTGTGTGTTGTGTGTCTGTGTGGGTGTGTGTTGTGTGTGTGTGTGTTGTGTGTGTGTTATGTTTGTGTGTGTGTGTCAACAGGTGAGTTGGGGGCGTCCTGCTGTCGTACATTAAAGTTGGTCTCTCTGATCTCAGCTGGATGTAGTGCCCCCCCCACCCCACTCTGTATGTCTCCATGGTAACCGGACTCGGGTGGGTGCTGATGTGGGCGGGGCTTTTAGCAGGAGCTGAGCTTCTCATTTAATCATTTTCAGACTTCAGATCAGAGGCATGAGTCTGCTGTGGTTCCCTCCTTCCAGGTTCCTCGCCGTGTGGAACAGAACCGGTTCTTCTGGGTTCTTGAAGCCTCAGTATGTTCTGGAAGAGGAAGATGAGGGAGGTGAGAGCTTCCTCCTCCCTGAGACCGCTGAAGGGAATGTCTGACATTTGTTTCTCATCAAACGTGATGAAGATGTTTGATGAGAAACATGAGGAAGACGTCAGACTGGAGCTTCAGGAGCTTCAGGAGCTTCATGAAGCAGATGGTTCAGAACCAGCTTCCCCCATCGTTCAGAAAGTCCAGCTTTCAGGATCATCTGGTAAACCTTCTTCAGGAATAACGGAGACTTCTAGATGTTTAGTCTGACAGTCTCGGGGGGGCTTCAGACCCGAGCAGAGCTGGTTCCAGGCTCTGTGGGGGGGCTGGGTAATGAAGGCAGAGTGACGGCGTCTCGTCAGCCTCTAATTGAGCTGTGGGGCGGAGCTGGGGGAGGGGCGTTTTAATAGCCCCCATCTGAGGACGTTCTTCCTCTGATCCCGACAGACGAGGAGAACGGATCAACATTTAGGAAGAATCCAGAGGAACCGATGTATCAAAGTTCTCCGAATCTGAATCTAGAATCACCATCGGACTCTGTTTCTGTGAGAGAACACAAGCAGAACCCAGCCGGGCTTTGGACCAGCAGAAGAAAAACCAGATGAAAACATTAAAGGGCCATAAAACCATCAATGTCTGGACTGAGGAGAACATCAGCAGTTCTGAAGAACTGCAGCGTCGATCTGGAAGAAGAAAAGAAGAACCTCCTGCTGCAGAACTGGATCAAACACTTCCTGAGGTTCTGAAGAACCTGGTCCCAAACCTAATCTAAAGGTTGAGAGAACCATGTGAATAAATAAATGCTGGAAAAAGTAGGAGGAGGAGGAGGAGGAAGAGGAGGAGGAGGAGGAGGAGGAAGAGGAGGAGGAGGAGGAGGAGGAGGAGGAGGAGGAGGAGGAAGAGGAGGAGGAGGAGGAGGCAGATAAGCATCCAGTCTGGGTGACCTTGTCCAAAGAACCCAGACGTGGATTTATCCATGTAAATGAGGTTAGATCCGATGGAACGCTCTGATCTGAAAGTTAAACAGCAGACGGCGCTGGACAGGTCCTGATGTCCGGCCTTCAAGGACAAACGGTGGTGGAGCCAGAGAGCCGCGGCGTTCCCACCGTGTACAGCCAGGTCAGAAAAACAGGCGGGCTTCCTGTGAGGCGCAGCGGCGTGGAAGAAAGGGAGGCGTCTGTCCCAACAAAGACCGATAAGACCACAGGGGCAGCTTCTCTGACCCCAAAGCACATCTGCTGCTGGAACCTCGTGCACTCCTGCTGTGCACCCCGCCACACCCTGCTACATGCACGCCCCGCTACATGCACGCCCCGCTACATGCAAGCCCCGCTACATGCACGCCCCGCTACATGCACGCCCCGCTACATGCACGCCCCGCTACATGCACGCCCCGCTACATGCACGCCCCGCTACATGCACGCCCCGCTACATGCACGCCCCGCTACATGCACGCCTCGCTACATGCACGCCCTGCTACATGCACGCCCTGCTACATGCACGCCTCGCTACATGCACGCCCTGCTACATGCACGCCCTGCTACATGCACGCCCTGCTACATGGACGCCCTGCTACATGCACGCCCTGCTACATGCGCGCCCTGCTACATGCACGCCCTGCTACATGGACGCCCTGCTACATGCACGCCCTGCTACATGCACGCCCTGCTACATGCACGCCCTGCTACATGGACGCCCTGCTACATGCACGCCCTGCTACATGCGCGCCCTGCTACATGCGCGCCCTGCTACATGCGCGCCCTGCTACATGGACGCCCTGCTACATGCACGCCCTGCTACATGCGCGCCCTGCTACATGCGCGCCCTGCTACATGCGCGCCCTGCTACATGCACGCCCTGCTACATGGACGCCCTGCTACATGCGCGCCCTGCTACATGCGCGCCCTGCTACATGCGCGCCCTGCTACATGGACGCCCTGGTACATGCGCGCCCTGCTACATGCGCGCCTTGCTGCATGCGCGCCCTGCTACATGCGCGCCCTGCTACATGGACGCCCTGCTACAGGCACGCCCTGCTACAGGCACGCCCTGCTACAGGGACGCCCTGCTACAGGCACGCCCTGCTACATGGACGCCCCCGCTACATGCACGCCCCGCTACATGGACGCCCCGCTACATGGACGCCCCGCTACATGGACGCCCCGCTACATGCACGCCCCGCTACATGCACGCCCCGCTACATGCACTCCCTGCTACATGCACGCCCTGCTACATGCACGTCCTGCTACATCCACGCCCCGCTACATCCACGCCCCACTACATGCACGCCCTGCTACATGCACGCCCCGCTACATGCACGGCCCGCTACATGCACGCCCTGCTACATGCGCGCCTTGCTACATGCGCGCCCTGCTACATGCGCGCCCTGCTACATGGACGCCCTGCTACAGGCACGCCCTGCTACAGGCACGCCCTGCTACATGGACGCCCTGCTACATGCACGCCCCGCTACATGGACGCCCCGCTACATGGACGCCCCGCTACATGGACGCCCCGCTACATGCACGCCCCGCTACATGCACGCCCCGCTACATGCACTCCCCGCTACATGCACGCCCCGCTACATGCACGTCCCGCTACATCCACGCCCCGCTACATCCACGCCCCGCTACATGCACGCCCCGCTACATGCACGCCCCGCTACATGCACGCCCCGCTACATGCACGCCCCGCTACATGCACGCCCCGCTACATGCACCCCCCGCTACATGCACGCCCCGCTACATGGACGCCCCGCTACATGGACGCCCCGCTACATGGACGCCCCGCTACATGCACGCCCCGCTACATGCACGCCCCGCTACATGCACGCCCCGCTACATGCACGCCCCGCTACATGGACGCCCCGCTACATGGACGCCCCGCTACATGCACGCCCCGCTACATGCACGCCCCGCTACATGCACGCCCCGCTACATGCACGCCCCGCTACATGCACGCCCCGCTACATGCACGCCCCGCTACATGGACGCCCCGCTACATGGACGCCCCGATACATGCACGCCCCGCTACATGCACGCCCCGCTACATGCACGCCCCGCTACATGCACGCCCCGCTACATGCACGCCCCGCTACATGCACGCCCCGCTACATGCACGCCCTGCTACATGCGCGCCCTGCTACATGCGCGCCCTGCTACATGG
>NC_136257.1:33885000-33942500 GCF_053564925.1 Oryzias latipes | reverse complement strand
CGCATGACCTTCCACCTCTGACCCTCAACCCCCTCGCCATATGACCCCTCCCCTAAACCTCTACACAAGGAAAAGTAAAAAAACAAAAATATTATGAAGAAGTACTAATAACAGATGATGCATGGAGATGCTGGAGGGCAGAATGATTCAACAGCAAATGACAGACTGCCAGGACCGTAAAAGTTTGTTTGGGCTTCAAAGACTTGGTAATCAATTAGTATGGCCTGGCTGCTGATGCTGTCATTTGGGTTTAATTAGTACCAAGATGACAGGTAACATAAATTATCCTAACCTCATTGTCGACTCACAGTCTCATTCATTAATTGCAAAGCTGTTGGTGCTTAATTGTACATCTCACTTAATGAACGGCAGTAGAAACCATCTCTCCCTCGTTCTCCCCTCTCGCCTCAGAAGAGCGAAATATTAATTACAAAGGCCGACGACGTATGTCGCCTATCAAAGTATCATTTAAAACAAGTAAATGAATCTGAACGAATAAACGCGTCTCATTATTCAAATGAGAATTTGAGCGATTCTGTTGAAACTTCTCAAACATTCAAAGTTGGTTTCAGACCGATCCATAAAACTATGATTAAGATGAAAGATGGAGATATAACAGCAATGTCAATGCTCACATTTGTTCTTAAAGATGGATTCAAAAATAATGATTAAAGGAATCTGTGCCTTCAACAAACAGAAACATCCTTAAAAGCTAAAGTTTCATTAGTGATATGCTGGGGAGAGTGCATGGGAGGAATAATTCATCCGTCTGTCAGGGTCGGACACTTTCATCAATATATGTGAGAGCGAGTGGGCCTCCAAAAACTGCAGAAAGGGAAGGCAGATTTCCACATCAACTTTCTGATTAATAGGCCCCCCTCAGTAACTATGTGCATAACGAATGGAGCGCCTGCAATTTTTCTGGATTTAATCTAATTATGGCCAAAAGTGGAGAAAAAAAGTGACCTATTAGTGATATTACTAATTACTGAATGGTCTATCAGCCTAAGTGTTTTCTCCCAAAGTGAGTTTGATGAATTAGTAGTAATGCATGCTGGGCATTTTCTGTTATATTTATGCATGTTCATCTATGTGAAAGTGATTTACCCGAGGTTAGAGATCATGAAATATCCCCCCAGGAATGGGATTGATGAGGAAAAATGGACGAGTTTTAATATGGAGCCAAAGAGTCAGAAGAACAAAGATGGAAGAAACACCATCATTTTAAAGAGGGTCCATTGAACATCTGATTAATTAAGATCATCTACGACAAAAAATGAAATTAAAACTGTTTCTTTGTGTGTGAAAATGAGAAAAATTCAATCTGTTGTTTAAATTCTTAAGGCAGTATGTCTGCAACAAATGAATTGAAAATTCACCACGCATATTTCTTCTACGGTCTGTGACAGACTGACGACCTGTCCAAGGTGTACTCATCTGTTGCCCTACAGTGGCTGGGATAGGCTCCAGCAACCCTGTAACCCCAAAAAGGATTTAATGGGTTTAGAAGATGGAGGGAGGGAGGGAGGGAGGGAGGGAGGGAGGGAGGGAGGGAGGGATGGATGGAGGGATGGATGGATGGAATTTCTTCAACAGGTTTGGTTGTAGTTTGTGATCATAGCATGTCTCACTTTGAACTGACATTTGCATTTTTAGACCTTAGTCTTTGTAGGAATCTGTTGCAAAAAGATTAAAAAAATAAGAGATTAAAATTGGCTTTCACTTTCGAAAGAGAACATTTTGAGACAAGATTTCAAACAATTGATTTTCCTTTCCTTTTTGCCCAGGGACAGAGTGGTGACCCGTCCAGGTACCGCTCAGTCTTTGCACAGCAACAACTGTGATAGGCTCCAGCAACCATGTGAACCCAAAAGAGATTCAGCAGGTTCTGAAGATGGATGGATAAATGGGAGGATGGTGGATAGATGGATACATTTTACTTTTTGAGCCACTTAACATCCACGTATTTTTTAGGCAGAACAAAACCTTTCAGTTAATTATTTAACTGGCTTTTAACCATTTTTTCAGTTTAAAAGCTGCTTATATGTTACAAATATTTTTACCACCAAAAGGTGGTTTTAGAATAAAAACTTTAAAAATAACTTTATTTGGTCTAAATATTGCAGTGGTTACCGTACCTACAGGCAAAGGCTCATGAAAGTCTTGATGCATGTCAACATTCATGCTAACGAGATGGGCCTCGTTAGCTCTGGCTTTGATTATGTTATCTCAGAGTTTCTCTGTCCGTTTTTCAGCAGTGGTTTGTATCTGACATTTACAAAGAAAGAGCTACACAGTGTCTGTAAAACTTTCAGGAGCTGAAATTAAATAAAGACGGCTGAAAAGAAGACAGAATTACTGCAAGAAGAGTACTTTCTTCACTTCATTGCTCTCAGCAAAAGGCCAAGTGACAATTTGAACAATTACCCTGGAGCCATTACTTCAGTCTGAACCTGGCTGCTTGAGAAGAGACGGATGAGTGTGGGACCGAGTGTGTGCACGTGTGTGTGTGTGTGTGTGTGCGAGGGACAATGATGGGCAGAAAAAGACGGGATGAAGAGAAGAGTGACAGTGAAAGCGTGTGAGGAGACGGAGAGTTTCTCTATTTACAGCCGAAGCTCTCCAGAGTCATTTAGGGCTCCAGCCCTTCAGCGGCGGTTATGGCAGCTGAGCGGCTCTGACACAGAAAAGCACAGAGAGGGAACATTTGTGGAGCTGAAGGCCATCAAGCAGGCAGCCAGATGCAGCAGGAGATAAAGGGACGCCGCTCTGTTGCTGCTTTTCTGGCCCTTCCAGAGCACCAGCAGCTCTAAATGGAGTGGTTTACACAGAGAGTGTGTGGGTGAAGGTGGTACAGATGACCATGACTGATCTTCTTTTGGTCTACGCACACATACATGTGACATTTATTACCACTGTTTAATGCTAACATTTCAACCCGAAGACTGCAGAAAGGTTCAGATCTTCTATCTGCTGGAGCAAACAGAAGTTAAGTCCATACAGACGGCTGAAAAAGTATCTGGAAGTCTCAAAAAAATATAAAAATATATTTGTGTAATGGAGCAGAAATGAGGATTGCCACCAATCTGACTGTTTAAGGGCTCAAACAGGTGTGTTTTCTAAAGCAGGTAACAGCTGGAGGAGCTGGAGGAGAGAAGAGCTTCTTAAAGAAGACGTAACAGGTCTGAGGGTAAATGCTTTCTGCATATAAGGCCATTGTTTAACAGGTGATTTTGAGGATTCTTTGCTTACATTCTGTCTATCACAGATGAATTCCATCACAGACCAAACTCAGCTTTTTAGGTGAGACAACATTCAGAAACTGTGACTGACGAATCATTTTTTGCCACTGAATAATTTTGGACATCAGATGAAAACTCTCCACACTTGTTATTTTATTGTCATAAATAATTAAAAGACCCACCGATGATGGGTCTGTAGTAAAGAGTCCTGCATAAGAAGCTTTTGTTTGAGTTATGAGACACCATTAAAATCTATTGGAAACACTACAAAGGAGGAGATTTTATTCTTTCTTCCTCTTTACGTGTTTTCTGCTCACCTGATCCATGAGATTTTTAAAAGAATCCATCTGTAACGGTTGTGGTTTCAGGAGACGATCACGTCTATGGAGGCAGGAATGGCCTCTGACTCCAGATCTCAGTTATATTTTTTTCTTTTTGCATTAATTTCACTTCCTGCTGTTGCTTTTAGGACATTTTTCCTTTGTGGGATCAACAAATCTAGTGTATTCTTTTATTTCCATTTGTGTGTAAATATGCACAAGCTGACAATAGACACCCCCTGTTTATGATTTGGTTTGGGAAATGAACAGAGAACATTAGAGCTCCTCCTTGGATGGTTTCCTCTCATTAACGTGTTAAGCAGAGAACCTGACCACCTGTGAGAATCACTGTTCCCCAAAGGACTGAAGCGGGCAAACGGGGTTTTCTGTGGGGAACCGGGCGGGCTAAAATCAGGTGTTTGTCCGGTAGCGAGTCTCCAGAGCACAGAGTTCTGCACTCCAGAGGCCAATCAAGTCTGGAGTTCATTGGAGCTGGAGGGACAGTCAGTGGAGAACACGACACAGCAACACCACCACAAACAATCACACAACATCAGTGTCCAAAGAACACGCAGCAGCGTCAATCAAGTCAACGATCATGTCAGTGATGATGACTGAGGCTTTAAAAAAACATGGAGGGGAAAATGGACTTTGTGAAGAAAAAAATCTGACAGGATAAATGACAGAAACCCAACATTAATGGACAAAAAAAGATGACAGAATGTAGAAATTCTCCTTCCAGGTTCAGCAGGAACCATTAAAAAAGGCTGTTTCCCACAGCTCCAGATGACAAAGATGTGAAGAAACGGTGACATCAGCATCTTATTTGTTAGTCTCCGTTTAAAACCAAACCGGTGAATTTGAGCTCTGCCTCTTCATTTATGAAGAAGATGAGAAAAAGGCGGTTCAGGTGAGCATCATCACTCGGTCTGCTCCGGTTGGGTCTTGGTCCATGAGGGTTTCTCGGGACATCGTCCGGGTCTTACCTTCACAGGTGTTTCTTGGCTGAAGGAGCCCTCAATCTCTGTTTGTGGAGTGAGAGCCGAGTCGCTGCTGCTCCTCACCAACAGGGGGGTCCCTGACAAAACAGACAGTCCCGTAAACAAACCATACATTGGGGGTGGGGGTTTATACTGTCAGATTAAAATAATTGTGATTTCAAATCATGCCTTAATACTGATTTTTATGCAACCAGTAAGTTGAGTTTGAGATTTTTAAACTAAACAGACTAAATTATTTCCTTTTTTAACAGTACAGTACCCCCTTCCCATACCGCGGTTCACCTTCGCATTCTGTTTTGCTGATTTCTTTTTTGTGCTTTTCTGTTTCTTTACAGTGCATTGTGTTGTAGGAAATAATTGGTTGAGTCTTGTTTACCAATCTTCTCTTTGCGTTCCTTCCAGAATGCCTTCAGTTTACTAGATCTACCTAAATCTTTGACAGGGATCAGATCTGTTTTCACTCTAGAAAACTGGACTTTTTTTTCCCAATAAAGGTATGAACTTTGAGAGATTAAACCCAATAAAAAAGTGTAAAAATCTTCATGTCTGACAGAAATGTAGAACGTTTGCAGTGAGGAGCTTTACTCCCTTAAAACATCTACATTTATTTAAAATGTTGCCTGTCGAGGGGAATGAACTCCTCTGATAAAGGAGGGAACACTGTAACTACATATCGTCTCAGTGGGTACAGTGAACGTTAGATTTAATGGTCGGTGAGACACTCCACCACACTGCCGGGCGTCTGACCGTGTTTTCTTTAACAAGCAAAAAAGAAAGAACAAAATGAATCAGACATTTGTGGTTGATAACAAGAATGCTGGGAGAAACACATCACTAAGTGATCCGTTATGGTAATATTTGGTTTTTATGCTGTCACGCAGAAAGCGTTACCAAGGGATGTTAATCTACATTTTCCAACAATATGTTTACTGTTTTTGTTTGTTTGTTTTTGAAATACAACACACACACTCACAAACAAACAAGAATTTAAAAATAAAAATGTAAAAACATATATATATATACATTTTTCTCAGACACCGTAAGTTATTTGTCTTATAAAATATTCAATATAACTTTGAACACTTGAACACAAAACCTTGATATACTTTCTGCAGAGACTTTTTTTTTGTCTTCGATAATTGAGTAGAGATACAGCATACAGTTCAGTTCAGGCTGACGTTTCAAACATCATCACTGTCACACAGATCCATGCCTTCAACAAATGAATCGGTTAGTTCAAAAGGGGCCCAAGTCCACAATTTTTATATGTTTTTATATATGTTCTATGATCTTCAAGGGAAAAGCTATCTGATTAAGTGCTGAAAAGTCTGCAGTCCGTTGTAATGTATTGACTATGCTTGACATTTTAAAGCATTAAGTGCAAAATCCCTGGACTTGGGCCTCTCTTGCATGTGTTTAGCTTCATCCCATAGATGGCAGCACTAGTTATCCAATATGGCAGCCCCCCTGTTTAATTCAAGAAGGGCCCAAGTCCAGAGACTTTAGTTTGCTGGTCCTCTGAAATGATAAAAGTGAGGTGCTTCATATTATAGCATTTGTAAGCTATGAACTGGTGCTATATCTGGGTAAAGTATGAATCATTTGGTGCAGCCTCCCTTTAAACTATGCAATTAAAATCATTTCCTGGAAAAACAAACCTCTTGGACTTGGGCCCATTTTGAACTAACCGATTCAAATGCTATAAATGGTCTGCAAACAGGTTCTTTTTTCAGTTCTACGTTCCATCAGCAGTACTGTTAACATCAGTTTAGTCCATTGTTTCAGTGTTGGTCCTGTGCAGTTTTTCCAGTTAATTGCTATTGACCTTTTAGCCTGCAATAAACACATGTCTATAAGTCATTTTTCTGATCTAAAATATCTATTATTTTAGGGATAGATTCCAAAAATAAAAAAGACTGGTTTCAGTGTTATTTCTTTTGAGATCATTTGTTTGATAGTATCTCTGATTACAGACCAGAACTTTTTTATTATTCTACAGTCCCATATACAGTGAAACAGTGTTCCTTTTTCCTCATTACATTTTGAGCAAGTATCTGGAATGTTAATATTAAATCTTTTCAATTTTATAGGCGTAATGTAAACTCGCATCAACCGCTTATACTGTAAAAGCCTCAATCTTGAGTTAACAGTTTGTTTTTGTGCCTTAGCGCAGGCTACTTGACATTTTTCTACTGATATGTCTGTTCCTAGGTCTTTTCTCTTTTTTCTTTTGAGTTTGTAATTAACAAATTAGAAAATTCTGAGATAGCCTCTCTCTTATTGTCTTTGGTAACCAGTTCTTCTAGTTTAGACTTTTGTGGTTTTAAAAGAGATTTTTGTTCTGTTCTAATAAAGTTTTTCAATTGTAGGTATTTGTAAAAGTGTGGAGGATCTAGATCTAGAAAGGCTCTGGAAAAGAGAGGAATGAAGGTCAGCTGCAGACAGAGGACAGAGGTCCTGACCAGAGGTGAGGAAGCTGAAAGACTTAAGTTCTTAAGAGAAATGAAGAAAAGGTGTAGAAGACAGTGTTGAGAGCAGTCATGTGATGACTCAGAGACATGTGGAGCACTCTATGGTCCGTCTCCTTCCACATCCGGTCAATGCACACTCTGGGGCTCGTGCGTCTGAATAACAACTCTGTGTCTGATTTGCAGTTTGTGTGTGTTTGTCTGACAGTTGTGTCATCAAACTGCATAAAATCTTCTATTTACCAGAAACACACCAATGAACAGACCAAACCTCCTCCAGTCTGCTGCTGGAGGCCCGGAGAGACTGTAAAGCTCAGCAAATAAACACGATTTAATATGTGCAGGTAGTATTACGATCTGCAACGTACACCCCCAATCCTCTAATCTACCTTCTCTAGTCAGAGCACCATCAATCTCTATATACATAACGAACACTGTCATGTAGCCGCCTATAGCTCAGTTGGGAATATAATGGCCAAAGGTGGACAGAGCTCGATATGGTGGGACTAAGCAGAGGAGAAGACATGCCAAATGATATTTGTAGGGTCATATATTGATCGTCACAAATGGACCCTTGGTGCTCTTAAAACCGGCTCAGGGATATGGATTACATCAAGGTTAATCAATTCATCTCCTCAGAAAATGCAGTGAAAGACAAACGGTGAGATGGCCAACATGGAGGGTAAGAGGGAGCAGAGATCCACTGATCACATCAGGATCATCTACATTCTCAAACGTATGGTTGTGCAAATGTTAACCTTAACCAAATATTTGTTTTTCAAGTCTCCCTTTTCTTCTTCTTCCTACTAAACAGCTGTTTTTGAATTAAACCGTTATTTCAGCAGGGTAGACTCCCCCATTCATTTCTCTTTTTAAAGAGAAATGATGTTCTTTAACAATGATGAATATCTTTATAGACAATGGTTGCTTTACATTTGACCACGACTCGCCAGTTTCTTAATTCCCAATTTTTTTACATCACGAGACGATCAGCTACGGCGGCCGTTTCGATTCAGTTGTTCCGCTCCAAGGACAGATTGTAGTCAGACTGAGGAATCTCAGAGGGAACCCAAGCTCAGTCCGATTGGAAATGAACCGAGACAACCTCCAAAGACGGATCAGAGAGCGGTTCCTGGCCCGGACCAAAGTCCATTTGGGTGGGGGTCCTGTCACATAGGAATAAAAAGGATCTTAAGGGGTTAAATCTTTTTCTCTGGCAGTAGCATCTCTGTCTGTCGTCAGCAGAGAGCGCCGTTCTCGTTAAAAAGAAACACAACCCGATCTCGTTATGTCAAAATGCATTTGTAGGTCATTTTTTGCAGTAAGACAACCCAATGGAGACACTTGCTTTCAGTTTGAAACGTTTTATAAGAGTTATTGGTCGCAGAAGGCCGAATCTGCTTTACTGAACTGTATTTGTGTACTTCCTGCTCAAACTAGCGCCGCATTAAAATGTGGTGATCCATTCACGACATGCAGACTTCTAGTAGAGTTTATCTGCATTATAAGCTTGAAATAGAAAGCGCCGATCATAAGAAGAAGACATGAAATGTCCGATACTGACTAGGGTTGGCCGTTGACGATGTTTGCTGTCAACCATCGGGATGGACGATGACATTGTCGGGGGGGGGGGGCTATTTTTACATTTTTCGTTCTTATATAACTGCTATTCGTTATTTTAGTGTGTGTCTCTGAGCCCAGCTCGGATCGTCAGCAGACACACAGCGGTTTGAGCTTCAAAGCAGAAATGTCGCTCAGTCCTTAGAAAACATTCAAACAATGACGTGGATTTGTGTTTCCAGTTGTGTCCCGACTAAATAAAGGCTGATGTTATTCCCACATGTTTACGTGCAGCGCCACCCAGAGCTAATGTTGTTAGCCCGTGTTAGCATACTGCTAATCCTGGCTTCTTTCCGGCTCCGTTCAGAAAAAGCACTGACCACACGGATTAAAATTCAAATGATGAGCGAAAAGGTGTTTCATAATAACCGTAACATTATTAAAAGCACGTTTAGAAGATCGTCTTGTATATTACCGAGCTGACATATCAATGTATATAGCCGCTCGCCGCTGTTTAACATCGTTTTATAATGAATTGTTACATTCAATAAAGTTTGAAAAAAAAAAAGCCGCTAGGCGGAATTTATATCCCTTTCCGTTTTTCAAACCCTACTGCGCATGTGCGAATGATTTATACCGACCGAAAGTGTGACCTTAGTGAACGTTTTTATATTCTGAAAACATTTTTCTGGGCCCACGTACACGGTTGGATTCTAATCCGACCATTGATCCCATCAAGATATTTTGTACATGTAACCGCAGCTTATGGTGTTGACTCGCAACGTGGCGGGGGCGTGGCATCACGATGGTGTCTCTCCATCGGGATGTCAGTCACCCATCACGGCACAACCATAATACTGACCAGGGTAAAGGGATCCGATTTCGATTGAGTCAGGAACCACCTGATAGGGCCGATTTCTGATCATGTGATTAGATCAGGACACCCCTACTTTTGTTAGTATGCAGACATTGAAGACGCATTTGAAATGTCCCATAGTTACTGCCTTATCTTATTGTGTTTTGTTTTTTAAAATTTCATTTTGAATTTCTGGAAAGTACCTTTGTTTTCCGAAACGTTTCACTATTTGGAATTGTGTTTTAGTTTCTGGAATTTATTTTTTATTTCTTAAATGTAATGTTTTTTCATTTGTTTTCCTTTTTTCATTGTCGTTTTGACCTTTAATACGTTTTTGCGTTGAGTGATTTCTTGGTGTGATTTGTACTTCAGGGCCACCGTAGATGGATAATTGTGAGAAAGGGACTGAGATTATGTATTTCTTTTTTTCTTTATTACTTTTCTTTACATTTTTGAAATGTCATAATCTCCAATGTAGTCATGAAAATGTTTGGCTGTTTCAGGAGATTGGTGCTTGGACTTTCTAACTTGGTCACTGGGAAACTTTTACAAATGTGCACTTGAAGTAAAATAACGACTTCATCCAATTAGCAGCAGGCTCGTGTTTAGAATGATAAAAACTGCAGCAAGTTTAGCTGCTCATGCCTGGATCTTTGCATGTTTTTACTAGTTTTTAAAGAAAGAAACTTTTATTGAATCGGGGAGAAGAAACAGGTTTTTTCACTGAGAACAATAAAAATTACTTTTCCTAAGGATTTTTTTCAATTGAACCCACTGCTATACATAGCACCCAGTTGTATAACTGTACCTGCACTGTGGTGTTGTTGCCATGACAATGACCAGAATATATCAAAACACATCAGTTTGTTACTTTTAGCATTGTTCAGCAGCATATCGGTTTGTTTTTAATTTTGGTTCATTTTGAGGAAATTGGTTTCAGAGCCGGTTGGACTTCCTCTGACCCGTTCTGGACCATCCAGCTGTCCGGCTGTATTGTGTTACACGCCTCAAGCCTGCTCCACACTCAGAACTGACATTTCAGTAACGACCACTGAATATGGACATTGATGGAACGTAGATACAAACAGTACTCAGCTGGTATGTGTAAATCCAGCTCAAATGTATTCGTTTACACAGGCTCAGGCTATATTCAGTAAGCATTGAGTGGATTTAGCTAAGGGAGGCTGTGGTGAAGAGGCAGGCCGGTCTGTGGAACTGTCACTGAAAAGCATTTTTATTAGATTTAACGATCTTTTATCCTAACATTATGCCATGACATCATGTTTGCTTGTTAACCTATTTTAGGATTTTCTGCAGATTCTTTCTTTTACTACATTTGGCTCTAAATCTTAATATTAGCATCATGCTAGCTCAATAAATTATGTTGCTGGCACTTTATTACATTATTATGTATAATTATGTATAATAATATAATTATGACATTATATCGGAAGCTGTTGACCAGTTTCAGCTAACAGCCTCCACTCTCGCCTCATGTCAGGGTGTGTTCAGACTGCACACATTTGGTTAGCTTAAAGCGAACTAGAGTTAGTATCCTCCGATAATTCGGAACGCATTTTCAGTCTGACCCAAATGGACTTTGGTGCGGGCCAGGAACCGCTCTCTGATCCGTCTTTGGAGGTGGTCTCGGTTGGTTTCCAATCGGACTAAGCTTGGGTTCCCTCTGAGATTCCTAAGTCTGACTACAATCTGCGTAGATATTTGGGTTTATTACCACCTAGGTTCAGTCTGCTTAACTGGAGCCCTGGGGATGGTTTTTTTAAATATGTTACAAAGGTATCAGATCAGGACTCTGTATTGGCAGATTCTCAAAACCAAATGAGTTGGAACTGTTCAGCCCCAAAAAAACCTGATAGGGACATGGCTAAAGTTCACCATTTGGATTAGTCGGCGGACATTAAGACGAGCTGAAGCAGCAGGAGTACAAAAACACAGACACAGACCAAACTTTCCCCACTGACGGTCTGCAGAGTTCCGGCCCCTCTAATCCCCGGTGACAGCCCCACATTCCCACTAATCTGTACTGACAGGCCCCCATCCTGGAACAGACCAAACTTCCCGTCTTAACAGTCTGGATCACACCGTGAAGAGCTCTTGGTTCAGCCAAAAACCAGGAGATGCAGATGGAGACGTTTGACTCTATTGTGACTCTATTGTATCTGATCCAATGAGGACAAAGAGATCTTCACTACGTCACTTTAAAACTTCCATTTAAAAATAGTCCAGAAAAAAGGTTTGTGGGTAACAGAGAGGTATAAAGAAAATGTTCCTTGACCTTAGCGTGACGGCTCTAAGTCTTCTCACGAACTCCGTTATTGGAGTAAAAACACACTTGACTTAAAATAAGACAGACGTAAAGGCGAGGAAAGAAACAGGAAAAGGCAGAGCAGAACAGAATAATGCTGACACGATAAAGGTCACGCAGACAGGTCTGTTTCAGGTAACACAAAGCAGACACAGACATGAGTTTTAGCTCCGCAGTCTGACAAAACATGAGCTTCCTCTCCACCTCCTCCTCCTCCCCGTCCGACTCCCCTCACCTGCAGTGCGGGCAGAAGCAGACCAGCCATCTCATGCTCACACTGCTGCAGCCCTCACATCTGACCTTTGGCTGGCTTTCAATGTTACCAGCCTGTCTGCTGTATATCACACCTGTCTTCTACAGTTAGGAGTGCAACAGATTCCAATGTCTTTGTTAGCAGTAATCAGAACAGAGCTGTCAGGAAAAGGCCGATTCATGAAAGTCTTTTTGTGACACTCTTTATATTGAAGCGACGCTCAGTTTCAGAACAAAGAAAGAAAAGAGTCCAGTACTTCACAGCAGGTCTCACAAACACCAGCACAAAAACACGCTTACCGGATTTAAGAGCCGAGGAGTTGACTTCAATCTCTCCTCTTGCGGTTGGTTGGAAGACAGAAAGCTCAGCTTGGTGGAGGTCGGGGCTCGGGGTCAACCTCGAGTTAGCCACAGCCGTCTGCTGGGCTTCCTGCTCCTCATACACCGCCATCAGCTAGAAAACACAGGCACAGTGCGGTGAAGTCATCGCTTCTTCTCAGTCGCTTCATTCACTGATCGCAGAGAGCAGTTCTGTTTAGAGCAGCGGTGACTACACAGGTAGCACAAAGGTGTGTTTGAATCCAGCCAGCATCCAGCCAGAGATTAGCCATCACCGCGCCAGTGGCCAGCCAGAGAATAAACTGGCACCAACCAGTGTCAACCCAACATCCAGTCAGAATCCAGCTAGCACCTAGCCCATGTAAAGCCTGCATCCAGCAGCCACAGAGCCAGAGTCCAGCCAGTGCCTAGACAATGTCAAGAAAACGTCCAGCCAGCATCCACACTGTAGTCACAGTAGTCATCTAGAGCAGCCAGGCTCTCACTGTAATGTTCAGTTTTGTAAGGTTTTATCCACTACACCATGCTTCAGATTGTTCGGTCTGTCTGAATTTGTTGAATGGGTTTTAGGAAGAAAACAACTCACTTGTCGGGAGTCACGTTCTGTCTTCTAGTAAACAAAGTGATTCACATAAAACGCAGGATGGAAAAGCCCAAAATCCACTAGAAACCAGGAAAACAAAGAATAAAGCCAAAACATTTTTTTAGCAGGCATGTCAAAATTTCTAAATATATAAGAACTAAAAAAGCAATTAAAAGCCCCGCCCAAGTGCAATTCCTTGAAGAAGAGGATCATTTGGGAATCTGTCTGGAGGATTTCCAGTCTCGCTCCTGAATAATCATGCAACCCTTATAAAGGGGGGTGGGGGGGTATGCTGTCCTGAGGGCTCCAACTCAGATCCCCACTGCAGCATTAGTCTGAAGGCTTCACTGGATCCATGACAAATCCTGACTCAGCATCATTCTGGTTCTCGTCTTTCTAACTCGTTATAAAGTTAAACCGTTTCAAAGCAGCAGACCGAGCGCAGAGATCCAGTGAGCTGCCTGATGTGTGGACTCCATCAGGAGAAACGGACAGGCTTTCATCTTCTCTAAACTGAAGATAATTAGCCGTTAGCCACTGCTGGATGTCCGTCCGTAGACTGTGACTCCGAGTCTTTAGAGCAGAAAATCAACGGCATAAAAGCAGGAGGAAATATGAGTGGATCCCACTAATGATCCCCACTGATGCCGGACCATGCAGAGGAAACATCAGCAGATATTTCACTAACTCCACCAACGTTCTGCAGCTCTTCTGGAATGTTGTGGCTGCGCTTCTTTTACCATCTACCAGGTTAACAGGTAAGTTACAGATGACGACTAACCATAAACTGAGAACGTGTAGTTTTCTTTATAAACATGAAGCAGAAATTGTAATAGTTGAGCCAAAAGCATCAGAAAAACACTAGTTTTCTGGTTCAAGTTGGACATAAAATAGAAATCTTTATTTCACAAAAAAAACATTTATTTGAAGCTAAGAGGTGAGTGGAAGCGATAATTCATCAGAATTAAAACCAACTGTAACTGTTCCTCTGATGCTCCCATCCTGTTTACATCCCATAGTGACCCAAAGCCAGGTTTGCTTAGTGATCTAATTTAAAGTTTAAGTTTTCATTTCACCTTTAAGTGAAGTTTTCTGACTTTATAACCCTGATTAGTTAATCTTTCTTCAGTAAATAAATCTTAAACTAAACGGGATTCTAATCAGACCTTTCTCACCTTTTTTTATTTATTTATCAATAACAGAATCTAAAGTTTTTGCTGCTTTGTTCGGTTCACTTTGTTGTCTTTGTCAGACATCATCAAGAGCAAACACCTGAACTTTTCACAAACTCAGGCTTTGGGCCATGAATTCCCATTTTCGTCTCTGGTTCTGTTACCTTGTGGATGAGGACGCCGTACAGGACGTCCAAGGAGCCCAGCATTCCTGCGACAGAGCATTGGCCTCCCGTCGGGAAGAGTGCCCCATCCGTGTTCTTCTCAGGTGAAACCCCCCCCCACACACACTGGGTTTTATAGCGGGTTCCCCGTCTATTGATCCTGCGTCAGCCGACCAGCACAGAGCTGCTCCACACAGCGTTCTAGGGGCCTCCATGCAAAAAGCTGAATAAAAGGGACTTTACCAGCAAAGCCAGAGGCTTCCTGCTGCACTGGAACACACAAGTGTGCAACATCCACGCTGCACTGGAACACACAAGTGTGCAACATCCACGCTGCACTGGAACACACAAGTGTGCAACATCCACGCTGCACTGGAACACACAAGTGTGCAACATCCACGCTGCACTGGAACACACAAGTGTGCTACATCCACGCTGCACTGGAACACACAAGTGTGCTACATCCACGCTGCACTGGAACACACAAGTGTGCAACATCCACGCTGCACTGGAACACACAAGTGTCCAACATCCACGCTGCACTGGAATGCATCGTGTCCTAAAAGCCGCTCATTAAAGCTAATATCCGATTTTCTGTGTGTAATACCTGAGGTATAAGGGCGCTTTTCTGATCCAGTAAATCCTCAGCAGAGCAGTATGGAGTTAAACAATATCGCACCTTTCTCACCAGCGTTTCATCCATATCTCACACGCTATTTTCTCACACATCCATGTTCTGTCACCCTCCCCACTTCCATCTGTGCAACACTCATTTCTCTCATTGTCCTTCCCCGGCTCTCCTTTTATAACAAATCTCCTCTGACTTTTGGAGCTTTCTCTCCATCCTTTTCCTCCTTTGACAGCATCTTTCCTTCCTCCGTCCTGTTATTCACACCTGTCCTGTTCCCTCTGAGGATACGAAGCGTTCAGCTTCAGAACCACCAACGTTCTGTTTGATGCTGCTCTCTTAACCTTTCATTGCTTTTATGGCAAGCTGCTGGGGGGGGGGGGGGGGGGGGGGCTCAGTTCTTTTTTACATAAATATGGACCATCAGGTGAAATGAATCAGTATCACTGATTCATTCACACAAACAGAAAAGCCAATTAAAGCTATGATGTGAGGAAAACGTAGGCTATGCCACATCAGTGGGCAACATTGCGATGACAATATAAACAAATAGCAATACAAAAAAAGACAACAATTACATCATTTTTATTTCACTGTTGTACTTAGTCAACATGACTTCAGTTAAACTATAAGTTACCCACGTCTACAGAGGAGGCAGGAGTGTAACATCAAAGGACTCCGTTGGATTGGTCAACGATGTGAAGAGGTCCATCTGATTGGCCCTTTTTTATTTGATTCCTCAACAGCCCACTCCCATTATCTTTTGATCCATTTTCACAGCTTTCCTAGTGGTCGGTTAATTACGATTGTGTCGTTTCTAGCCAAAATCCCCAAACCTGCATCGTTTTCAGGGACGTAGTTTCTGTAGAGTGACAGACGTTCATCAGAAATTCACCTCTGAGTGGCAGTACTGTTGGCACAGAGCAACCCCGCACCCCGCTCCCGTCACCCACGACTTGGAGCACGCCGTTTACACCCTCTCCTGCTAGCTCTCAGCCCCTCACACCCCCAGCTAACATTATCAGTGCAACAATATCAGATCTATCCATCCGTCCAGTTCTGATCCAGATTCCGGCTCAGACAGGAAAACAAAGACGTTCATGGATCTATATGTCTGCAGGTGGATGATCAGAATGACATTCTAGCTTCTCTCTAGTGTGGCATAAAATAATTTTAACCTTCAGTGAAAGAAAAAGAGAAAAAAAAAGAATTCTTCAAGGTTTTTGTTTATTTTTATTTTTATAATGGATCTTTGTCATGAAAATCCATTAATTAATGACATGTTTATGGAAATTGAAACGACTCAGCTCGTTGACCACAGACGAAGGACTGAAGTATTGACCTGGTTCCTCCCGGCTCAGCTTTGCATTTACTTGAACTCAACAGTCAGTCCCTAAACATCATCAACCTCACTTCTGCTCAAAGCCACCTCAATAATGGTTTTACACCAAAGATTCCCCACTTCCCATGAGTCTTAGGGGCTGAAGGCGGGGCTAACCCCCGGATCGCCACAATATGATGAGACGCAGAGAGCCGCATGCGGCTCGACAGCTGCGTGTTCGCCACCCCTGTTCTACGTCATACATGCGAGTTTTTTCAAATGGCATTTTTCCATTCGCTCCTGATTCAAGAATCTAAATAAAGAAATACACAGAGAGCTTAATTGCATTTCTATATGTTGCCCATCAAGTGAAAATGCCATAAGAACGTGTTAAAAACACAAAGTTTGCCCACTATTATGATTTATGGAAACACTGTAATTGCAAAATTGTGTTTTTAGGACATTTCTAGAATTTCGATGAAGTTCTGGGCATCTGTGTGATGGAAATGCAGCTAATGAAGAGGAATTCTGGATTAATTGTACAGGCCTAGCGTCAGAGGAGATTCATCATCCTGAGAGGGATTGAATCCTTATTTCCTCCATCTAAGCTCTACACGCCTTTATTTCCTTCATTTGATAAAAACATTTTCACCTTCCCTCCATTCAGACGACGACACCAGAGATCCTTTCTCTGAAACGGCTCTGGTTTTCCAAATGGGAGCCAAGTGTGTCCTGAAAGGACATTTACGGGCATACGGCTGTTAAATGCTGCTACTCAAGATTGAAAAAAAGAATAATAGTTAAGAAATAATTGTCAAAAACCCAGAAGAAGATTTTTCTGGGGTTCTCTAGGGTTTAGAATGTTTAAACGTTTTCAGTTCCTTTCCCGTTAGCAATAACTGGTTTATAAGAACCACAGAATAAATACCCATGTGTCATCAACAAACATAAACTTTAGCAACAAAAGAGCAAATATACGTTCAAAACCTGAGCCCCAACACAGACTCTTGAGGAACTCCACGGCTCCTTTTCTTCAGTTGTGATGCAGTTTTGTGTTTCCATACTGAAACTTGCAGTTTTTTAACGCACATTTGTCCCTTTTAGATTATCAAATTCATAAACGTGGCATAAAGACCAAACCTGGATTCACATTCTACAGGCTTTAGGAGGGAAATGAAAAGTAGAAGCGACCCAGAATGAACGTGGTTTGTGAATAGATCAACATTGTGTAGGATAGTGTGAGTGGAATAAATGTGTGTTGAACGGTTTACACGCTGCTATTAAATCTAAGAGTGAAGGAAATAATCGGACTAATAGCGGTTTGAAGTTTAAGAGCATGACATTGCGCGCACAAGCAGACGCGCATCTCCATTACCACCATTTTCCAAACGATGTGCTTTTTAATCAAGTCGATCATGGCCCGATTGATTTTCCTCTTTGTGTGGATCAATAAAAACACTACAATCAGCTGCGTTGAGTGAGCAGCCTGGACGCCGGGGCGGGCGGCGGCGGCGGCGGCGCACCGACACTGAAGCTCATTTCAAACTGCCTTTAAATAAGCTAAAGCTGTTTGAGCATCACTGATCCTTAGGATGCAGGCAGGAAGGTTAACCATAAAAATGATTGACAGGCTTTTCTGTCTGTGTTTGACATTTAATACATTTAGGACGGATCCCTAAAAATGTCTGTTTCACTGCAGCGTTCAGACTAGAGTCCTGCAGGACGGTGGTGTGAGAAAGAAAAGACACGCAGATTATTCAGAACACCTGCTACAGAAATATGACTTCTGTCATGAAAGGAAATAAAACAGCCAAAGGCTGGGATTAAACCAAAAACTGAAACAATGAAACAGTGATTAGAAAGAAAAACTAAAGAAAAACCAGAGTTAGAAATATTAGATTATTCATGTTCAAGATCTGCAGGCACGACAAATAAACACACATTCATACACACACCACAAACAGACACACATTCATACACACACACACCAACAGACACACATTCATACACACACACACCAACACACACCAAAAACAGACACACATTGATACACACACAAGCCCATACACACACACATTCATACACACACACACCAACACACACATACACACACTCACACACACACAACACAAACAGACACACATTCAGTCATACACACAATAAACAGACACACATCCACACACACACACACACACACACACACACACATAACTACACACCGACACACAGTCATACACACACACACACAAACACACAAACACATATTGATACACATTCATACACACACAGAAACACACACAGAAACAAGCATGCAGATACAAATGAACAAAGACGCACACAAGGAATCATACACAATTATATGAACACACTCACAAATGAAGAGACACACACAAACATAACTACACACAAACCAATACAAACACACACTCACAAATAAAAAACGGATCCAGGCAAAATTTATACCCACACAAACACATAGAAACCGTAAAACAAACACACACTTTGATACAAAGACAAATAAAATAGTGATACACACAAAAATGTACACACACATGAACACACGCTCATAGAAACTATTGAAAACACACACGACAAACAAGGAGCAATGATGGACTGACAGCACCCCCTAGCACAGCACAACAGAAACTGCATCAGGAAGATCCACTACCCTCTGTTTCACGCACACACACACACACACACACACACACACACACACACACACACACACACACACACACACACACACACACACACACACACACACACACACACACACACACACACACACACACACACACACACACACACACACACACACACACACACACACACACACACACACACACACACACACTCACACACACTTCAGTCTTGTCTGAGTTTCCTGCGGTGACAGAGGCACATCTCAGCGGCAGTGATGGGCAGAGAAACCGTTTTAAAACAACAAACGTCTGAAGTTCAGGGAGAAGACGCTCGGCTGAGCGGGAAGCTGCAGCTCCACACTCCAAAACATTACAAAGGGACACGAGGAAGACTCCTTAGAGCTGAGGAAGTGGCAGGCACCGCACATTTCTGTCAGATGACCACCAAAATAACTTCTGAATGAGCCCAGAGGCAGGTGAACGGCTCTTTTTGTCTTTCATCAGCAGATCTTTCTGCTCGGCCCTGATTTCCCCTCCGGCTTCACTCTTCTCTCCTGCTTTTCATCACCACCGCCCCTCGGCCATGCCTTCCTCCTCCTCCTCCTCCTCCTCCTCTGCTCGCTTCGTTCACAGTGAGCTGTGGCCTTCTCCCCCCTGAGCTGGAATGCTTCCTTACAAATCAGTGGATGTAAATCTTCATGTTCTAGCACTCTGCTCCTCTGAATACTCCCACATAGCAACAAAGAGTTTATCGATTACAACATCAGTCTGAATCGGCCGCTCTCACTCCAACTCTGCATCGGTTTACGTTTTCACTTCAATTCTTTCTGGGTTTTAAATGTTTTTGGGAGAAAACTGCACCAAAGCCTTTTGCAGAAAGCACAACACAAAGCATCAGAATCGACCCATCGCCTTTTTATGATCTATAAGCGTGGATATTCTGTGCATGGAGAATATGAATGAATGAAATCTGCGCGCTCAGCACTTTCAGCTTTGTGCACGTTTGTCTGATCATGAACTCTCATCCTGTATTGATCTCCAGTCAGCTCATTTTCTTCCAAACCAGCAGACATCTGAACAAAACAGACAGGAAAAGACAACAAAAGAGGACAGAATCTGTGTGAAGGGAAAAAAAAAACAAGATTTCAGGCCTGGGGGGGGGGGTACCAGCAGCTGCTGAAGGCAGAGCCTACGATTTAAATGCAAACAGGCAGCAGAGATGCAGACGTTAACGGCAGAGGAAGAGCACACAACCTACACACCACCAGGCAACTGTGCTTCACAGGATGGTCAACAGGCAGCATCTTTCTGCCAAACGGTCCACCGTCTATTCCTACCGGCTGTAGGAGACCACACTCGCACATATGGAGGAGCATGATGGAGACGCGGTGGCACAGATGGACACGTTCAGCCCATATTTTGTAGGATCTCCCACAGGCAGTCGTCAGGACCAGAGAAACACAAGAGCACGGAGAAATCCAACAGCTGATGGCTGAATATGATGGATGCACCACAAGGTGGAGGAAATCTGTCAAAAAAGGCTAAAGTGCTTTGGAAAGTTTCACCAAAGAACTACAATTACAAAAAATTAAGTTCACATTTCAGCAAATACTGAATATTCAGTCCTTTGCTTTCTTTCTGGGATCAAACATTAAAGGCCCAACAATCAAGCCGTTTTCCTGAACGGGTATTGACTGTTTAAGTACAGATCAATGCCAAATCCCTTCACAGTACAGATGCATGTTCTGCATGGCATTATTTAATTGATATTGATCTTTATATAACAATATCAAAGTGTGTTTGAAGGATTTTCTGCTCATCATCACCACTTTTCAGGAGAATTTATCTTAATCTACCCGTCTGCTGGACTGAAAGGAACAGTTGTTTGTGTTGATCTGAAATGACACAAACAACCACCGGCTGCTGGTTCAGGTGGAACAAAGTGATGAGCGTCGTTGCTTTGTTTTGAACCAGTACCTTACAGATGAGGATTCCAGCAAATTCCACTACACCACAGCCTTGGGTGTGGCCTGTCCGATTATATCAAATAAATATCTAAAGTGCTGCATTCATATGTTATGTGCAGTGCTCCTGAATTGACTGTGGGAGTGATGTGCTAAAAATAATCCAAAGGGGAAATCTTCAGATTTTACAATAATTACAGACGTTTAGGCTGCAAACTCCTCACTACACTTTTCTCAGACAGACGTGAACATTTTCACACCTTTCTTTCATTTAAACTCTCAAAGTTCAGACCTTCATGGAACAATAAGTCCAGGATAACAGAATAAAAAAAAACATCTGATCGCGATCAAAGATTTATATTAATGTGTCAAACTGAATGCTTTCTATACACAGAGGAGATTGATTGACAGTAGTCACAGCCAATTAGGACATAGAACACAATGCGTTGTAAAATGAAAATAAAAGCATCAATTGCATTGAAAAAAATCTGCAAAAGAGCAAGACTACAGGAGGAGAACTGCAATTTAGTGAGGGATCGCTGTATTGGTAAAAAGGTTTCCTTGTCAGTGACGCTCTGATCGTCAACAGTTTCTGTCGGGGAAAAGTGAGGAAGGCTCTTTTTTTAATTTAAGAAAGAACGTCTAAAGCGCGGCTAATCACCTCCAGGTACTATTCTGACAGGCATGTTCTCCTTTCTCTCACCCCTCCTTCAGACCAGCCAACCACCGCCTGCTCAAGGTGAATGACAGAAACCATGTGACAACCACCCCAGAGCTGATGATCTGTGCGTGTGAATGGACAGGTTAGGCAATTAAACGAGCCCGTTAGCGCCAACACACTCAGCGCCAGCCTCACACCTTCCAAAGGTCCCACAACCTCCCACATTACACTGTCAGTGTTCCTAAATCTATCTGCTCAGAGCTGGGGGGTTGCAGGTGTGTGTGATGACAGCATTTACCATGAATCATCCTTGAATGCACTCTTATCTCACAGTTTGTCTGTGACGAGAGCGGTGGTCCTTCAAAGACCTCTACGATTGAGGTGAAGGGACGGGCTCAGAGCCAACTCAGAGATTACATTAGTCTACCAAACAGATGGCATCATCAGGTCAGAGCGCCGCTAATCAAATCCATCTTTGTACTGAATTATTTGTGCTTAAGGGGCAAACATTTTCATATGCATAACAGGCCGACATGTAGATCAGCTCTCCGAGAGACAAAAACTCTTCCAAGACAGGAATGTCACCGCTTTCAGCCCAAACCTTTGCTTCATGTAGGGATGTGGAGGAGGATCAGGTCAGGTCTCCAGGGTTTCCATTTAACAGAACAGGAACGTTCTGCAGGAACATGACCGGCTGGAACCAGTGTCCAAATACTCAGATTGTTGCGATCTGTTCCAGAGAATCGAGTACAAACTTCTGTGACGCCTGAGATTCACGATTCAAAATCTCTGTAAATGTAAATGGAATTATAATTCTGCAACCGCAGAATAATATTGGATTTTCAGTAAATAAACTAAAGAAAGCGAATGAGCTACCATCATAAACCTTCAGAGTTTCTGTGAAGGTTCTCATCTTCAAGGTCAAACTATCACATGAAATTCAGTTTATCAAAAAACTCAGAAAAACTGATTTTGCTTTAAAAATATTTGACAATTTAAATAACTAAAACGGTAAAAAACATGGAAATGATAATACTTCCAACATCTGGTGAGCAACAGTGATGTTTATGTTTTGTTTCCTGCTGAAGTTAACCAGGAAGTTGACAGAAAAACTTTAGAGTCTAACTTTATTTATAGTCATGATAGTTCTAATGAAAAATACGTCATCTGCAGATTCTATGATTTCTGTCTATTTTTTCTGATATAGTATTATTTTTTTAATGAAAAATAATCTGCACATATTTTATAAACCGTAACTGATCTGCATGTGGATTTCTAAAAGAGTGTTATGTCTATTGTCACATAATTATTAGGTACATCATCTCTGTCATGTGCTTTATTGATACCCAAGGATTCTTAATTCTGTCTGATAAAGTTAGGAACCGGATAACGATAAATCATGTAATAAAATGGTTACGGTAGAACAGGGGTGGAATTATGTACATTTACTTCCTTCCACTCCCTTTAATTTAATGCTGAATTATCCTAAGTTTGATACGTCTTTATATGAATGTATAACTGCTGATTGTATTGTTTTGTGCATTATGCTTGCTTTGATTGCTTGAAATAAACCATTTCAAATTAAAATCAAATAAAATTGTTTAAAGTGATAAAAACATTTTTTTCTTTCTAAATCTTTGTGTTTTTATATCTGCTATGTTTTGTTGATTCTCATCTCTTGTTTCAAATCAAAGGAATAAATTAAATCCATATTATTTAAACGTTCATGCATCCAGTGAAAAGACAAACATAAAGCAACCGTTTAAATATAATATACAGTAAGAATCGTGGTTGGATCTGTGCATCGTTGATCTCCTTTCAGGAATGGATCCTCGGGCCCGGATAGAGGTTAAGGTTGGCGACACAAACACGTGGTCATGAAGACGCTCAGAGGAACAGACACGTGTTCAGCGGTTAAACCAACAGGACTCTGACTCCACTGCAGACTGGAGCCGTTCTAAAGCAAATCCCCGCTCGGCCCTTCATTAAGTCTATTGACATCAGCATGAATCCACCATGAGCTGGAGTCCAGCCACATCATTTGATCACACGCGGGGTTTCATACAGTAATAGTGGGGGCCCAGGTGCAGATGTGCCTTCTTAATTAAGAGCTGAGGTCCATGAAGACTCCCGGCTCGACCCATCATTATTCTCCTAATTAACCCTTTCACTTTCAGATGTGTTTCATTTCAATCTCTCTCTAACCTTTTCTCCATCAGTCACAATCAATCTTCCATATGTGGCTGCCATGTTGCCTCACTCTGTCACCCCGTGCCCCCCTCCTCCACCCTCACCATTAACCCCACATTTGTCTTTATTTCCCTTTCTCTCCTACTCTCCTGTAATCACCGCCCTGCCCTCCACCTTTTCTTTTATTCACTCCAGCAATTAACCCCTTTCTCTTCTGCAACCTTTAGTTTCTGCTCCTATATGCTCTTAGCTGTTTTAGCCATCCGTCTCCCCCCTCTGATGCCCTCCCCCCCGGGCTTCCTGTCTGATCATCGCACACGAGCGTCACCCTCTTTTCTCCGTGAAGCCTTTATTCAATTGACCCCCTGGGTTTCTGGTGGAAGGCCCACATATGTAACACGTCCGAAGCCGTCTGTACTCTGACAAATGAAGGGTCCGTGTGCACGTGTGCACGTGTGCACGTGAGCAGGAGTGACTCAGAACTGATTGGGTTCATTAGAGGAAAGGGTGAAAAAAAGAGCTTTAACTGAGGGAGAGAAAAGGGGAAAACGGGAGGAGATCTCAGAAAATGACCATTCATCAAAAACCAGAAAACGGGACGAGTCCAGAAACGCAGAGGGAAGAGACAAAAGAGGCCACTTACTTAGGTGTTATTGACAGGTGAGTTAGCTGGGACCGAGAGCGCAGGAGAGAAGACCAAATGAGGCCTCTGAAAGGCAGAACAAAGAGCTGCAGAGAAGTGTGAGAGCACTTAGCATCACTACGCTGAGATCCCAATGCTGTCTCCTCTTCATCCTGTCATAATGAACAGCCTCTCACTGTAACAGAGAGATAATTACACATGGGCTCAGCCTGAATCACCTTCAGGGAAAAAAACTGCAATTATTGGAAAAAAAAATAAAACTCAAGAGAACATCTCACTTCAAAAAAGGGAAAGTACGTCATTTTGGTTTGACAGAAACAACCTGGTCTCTGCCAACATGTAACTGGGGCTTTTTTAGAGATACATTAAAAACAAAAAGGTTACAATAAGTTTTTTATTTAAAAAAAATAAACATCAAAAGTTGAAACTTTTGTCGCAGAAAACCAAAAGTGTCTTTTTTGTCAAACGCTTTGTTCTTTCTCCAACTAAAACCTACAACCCGACCACATTATACACCACCATAAAGGCTCCATAAGTGAGAGCAGCATAGACTGCTCTGTATAAATCCACATGCATGCACACTGACAAAGACAGAGGGATGCTGAATCCACCATCAGAGATAAAGTCTCTTTCCCTTTGTCGTCTTTGAGCAGTGTGTGATTCAGTATCTGTGTCTACGTGAAACCATCAAGTCATTTCTGTCATGAAGGAACAATATTAAAATTAAAGCATTAAATGAAATCGTTAAAAACAGCTCTATGTTTTTACTCTCCTCTGCTTTTATTGTTCATGTGTGACGAGCAGCAAGCAATCAGGCTAATGGCGCGCAGCCGACGCATTCAGAATGTGCAACACGAGTGACGCCGTATTCGCCATCTGTGTGCGCGACCATGTGGAACGTCCCATGTCTGTAAGGTACCAGGCTGCACCACAGCAGAGATTGTTTTTAAGGAGACTCCTTTCTCTTCATACACTTTGAGGTGTGTGTGTGTGTGTGTGTTCTTTGGCTGAATGTTGTGTGTCAGTGTGTTGTGTATCTAAAGGTTTGAATGTATTGGGCACAGCGAGGACAAGAAACTGGAAAAATAAAATGGCAAAGCAAAAAACAAACACAAACAGACACTATTCTAGTCAGGACCCTAATGACAGAAAAGAAATCTTTTCTCTTTCCTTTTCCCAACAATGACGGTTATATTTTTCACTGAACTAATCCCGACCATAAAATGTATTTCATTTCACCTTTTTTGATACACCATCAAACTTCTTTGAGCGACTGTTCTTGCTGTGTACTCGGCTGTGGCCCCCGCCTCAGGCTCGTCTCGCGCCCCCAGCCATCAGGATAAAGTCCAGCTATTAAACTACTAAAACGTGTCGTTGTGGAGAAGAGCTGCACATTATGAGGAAAACGCACGATTTGCGATTTAGTGATTAATATTGCGATATAACTTGCAAACAAATAACAAAACCATCAAAAATATCATTTCTATTTTGCTGCAACAGTTTCAAGTAAATAACAGTCAACTTAACTTAAATTACACTCCATGACCCTTGTCTACATAGGAGACAAACATCTAACATAAAAGGGGTCAATCCGATTGGTCAATGATGTAAAGGAGTCCATCTGATTGGTCAAATGCGTAAAGGGATTTATTTTATTCGTTAAATAATTCAAGCAGCCATACATTTGTTGTGACACATTTAAGTTAACCATTTATCGCAATTTTCGCCATCTTTTGCAGTTTGCATATTGCACAGCTTGATACAGCGATGACGATAAATTTGGGATTTATTGTGCAGGCCTATTATAGGGTTAGATAAGTTAATTCTTCTCCCAAGAAGGAGGGTCTATTGGCAGGGATGCCCCGTTTAAGCTTAGTCTGTTCAATTTAGTTTAGCAATTACCTATTGAATTCTCTGACTGATTTCATGTTCTTATACAATTACTGGTATGAAGCCCATTGAGACGACTATTGTTTTAATATTTGGCAATAGAAATGAAATTGAACTGAATAGAATTGTAGACGCTTCAGGTTCCCTGAAGAAGACCCAGCAGACCTAGGCATTGTGTTGTTCCAGTGACGTCTCCTCACAAACTCATTGGCTCCTGCATTCACCCCTACACTCTCACCAAAACCAACACAATTCTCCACATTATCTACTGCACATATACATTTGTAAAAGTCTGGATACTATAAACATATCTATCTTGATAATCGTTATTATAAACTCTCCATTATGTTCATATCCCAATCTGTACATATTATTCTGTTTTTGTTGTACATGTTTTTTTCATACACTTGTATCCTTCACTTGCTGATTATTGCACTACAGGTTGGACCTAAACTGAATTTTGTTGCCTTGTTCTTGAACATGTGGAATAACAATAGATGTCATCTAATCTAATCTGGAGACAAAAAGCCCTTTCCAGAGAACAAAAAATGGATTAAACAGTTTAAATCTGTTTATGGGCAACAGGAGAAGATTCATTTGTTCCACAAACATGGAAATGAACACACAAGTTATCTAGACCAGTGTTTTTCAACCATCTCCCACGGCACACTAGTGTGCCGTGGGAGATGGTCAAGTGTGCCGTGGAAAATTGCCCTCATTAACTGATCTAAAAACATTTCCCATCTCCAGGATTTCAGCTCTGTGTTCATCCAAACAGGCCCTGATAAAACACTGAGGAGTTAGGAATATAAAAGATGTAAAATACATTTTCTTTGCGTTTATTTTATTTTATTAAAGACATTTTGATAAGAATGACTGTACAGTACCGCGATTCAGCTGCACCTTCGGCTGTATTTTGGAAAAGTCCCGTCCCTTTAACTGTCTCCACCAATCATTCTTGGGGAGCTTAATCACATGTCATCAGTCTGACCAATCAGACGTGGTTAAAGTCTTCACTTCCTTGTCCCGATTTAGCTCGTAAAGTCGCTCAGTTCTAACAAAAATAGCAGCTAAAGCTCGTCTTTAGCGGTGTAGCTTTGCACAGAATCCGGTATCAGACCGTGGAACAAGTGAACAAAACAATGAGGCTCCGAAAACCGATCTCCGGCCGTTTTATGCACTACATCTCCCATGATGCATTGGGTCATGAGATTGACAGCGCACAAGGAGATCTGTTGTTAAACGTCTTGAAACAACGAACACACATCAATCTGTTTTTAAATCTTCTAACTTAACTTTTATTGTATTTTTTAGAAAAAAAAACAGCTGCAGTTTCCAGCTTTTTCTGCAACAATTATCTCAAAAATGCATGTGAGATTGTGGAGGGACTGTAGATCAATACAGACCATGAGTTTCTCCTTTTTTTTTTTTTTGGATGCTGGTGTGCCGCGGGATTTTTTTTAAGGTTAAAGTGTGCCGTGGCTCAAAAAAGGTTGAAAAACACTGATCTAGACAAGTTAAAGGGATTCTTTACTAATTACCTAAAATTCACATTTGCAATAAATCTGCAGCGTAAATGAGAGGATAGAAAGGCAACATTAAAATGTTATAAACGTTAAAATGTTTCAAGAAAATGTATGTAATGTTTCAAGATCAGAAATCAAGGTTAAAAAAATCTTTAATGAATCTCTCTTTGAATTTGTTAAGATTCCAGATGTTTTCTTTTTTAATCTCCAGACAACACGTTCTAAAAACAACAGAGTAATCTCCAAGTTCCTGGGTGTGTCTATAGTTCTGCGCCTCATTCTTCCACCCAACAAGGATGTGTTTTCCCAGACAAGCCCAATCCAAACCGATACAACAATTATGACCTTGTTTGGAGGGATTTTATGTGTAATGCACCATAATCCTCTCCTAGCTTTCATCACACATTAGGTGAAAATTTAATCTGTGTAGAACGCACACAGCGACAGAAACTTCCAAACATTTGGCAAAGAACAGCGGTCCCAGCAACCAACATGTCCGTCAGACAGCAAACCACAGTTAAAGTGTTTGTAAGTGAAGACGATGCGCTGCTAATGTGATTATTCATAGCTGCTTATCCTGGTGTGACAAGATAATGAAGACAATAGACAGCCGGCAGTTTCTGACGGCGTTCCTGGGTAGCTCATCATTTGGCCCGGCACACATTGTGAGTTTTTGATTGAATGTTCTGCTGGTTGAAGTGTCAACCTCAATTGAACCATTAAAGAGATCGGAACAATGGGACTGGAGAGGAAGTGGGAAATCGAGTCTTCTGACAAACAGAGTAAGCGGCTTTTGTGTAGGTGGCCTCTGACAAATTCTACATTTAATCCCAACATTTTAAACCCAAACAGTTCAACAACAGACATCCAACAAATCCCATCATTTATGACACACTTCTCCCTTTGCTTTAACGTTCTTATTAGTGGTGAATTAAATATTCATAAACCACCGTTTTGGCAACTGTACCAAGTCTCTGCCTTTTGTTTTCAAAAATACTGCCTAATATATAGTATCGATAGATACCCAGTGGTGTAGTGGTTAGCCCTGCTGCAATAACAGCGGCTGGGGCTTCTTCCCAAACTTCAAAAACATGTTTCATAGGTTAAGTGGAGACCTTATTTAGGACTGAGTTTGGAAGATCTTTGCAGGCTTGGATGCTTTATTGCAAAATACAGGACAAATCAAAGTAAAGGCGAACCTTTCATTTTCAAACAAATACAGACAGGCCAGAGAGAAAGGCTGACGCGAATACGGGTGTGTCAAATATCTGCAAGTCCTCCTTAAAATCTGAATGTGAAATCTCCAGTAGGAATAAGGGTCAGAGGTTAAAACACAAATGTTTTAGTAGAGGCGGTGCTTTGTGGTTTATTTATCTATATAATGGTAACAATGAGAAACCACTTACTTTTGAAAAAACACTTTGAAACATTTTAAGTTTCATCTGATATCTTAAAGGAAGTAATAAAATGGTAAATACAGAATTGGGGAACCTAAAACAATTAGTTGACAAAAATACACTCTCACTCAATGTTAACAAAACAAAAGTCAGGATTTTTGGAAATCGCCATATCCCTGCAAATTTAGAAATAAAAGTTGTTATTGATAATCATGTTTTTAAAAGAGTGACTGAAATTGAATTCCTTAATTTTAGACGACAAAATAAGCTGGAAGCCGCAAATAAAGCCTGTCAGAGCTAAACTTGATAAATGCATAGCAGTTATGGGGAAAACGTGTCATACACTCACAAACAAATATTTACATTGATAATACTACAATATTTACAGTACAGTGTAGGTGTTTGGGGAAATGCTTAGAAAACAAATCGACACTGTTTGTACATCCTACAAAAAAAAGCTATTGGAATAGTTCATGGTGTGGATTATGGGACACATACAAACCCACTATTACTAAAGTTGGGTTTATTGAAATTAAGGTAACAAGTCAAACTTAAAGCAGCACTCATCATGTATAAAGCCAGAAATAAGATAACTACCAATAAACATACAACAAATGTTTAAGGACAGAGATGGGAGTTAAGAAATCAGCTGAACTTCAAAAAGCAGAGAATTCGCACTACAAAAAAGAAAATGTGCTAAACAATTTGTGGTGTGGATTTATGGAACAGACTGGATGAAGGTTTAAAACAAACCAATACTTTACATTTATTTAAGAAAAGATGTCACTGATGGAACCGTACAAGGCAAGAAAGGATCAATTAAAACAAAAATGTCACTTCTGCAAAGGTGCTGTGCAGAATGTAATGTCAATGTTCTGGAGAAAACTGTAAATAGATATATCACCAGGTGGTGTAAAAAAGGGGCGGAGTCAGACAGGATTTCTCTTCAACCCTTTTCCAGCACACCGTCTTGTTTTATTCGCTTGTTTGTTTATATTTGTGTTTAAAATAAAGAAATTGAATTGAAATTGGCATTGATAGGTGTTTTTAGTAACCCATTGAAAAGAGTCGTTACTCATTTTGTATCATCACACACACAAACGCACACACATACAGTTTTCCAGCGACCTTTGACCGTTTAGCCCTCTTTAAAATGACCAACTGCTGGGAATAATATTGGCGCTGCCCTTAAAAAGACATCATGCTTTTTCACACCGCGTGTTTTTCCATTTACTTCTCACCCTTGTGTTTGTATGGGTCATTACCATAGACTCTATGAATAATGAAAACAACCATCTACACATATGTGCAGCTAAAATAACACGCCTATGGATGCAGCCATCCTAACATATTGAAGCAGCTTTCCACCTAAATCATGACCACAAAATCTAAAACCATTAAATTGGCCAAAAGAACTCAACATAGGCATTCAAATCATCCTCATGCTACAATCACTGAAAAGCAAATATCAAGTTATAATAAATCCAGAAAATTGCACATTGGTAAGAATTCATTTTTGAAATCATTTACATTTATTTTCTCTTCATCCATCTTCCAAACCTGCTGAATGTATAGAGGTGGGATTGTATACATTCACCTCTTCCTACCTCCTTTACACCATTAATCAAACTCTATATATCCTGAGAATGATTGATTCATCTATCTACTGTTTTTTTCTCTTTTTCTTTTTTTTGTTTGTTTTCATTGCTGAAATTGCTTAAACAACTAATCAATCAATCAATCAATCAATCAATCAATCAATCAATCAATCAATCAATCCCTTTCAGAGGCTGCTGGAGCCAATCCCAGCTAGTGTTAAGCGAAGGGGGGGGGGGGGGGGGGCAGCCTGGTCATTTAATTACAAATCAGATAAATCAGCAGCAGAGCATAAGGATCTATACAATAAAGACATTACATAGACTTAACAACAACTTGTTACAATATTATAGCATTTTCTATGGTCATAATAAATTAATAGATGTTTCAGTTGTGCTTATGATAAATAATTAAACTCTACGTACCAATGTCTACAATCAATTGCCCTGACTGCCTTTCTGAGATTTTAAGGTCAAAAGGTCAGTCATCACCTGAAGTGGAGGCGTTTCCCCTTCACTTCTAACATGAACTGACTTGGTTAAATAAAAACAGAAATTGATGCTTTCAACATAAACATGATTAATCAAACAAAACTATAAACTGTTGCAGGTCAATAACTCCTTAGATGTAGTTTGGCATTTATCCCAGTAGCCGTGCACGGCAGCTGGCGTGTTTGACCTTGTGAGCAGGTGATCAGGTGTTTCTCAAGGTCCTTGAAAAGGGTAGACAGACCATAAACCTTCCATTTCTTTAGGACCTGAAAGTCTAATCACACAGCAAACTGTAAGTCACACTTAACAAGCCTAAGGTCTGATGATGTCTTGACAGATATAGTAGCTATAGGTCATATATACTGTAGAAGCAAAACGTGACAAAAGTTGATTTGCAGAAATACAGTACTAAATTGTTTATGTGCTGGTCATTCATTTCAAAGGCTTTATTTTTTTATCTCATTAAAGTTCCATCATTTTTTAAAGTGCTTTTCCTTTAAAAAAATAAAACAAATCTACAACAATGACTGTAAACGTGTTTGAGGGTGTGGCCTAAATTCCTGAAACACATTTTTCATTTAGTGCAAGTGATGAATGCTTTAGATTTTCCCCTTACATCTCCTTATCTTTAAAGAAAACTGCAACCATAAAGACGAGATGCAAAGAATGCTTTGGGAATTTTCAACAACAACATACAACTGCTGAAGGGAAGCTACACTTTTCTGCTTTCTTTTGTTGGGCTTTGGCATAAAATGGAGTGAATTTAAAGAACAATGTGAAATAAAACATTAGAAAAATAATAAAACTATGTTTCAAGAGAGTGGTGCTACAGGCTGTTGGTCTAAAGAAATCTGAGAAATCACACAGAACCTTTACATTTTGTTTTGTTTTTACCAACTCGGACCGATCACTGCTTACTGACGTTGTCTGGCTCCAACATAATAATAATATTAATATTGGTTTGGATTTATCTGTTCTTTTCCAGATGCTAAATGTGTCCATTATTCTTTCATACTTGGTGATGGTAACTACTGATGAAGCCACAGCTGCCCTGGGGCAGACGGGCAGAGACGTGGCTGCCGGTGTGCGCCTGCAGCCCCTCTGGGGGCGTGGCTAGTGAGTGAATGTGCAAGAATGTCCCAGTGTCTTGACAGTTGACTGGGGGGAATGGGGATTGAACCCCCGATCCTCGGATCATTGGGCGCCCTGTTCAACCACCTGGGCCACTGCCGCCCTACCATGACGGCATACATATCTAGAAAAAATGGATTAAACGGCCTTTATGGGCTTAAAGCCGGAAATAGACCATTTTCTATGGACGTCGTCACTCTTGACTCGACCCTTGAGGAGGCTGAATCCTGAACCCAGCTAATATAGAAGACTCATGAAACCACAGACAGGACTGGGAAAACTGAAGACGGTCACTGAAGCCAGAAGATCTGAGGTCATCAGTGGATCCAGAGGCAGATCACTTTGTAATCCAGCATGGAAATGAGGCCAAAGAGGAGAGTTTGCCCCGTTTGCCCTGCAGCAGCTCACTCAGACACTCAAACCATCTTCTCCACCGAATCACTTCATATCACTTGTACATTTCAACCATAAATTCGGGTAATTGTTTTTTTTTCTTCTTTCGTGCTTTCAGCGGGTTTCAAATATATTCTGTTTATGTTCATCATAAAATCCTAAAGCTGGGCAGACTCAGACTGCCGACAGTAAAACACTCATCTGGGATTAGGAGCCATTTATTCATCTGAGTCCAGTAATACAATGAAAGCCTCGCTTCAGAATCCAATGAATATTTCACACTTTCATTTCATATGCAATCTCTGCTGCTCAGAAGTGTGTGCGGCTAGATATCATTCTGTACATGTTATTTCTTCTGTGTGTGTGTCGGTGTATCAGACAGCCCCACCATTGTGTGTGCCGGGAGGATATTAGTGTCTGGCATTTCATTTCACCCAACTATTGAAATCTGTATTTTCTGGGATTCAAGCGCTTTTATATTTGGTTGTCAGCAGGTGCGCGGCGGCCGTATGGCTGCATCTAAAGTCTGTTTTCAAAAAGCAGCGTGGTTCAAAGTCAACAGTCTGTAACATTCCTATTATAACCATTTAAAATATCAGGTCGTTTAAACAATGTTTATTTGTAAAAGAAATTCTTCCACTAGCATTAGTGGGTGAATATAAGTCAAAGGAAAACTTGATTTAAAAACTGACCCATTACTTCCGGGTTAGTAAGTTCATTGATTATCTATACATAGGATTTGTCATGTGGAATTTTACCAGTTGATACTAACAAGCTTAGCCTTTTGTTGCAATTTTTTATATTATTTTAAAGTGGTAATGTGACTTACAAAATGTCATTTTTCAAACAAATACATAAAAAGGTTAATGCATGAACCAGACATTGAAGACGTCACTGACCACAGGACGACCTCCAAACGTTTTCACAAACACCAGCAGATAAATGATTATTTCCTTAATCTAGGACCCAACAGGGTAATTTATATTCCCATTTAACTGTTTTAGGACGCAACTACTAATATAAACAGTAACATTAATAGTATGTTCTTAGATCCAGTAGAAAAAGGAGAAATAACAATGTTAAATGTACAAAGCTCATAAAATGGTCTGCCATATAAAACACAAAAAAGGTTTACAAAAGAACAAGTAATTACAACCTTTACGGTCATGAGGTTTTCTCTCATTGCCAAAATTCTGAACAAAATTAAAGAAAGATGTTTTTCAATTCAATTTGAGTTGTTTTCAACTACGTTTTTTGATGTTTATATACTACTATTCATTTTGAGGAATAATGTGTACATAGTTGTAGATGTTGTTCTTTTGTTGAACAGCAAAAGGTATAAAGCATGGAACAGGGGCAGACGATTAGCAAACTAAACCAAAATCCAAGATATCTCCAATTCAGATCTGAAGGCAGCCACGTTTTCAAACTTAATAACTCTAGTGAGTTCCATTATTTCACACCATCTATAGAACAATAATAATGTATCATGCAGCAGAACTACAGTCTATGAAATAAGAGCAGATTACCATCAAAATGTTAATAACTGCAGTTTAAAAATGGATGATTCAGAGTTTATCGACCTCATGTTGGTAGAAAACAGTTTCATAGCCATAAGTGAGGCGTGCAAACAAACGACAAAACTGCTTTTAGTTAGTTAATGAACTAAAACTAAAGAGTTAAGAAGGATTTCATAAAATTACAGAGAAACTGTTTCAGGGAATTATCCTTTTATAACAAAAACAACAGTTTCAAAATATGCAGCACAATAAACTGTAATTTTCACCATAAAAACACTTGAAATATCTCTTATTGAATTTATGGGAAGAAGAGAAGTGAACTAAAAACAAAAGCCCAAGTTTTCATCTGTGCTCTCAAATATTTGGAAATGACTGTGGACGAGCTGAAGAACTGAACCAGAATGAACCAAACCAGAATCTGTGTTGTGGCAGACCAAGAGAAACCGACAACATCATCAATGGTGTTCTTGATGATCACAAAACAATTTCCACAATACGTCTGTGCCCTTAAGGCACAGAAATACCGTCACCCAGCCAGTCCATACACATGAGCACATCTTCCAGATGAAAGGTCGGTCTTTAGTGATGCATACGTTGTTTCTTTGGTTGCTTATTTGTCGATGTGTATAATTGTGAGTAATTTTTGTAAGATGCATACACAAATTTGTGTCTTTCACCGTTCTATGTACGTCTAATGGCTTTTTCACGCGTTTACCACCGACATTTAACTTCTATATCGCGTATACGACACACACATCACGTCCAAATTACATAATTGACGCACAAATCACTGATGAATTGCATATAAACAGCACAATAATCACACACGGCTCACATTCTACGTTGGTTTACGTGTTCTTTGCGTGGTTTAGTCGTACTTCTGTGGTTTTAACGTGGTTCATTCGTGTTAGATCTGTCAAAATTTCACATAAAGACTAAACTTTTCCCAGTAGACTTCCAGATGGACCGCGCTCTGACTCCTCCGCCCCCTTCTGAACCAGGAGTTAGCTGCGTCAAAACTTCATTTTAGCACCCAGCTCATTTCAAATGCCCACACTGGTGAATATGAGGGTTTTTTTATTGATCACATTTTCATTTTACAATAATGCTGGGATATGTGGGTCCAAAACTTAGACATGGAAAGTGAAAGTATAAGAGACTCCCCGAGGTAAGATATGCAGACTGAAATGTATGGATGGAGTTTGCCAAAAGGGGGCTGTTAATAACAGCAGGCTCATGCTGCAGGCAAGTTCAAACCTTTAGCTTTGAATTTTGCTGAAAACACAATATTTTATTCAAGTGAAAGGCTTCCAGGTGACTGTGTAACCACACACACACACACACACACACCCATACACACACACACACACACACACCCACACACACAATAAAAGGCACACGACTCTTCTAAAATACAGTTACACTCACAGCATTATACAAAATCCACAGTAAAACATGCACAGAAAGAAATAAAGGAGGTAAAACAGTTCTATTAACGCTGTCATTGAAGAGAACTTAGCAAAAAAACAACTACAGCTCAGTTTGATTCAAGATTAAATCAAATTCTAAATCAATATTATATCACAATATATTAGGTTCTTTTGAAGAAATATATTTGTATTAGTTATAAAAACATTTATGCCCAGGTATTGATATAAACTTTAAAAAAAAAACTGTGGAAAGATTAAAAATAAAAGTAAATCCATTCAGGAATGATCTGATTAATAGCTGGTTTTGTTGATGAAAGATGACCTAAATCTGTCAGATCCATCCGTTAGAAAAGCCTTCAGTAGACACAGAGGAGCCTCTTACCTTGTCCCTGTCATCCACCAGATCACTAAGAATGTCATCAGGATCCAGGATCCCTCCATCGCAGTATTCAACATGGTGAGTCCGGACCAGAACATCTCCTTCCTACAACAAGATAACATCAACTTTACTGATCCCAATTCCAGATTCAACTGCTACAACAGCTCCAGACATCAGAGATCAGGTGCAAAGAAAGGGAAATGTGCAAATAATTATGTAAAAATAAAGTTATACAACTCTTAGAGATCCCCCAACAACAAACACTAGGGCTGGATTTCACCAATCATTTGCAGAATCGATCTGATTCGATTCAGCAGAGCCTGGATCGAATCGACTCACGATTAAACTAAATTTGTTCTCTTCTTTCGATTCACTTGATTCGAGTTTTGAATTTACACGGTTTACACCTTTAGGCACATTGGTATAGAAATGCAATAATAATCTTTATGTTTATTTAGTAACCCTGCGACAGACTGGCGACCTGTCCAGGGCATCCCCTGCCTACGCCCAAGTAGCCGGGATAGGCTCCGGCAGCCCCGTGACCCCGAAAGGGACAAAGCGGTACAGAAAATGAATGAATGTTTATTTAGGCAGGGGACAACCGCCCCCCGGGCGAAATAACAACCCATCCCATGGGGGAGCGGTGAGCTGCAGCTTAACCGCGCTCGGGAGGCAGTAGCGTTAAGGGTCTTGCCTAAGGGCCCTCACTGGGTTATGTTAATTGCTCGCCATTGATATGGTAATTGACCCAGTACCATTGTTTATCCCCCTCCAGGAATCGAACCCTGGATTCCTGCACGGTAGCCTCTCAGCTTACCAACCGAGCAACACCATACAGTGTTCCATGGCTTCTCCAAAGGAGAAACTCCAACAAAAATGTGCCGATCATTAACTTTGTAAAGTCTCTAAACTGTGTAATATTTCAAAAACAAATGTTCTGCCTCTACTGGAGGCGTTTCAGTTTGGCCACTTGGCGGAGCTGGCACTATAGCAGGGGTCGGGAACCTATGGCTCGCGAGCCATATATGGCTCTTTTGATGATCACATGTGGCTCGCAGGCAAATCTTTAATTATATATTTTTTTCATTAGACCAGTCCTTCTCGGGCGCGATGCGATGCCAGAGGCGCGCAGTAGTAGTGGTGCATGGAGAAAAAAATCTGCGCCAGCGCTATCAGTTTACTATTATCTATTATTTCACAGAGTTTGTACCACCCGGAAACCTGTGAATTACCATGCCTAAAACTACGCGCTCCCGTCTCTGAGAAAGAGCGCGCAGATGCGAGGAAAGGACGTGTGAGGGAGAAAGCAGGGGGTGGGGCTGAGGTGTTGTGGGGACAGGCAGCAGGTGAACCGCGCAGGGATTGTAAATACGTAAAACCCGCTGCCCGTCACTCACTGCAGCGTGTGAGTGTGTGTTTGGCTCCCCGTCTGCATGTGATCAGTCTTTGTCACATCTACAGAACATTCAGACCAACCTAAGATCACGTTTAAAGTCTCAACGCCTGCATGAAGCAGAAACTCACCACGTATCAACCAGACTAGACCATCAGCAAAACTACTACGAGAAATACTCGTGATTTATTAGCAACAGCATAACGATGTTATTAAAAAGAATCCACAGACTTATTGTACTTTAAAAATGTTGAAATTACATCAAATGCACATATTGATTTGTGTATTTAGTTTTAAACATATTGTCGCAGACTTAGTTTAACTTGGCTGTTGGGCCGCGTTAAAAGTTCTGGAGTTCTGGAACGCATCATGCAGTGATCTGATTGGCTCTCAGTTCTGTCGCTCAGCCTGTTGTTAGGTAGTTTGGACCAATGGGGTTAAGCTATTGGCCAAATAAGGGAAATGGGAGGGCTGGAGCGGGAGCAGGTGAAGATAAAGTAGGGAGAAGCGCTCTCGTTTCGGCGGGAGAGATTAGGAGCTGCTGAATTAATTGTACGGCGTTTGTTACGGTCTGCAGTAACCAGAATAAAGAACCTTAGAAGAGGTAAAGTCTCCGTGCCTCAGTGTGGGAAAGGGACGCTACATTAATGTATGGCTCTTTCGAAATTACATTTAAAAATATGTGGCGTTTATGGCTCTCTCGGCAAAAAAGGTTCCCGACCCCTGGACTATAGCATTACACTTTAGCATTGCTAAACATACATGCATTAAATTAGCATTAAATGTTAGCATTAGCCGTCCTATGGGAAATTCTATTATACGTTAGCATCAAGCTAGCTTACATCGCTTTACTGCTGTTATTTGTTAGGTCACCGGAAAAGGAAAGGCATAAAAGATTGATCTCTAATTTTATAGATCGATTATTGATTTATTAAGCTCTTATTAACTCAGATCATTTAATCAATTTGATCAAACCATCCCTTACAAACCCAAACCGAAAGCCTGTTTTTCATCAGACAACTGCCCTTCTGCCCTTACTGAACAGGTTTCCCAGGACTGCAGGGCTACAGGAGGGCAGAACAGGGAAAAATAACTTTGTTGTTATCGCTTTTACAAAGTTTGCTGAGGGAATGGTAACATTTTGGCCTATAAGGCACAGAAGGATTCATTTGCTCCCATTTGGTCTGACTTGTATGACTCACTTGTATGTGAAACTAAAGAGGCTTTTGGAGTAGATTCTGGAGAAAAACTGTGTTTAATCAAACAGAAGGTTTAATTTCACAAAAGAGTAGCAGGTTAGCCTTTGAGATTAAAAAAGAACAAACTAATATGAGCTCTGAGCACCCAGAGGAACAACTAACCAGTTTAGAACAGACCTAAAAAGAATCAGGCAGAAGCAGAGAGTCACAAACGCCGTTTCTTCTCCAAAGAAAAGTCTATTTTGTCCCTCTTTCATTAGCTCTTCTCCTGTTGAGTGCCCTTCTTTTCCTCATCTGTCCTTTGTTTCTTTCCTCCATGCATCACCCACATCTCTCGCCGTCGCCTCTCACAGATTACAAACCCCCCCCAACCCTTTTCACCGCCATGTTGAGTCTGTGATTAATGACAGCGGCTCTGTACCGGACAGCTGACTACACAGAGCTGCTGTTCAACAACATATTGAGACAACAACACACCAACGTACACGCCGGTACAAACACCTCGGAAAGGTGGGAGTCAGAGCATTCCTGAGGGGGGGGCGCTGGATTAAATCATCCTTCCAGGGTCAGACGCCTGGGCGGGACAGGCTCCATGTCCCTGAATGTGGCTCTAAATGCTGATCTATGCCGGGCACGTTCAGGATGTTCATCGTTTAGTTCCCCTCTAGCAAACGCATTAACCTGCAGTGACTTTCAGGCAAACTAACAGACCTCAACCTACTGCCTTCTGAAGACCCGGTTCTCCAGCAGCCTCCCTTCAGAACCTCAAAAGCCACACGAGGAGGTGGTTCTGCACTGCTGTAACACCAACGTGCAGGAGCATTATGGTCTGTTCAGAGGAGGGGGTTTGATCCAGACTCCGGTCAATCTAACTGCCCTGTGCACACGGAGCTGTATTTATCCATAGTTAAACATAACCCAGCCGTCATTCAAAGGCCTCAAAGGAAAGTTTTTAACTGACTTTTCATTATTCACCATAACACAATAATAAACATGTCATCCACTGGACGGACAGCAGATTCTCTTTATGTCCCTTTCTTTTTTGGCAGTCTTTACTTCCTTCAGTCAAATGTTTTTGGACACGTTTCTTCTCAAACATGTGAATCACTTTAAACCGTTTGAAATACTATCAAAAGAAAAAGTTGATGGTTTTGCTTTAGTTCTATAGCCTGATAAATGTCACCTGAACGGCCTTAAACAACAGAAACGATTATCAGGAAACCCAAACAACTCCTATGTGACTTGGACAAAGATTAAAGTAAATTTAAAAGACAATAACAAAAAAACTAACGTCATGTCTGAATTCCTTCCCTACTCGCTAAATAGAGCGTTCTCCATTTTCTAGTGCTGTCCGAAACTACAATTCCAAATCCAGAGCCCTAGAAATTTCCCAGAAGTCTCTGCAAAAAACCAGTGTGCATCGATGCTCACTAGATCGGCAAATATAGACCACAAAGCATTGCGCCGGAAAATTTTCACCCCAAAAAGTATTTAAATTAAATTTATTTATTATTAATTCGATTTTAACTTTGTGAAATCGATGACATCACATCCACCGTTTCATAAATAAGTAAATAAAATAAAAAAAGTAGTGAGCATGGTGTAAGAATTATTAGTGTTTTAGTAGTAAGGAGTCAGGGGGGGTTTGGACACAGCCTTAATCACTGATTCACAGCAGCTTTATGTCTTAGTACAAACTCTCCTATTGGCTGGAAACGGGCCGTCTGTGGGCAAAAAACGGTCAAACCTGTACTGGGCATGTACAAAATATCAAGGTCTCTCTACTCTCAGGGAACCCGTAGAGAGAAAATGTTCATGAACGTTTTTTTTTACGGTCATGCTGGGAGTTACAGGTCGTAGGGAACACTTCTACAAAACCTAAGAGTGAGTAAGGGGGACTTAGGACAGACGCAGGTGTGTCTTACAGATTTTTCATTTATTCAACCCCCCCCAAATCTTGCACACTGGACAAGGAGCCCGTTAGAGCTGTTCACGTGATACGTGCACGCTCCTCGCTGCAGCCTGACTCTTAGAAATGTGGAAATAAGAAAATCAGAGTGTAGTTTGTGTGGACGTCCTACAGGCATCCAACAGGCAATTATGGATCACAGTCAGTAAGGAGTCAGTACTCACTCCTTACTAACGACTAGAGTGGCGTAAAGACACCGTACGACAGCATCACCCGTACGGCATAAGTGTGTGTGACTTCCATTATCCATACAAATACTTTACAACACACATACCACACTCGTGAAAATGGTAAGGTCCATTTTCTTGGTGTCCCTTGACGTAACAGTACAAACCTTTAGGGAACTGCAGACACCCCTGTGCTCCCCTTAAGATGCAGTCGCTCCTCTCTACGACCCGGACAACCAAAAAACCCAGAGCAGCCAGCAGGTCACCCCCCCCCCCCCCCCCCCCCCCCCTTTTGCATGCATGTGACTGAGGCTTTGGAGCTGCGATACTGTCCCAGTGATTCTCACAGCAGACAGCAGGAACATTCCACCACAAACATGCAGCGCAATGAACAGAACTTTTATTAAGACCCGAGTTTCTTTTTTTAATGAAAGTTCAGCACAGATGGGCTGATGACACCCAAAGCATTTGACACAGACCTGAGAAGTAATGCCTCAGAGCTGCAGATTGTCAGTCAGTGCATCAGAACACTGTCACTTCAGTGAAAACCTCATTCAGTCAATCTAAAGCCAATTCATCTGATTAGCAAACTACAGAGGAGGTTTTTACTGAAGCTGCAAATGGATTCAGCTGTTGGGTCATGAACTCAAACCTCCAAACTTTTCCCACAGGTGTGTGACTTCATGTGAACTTGACAGAAGTTATACATGATTAAAGAAAAATAAACATCTTCAAAAATCAAATGGTATTCCCTCGTCCCTATCTCTCTTTGCTCTGACCTTTGGATTTCCTGTTTTTTTGCTGGTTTCTATCAATTGAATTCTGTTTGAATTCCTAAAAAAGACAGTTTTCACATTTAACTGGGTAAACTTCAAACTGAAGGTGGCAGAAATTCACCAGAATGCTATCATCATCACATCTGAACTGTAATTCATATCCAATAAATATGTTAAGTGCAAAGTCAAAGTAACTTTAGGTCTAAGCATTGTTGAATTTCTATTTACTTTGTTAGTTTAATAAAACATCCGTAAACAGTTGATAGGGATAAGACTTTTTCAAGTGAATGAAGAAAACCTTCAGTACTGTTGGTCACCGTCTACCAAACTCTGGGGAGCAAAAGATTTTTTAAATGTTTTAAAAATGTTGCTAACCAGCGTAAATACAAACTAACATGCAGAACAAAGACAGTCGATGCTCAGCAGAGGAAGCTCTGAAACAACACAGCTGCTGTTCTGCTCAGAACCGCTGAATGATGGAACCTTCAACCCAGTTAAACTTGGGATGGGATTAAACACCTCTAACATGTTCTTGTGTCATTTTTCTGATGATGGAGGACATTTATAAAGTAAATTAAACTTAAAAATGTAATTTCTGAGTATTTCTTTATCGGAATGGATGTGAACCAGGAGCAGACAATTTGAGAAAGATCTTATTGGGGACATCGAAAATATGCTGGGCGGACCGGACCACAAGCTCCATAATCCAGTCCGCTCTGCAACGTGGAGGGGAAGAGGGGCGTGGTTGCTCATTGCTCCAATCCCAAACACAACTCAGAGGTGAGTTTCTGATAAACTCCTGCCACTCTGCGCAAATATGTCCTAGAAAATAACAGGTATTTGGTTTTCAGCTAAAACGGCATCATGGTCATTAAAAGACCACTGGGAAGGATCTGAAAACAGATCAAAAGATGATCGGAGTGAGATTAGAATTTGAATCCTTTAGCCTCTTTGGTATCTGATGCAAGTATATAATCCTACATTTGTTACCAGGGTAACCTAACAACTGCTCCTTGTTCTGACCCCATTATGACACGGGTTCCTCACCTCAGTGTTGGGTCCATCTAGGGTCACCTGATGGCCTCTGCTAAACCAGAACGAGTTCATTTCTTGACTTCTTCATTAGAAAGAATCTCTCTGTTTTTAGTGATAGTTGATGATAAAGGACAAAGGTCTATGGATTACGTCTCAGAGGACAGAAAAGACAAATGAAGGGATTCCTGGTGTTTGTGGTGAGCTCCTCCCCTTTAGGAATGATTGTTCTCCATCTGGGAGGCGGAGCTTATCAGTGACTTATCTGAGTAATGAAATAAAAGCACACACATGCAGGTTTTTTCTGTTGTTTTTAGAGGTGTATGATATCTGAAGGACTACTTGGCTCCTCATCACATGAATGAAGAAACTCTGAAGTTCTTGTGTAGAGCTGTGATGAAAATCTGACATGTAAATGAAGGTGGACCAAGTCAGGAAGATCAGTGCAGGTGACAGAAGGCTCCTCCCACATCTCCCTAACATTACCTGTTCCCCGTGATAAACGCAGAAACAGTTGAGTCGCCTCGGGACTTAATCAAACTCAGTTATTCTAGGAATGAATATAACTAAACCATGTTTGCATGGTTTGGGTATATTCATGGTTTAGCTCACCCCTCGTCTGATTCAGGGTCCTTCCCATTGGACCCCGCCCCCATCTTCAATAAAGCTGCCCCCAAAAGGAGTGTTTGCACAGCAGCCGGGAGTCATTCATAAAGAAACAGCAACACGTCACAGACGCCTGAAGCTAATAACTTCCTGGTGACTCCCCCACAGAAGCAGCCTCCACCGTTTCACTCCTTCTTGTCCTCTGAACATCCAATCGTCTTTTGTTCCTCTGAATCCGTTCACTTTCCCTGACAGTGATCTCAGGAACCACATGAGTTTGTAGAACATTGATGTTTTCCTTCATAATCCTGTTTTCTTCCAACAAACCCTCTTGGCTGTTCCTCAGAGCTAATCCATCACCACAAAGCTGCTGACTGCAGTCCTCTTTCCTCAGCCTTCTATTAGAGCTCATAATTAGAGCAAACAGCACTTTGAAGGACTCATTCTGTACCGAGTACTCCGTTAGCTCCACTTGAACCACTCCACCTCTCCCCAATCTGCTGTGGCTTATTACAGCTCCTAACATTACATAGCTGACACAGGTTAGGAAAACAATGACGCCCCACAAAATCAAGACACAAGGACTCACAGTTTTTCACCTTTTGACCTCAATATACAAACTCTTCTTTGAGTTTCCACAGCTAGCGTTAGGGGTCATCCCCCTCCATATATCCATGTTTAGAAACATGTAATAAACTATTATAAGAAACACAAATAAAATGCCGTTTAAAAAGAAGTTTGTTAGGAATCCTTAACAACTCTAAACTTAAATTTCTGCTTTGTTTCAGCTCCAATTTACACAAAGTATCTCCAACGGGAGGAAAAAATTGTTAGATGCATCAAACATGATCACTAAATGATTCTGAATCATACAGTTCATTTTAACACAATGCAGGATAAAAAAAATGAAGGTAATTTGATGTTAAAGTACTAAGCAGAACGGGGGGGGGGGGGGGGTGTAGAGGGCTCTGGCAGCAAAGTAAAACACGCACTGATTGTCAAAACTTCGAACACGCTGCCCGTCACATACCACACACTGCAGCGTGTGAGTATTGCTGTACTGACGTCTACACGTGAGCCGTCTGTCTCACATCTAAAGAACATTCAGACCAACCTACGATCACGGTTAACGGATGGAAGTCTCACCGGCTGCATGAAGCTCAAACTCACCACGTATCAACCGGACTAGACCATCAGCAAAACCACCACGCAGCACCAGAGTCACATTAATGCTAAGAAATACTCATCATTTATTAGCAACAGCATAACAATGTTATTAAAAAGAATCCACAGACTTATTGTACTTTAAAAGTGTTGAAATTACATTAAATGCACACATTCACTTGTATTTTTAGTTTTAAACATATTGTAGCGCAGCCGTCCCCAACCCCCAGACTGGTACCGGCCCATGGGTCATTTGGAACCGGGCCGCACAGATAGAATAAACAACTTACATTACTTCTGTTATTTCGAAATCTGAAAGATGTTTTATTTTGAAAAATTGCCCGATTCTCTGTTCCATCCGTCTATGTTACTCTTGACGCAGGCCAATTCGCTCGTCTCGGTCACGTGACAGGATACCGCTAAAATAAAACCCAGGAACTAGCAAAATAAGTTTAAAAACCAAACAAACGTCTTTGGAAAGGTTCTTTGCCAAGTGGAAAAGGCCCAGCCAGGAGACAGAAGAGGAGCCTTCCACAAAAAAAGAAAGCTACATTTAATAGACAGTATCAGGAGTCCTACTTAAAATACGGATTTATCCCAACGGGAGATTCCCTCCAACCATTCAGCGTTGTGGTGAGTTGGATTTCCGTGCACTTATTTTGAAGGCATGTTTAAACGTTACCATAGTGACCAGAGAGTGTTGCGGGCAGAGAGGATGTTGCTCATGTCATAATTCGTGTTTATTGTTATGTTTAGAAAATACCACAGTTTTCATGCAGTCCTATTATTTTGTTGTACTGTAGCGTCGGAAACGTTTGGTCTGCTGTGGGAGTTCCACAGGCTGCAGGGGTTACTGTGGGAGCTGGCATCACAGAGAATTATGGGAATCGATCCCCTTTGCCTGCTTTGGTCAAAATAGGGTTAAGCACGGGTGTTTCTTTTTGCTTACGTGTCCTTTCATCTGGCAGGTATGTTGTTTCACCCTTAGTTATTTCTTGCTGTTGTGTTTACTTCATTTTAGCACCATGAGTGTGGGAAGGGGAGAGGATGATGACACCTGTGCCATGCACAGTTTTTTATAAAATAAAAGTGCGGAGTACGTCTCATCACGTGACTCTGCCTCTAACATAGCGTTGCTACAGTGTTAGTCCGCCTCACTTATACACGTCGGTTCATGAGGATGTTGCCAGACCTCAAACCGGTCCGTGGCGCATTAAGGTTGGGGACCGCTGTTATAGCGGATTGGAATGAACTGGGTGGCTCTTATAAGTTCCGGAGGTCGTTGACGCATCAAGCAGAGATGCTGATTGGCCCTCAGTTCTGTCGCTCAGCCTGTCGTTGGGAAGTTTGGACCAATGGGGTTCAGCTATGGGTCGAATAAGGGAAATAGGAGGGCTGATGCGGGAGCGGAGGGATAAAAAGTCGGAAGGAATGCTCTCTCGGTGGGAGAGATTCAAGAGTTCCTGAATTAGTTATACAGCGTTGGTTTTGGCCTACAGTAACCAGAATAAAGAACCTTGAAGGAGGTTACGTTTAAAAATATGTGGTGTTTATGGCTCTCTGCCAAAAAGGTTCCCGATCCCTGGGTTAGAGGAATCATTCTGGACCTGATCCTTTTTGTTTTGTTTTTTTACATTTTCTTGATAATCATCTTTTTTTCATATTTTTTCTGTAGTCCAAGTTATTAAAGTTATAAACTGACCAATCAGATAACTTAATAAAAGTAGGTGGAGCCTGCTGGCCCCTGGGTTAGATTGACAGACTTCGTGTAGACCCCTTCAAGTGGTAGGGGGTGTGGCCATCCAGAAAGCATTTAAGGAAAAACAACATGAAATCATATCCCACACGTCTACACTATATTACAATATTAAGTCCATTAGTTTACGAGGCTTCCTCCCACCGTCCAAAAACATGCTTCATAGTTTAATTGGTCACTCCAAAGTGTCCATGGGTGTGAATGTGATTGTGTATGGGTGTGTGATATGTGTGACCCTGCGACAGACTGGTGACCTGTCCATGGTGTCCCCTGCCTTCGACCATAAGTCGCCGGGATAGGCTCCAGCAGCCCCGTGACCCCGAAAGGGAAAAACGGAAGGTGAATGAATAGTTAACTAGGCCTCGTTATTTTCTCAGCCAGGAGTTAAAAATCGTCTATAGCTGACGCTGGGAAAGATTGTTGATCGAAACTTTTTCATGTCACAAATTTTATATCTTGATGCAAGTCAAAAAGTATTTTTATCTTGTCTTTACTTACAAATGTCCTTGGTGGAGAAAAGTACCTAGTGTCTTGTGGTGAAAAGAAAGCATTTATTAAAAAAATGCATTGATTCAGGACGCATTACTGTTTCATAATCAAACCATTACCTCCTAGAGTGTAATAGAATCCAACAAATGAAAAAAAGCCTTTACAACAAATTCAATTTTACAATTATTCGCTTTTTAACAACTAAAGATGTCCATGTTTAGCAGAAGAGGAAATGCGGAGGAAAAAATTATAAATAAAAATGTAACAGAAAATGTCAATAAATGACTTAAAAAAGTTGGAGCAAAGAGGCTAAATGAAGCCTTTGGTTAGTGATCATGTATGTTGACGTGAGGCATTGGGCTTCCACTGAGCTGAAAAAATGAAAAAGGAAGAAACAATAATACAGAGGAAGAAGACGAGCTTCAAACAAACGATGCATTTCATTGGCTGACTGGAAATAAACCCAGAACTAAAAGATAAATGTTGTTAAAGTAAGGAAGTAGATCATTGGACACAAACATACAGCTCAGTGTGAACAAACGTCTGGTTTTCTTCCTCTTCACTCACTATATTGGATAATAACCCAGCAGAACTTTGTACTTTTTTTTATGTGTTTTTCTGTTGATAAATGTTGTTTTTCTTTGTTTATGAAGTTACATAAAAAATCCTCCACTCGTTTCTTTGTTTTTGTGAGTTCTAAAAACTCTCAGTTCACAACCCAAACCTGCAGAAACGACGCAAAATGCCAGCTTCTGCTTTTGGAGTGAAGGTTGGCCTGTGCCACAAAGGCCTCTTGTTTCGGCACAACCTCCGAACCGTAAACAGAAAACCTCAGTCGATACCGGCTGATGGTTAACAGCTCGATCGCTGTTACACCTGTACTTTCCCGCCGCGTTTCACAGCAGTGAATCCTGGGAGGTCAACATCCTATCTTCTACGCTGAAACTCATCTTTTCCAAGCAACAAGGGGAAGTAGAAGAAGGAGAAGATGGCATAAAGAGGAAGCAGACATCACAGCAGGGACATGCACAGGAGTGAGGAAGCTGAAGTGGAGAGGTGCTGGGGCGATAGATAAGCCCGATAACTGAGAGCTGTTTGGACTGAGACGATCGTCTGTGGAGAAGCAGATTAAAATAACAAAAGAAGTGAAAAGACACAGAAGAGTAGAGAAGAAGAGAAACGTCTGAAGCCGTTGTCTCACACCTTTAAATCCACACCAAGGCCATCATCCATACATGCTTTTGGAATAATGGCTCCGATGTGAAGCCAGTCACTGAAATGATTTGCTGGTGTGATGGAGGTCATGAGCTTCTTGCCCTCAGCGCAGCGCCAGGAATCAAAAGCAGTCATAAAAGAATCACAAGACCGAGTTGTTTGCATTTTACACCCACAAGTCAATTGGAAATGTCTGCAGACGGCCAGATCGATGTAGAGACCTGGACCTCTGTGCAACTGACCAGAACTTTGGAAAGAACATCTGAAGGTTCTAATCAATAAAAGCACTTCAGGTGAACATTTGTGGGGGGAAACCCCTCAAAAGACCAGTTTGATCAAAACGAGTCTCCATGGATGGAGACCATGACTGCAGGGCGTAAAGGTGCAGCAGCAGACGGTGGTTACCTGCTCCAGCAGCTTCCGGTACCTCTGCGTGGCCTGTTGGATCAGGTCCCTCACCGTCCAGCCCTCCTTACAGGGGACCACCACACCTGTCTGTCCGAACGTCACCGTCACCTTCATCTTCATCCAAAACGCAGGCCGGCAGCACAGAGGAGATGCTCCTCGGTCATGGAGCTCCGCGCAGGCAGAGGCAGGCGGGAGGGGAGGAGGCCGAACAGGAACAAGTCCTCCGAAAGTCCTCTTCAGGCTCCGCGGGTTCCCATCCTGCTCCTCCGGGAGCAGAGCCTCGGTCTGCGGCCTCCTCGCTCTGGCTCTGGGACCTTTTCTGCTCTTTCAGGGGTTAGCCGCCTGCCTCCCAAAAACAGCTAGCTTGATTCTGTTGACCCGGCCGGTTATGATCGATACCAACGACTAAACTTTTTAAAAACTTTTTTGGGGACAAAATGGAATCAGAATGACTTTTTCTTAACTAAAGGAGCGAGTCTGCTTCGGTTCGGGACGGGCATAAAGTTCGGATGCGAGCTTAGCCAGATGCTAGCTACCGTTAGCTGCTTAGCTGAAGTTTGGGGGGAGGATGCGGCTGGCGAACACCGAACCGTAACTTTTTATCCTCACAAGATGATGCCCGTTTTCCGCGCAGCCGCGAGCGTCCGTTCCCCCTACCGGGAGACGGAGCCGTGACGGGGGGGAGAGAACTTCTGCACGGCCGGCTGGATGCTGGACCGGACCTGGACCGGACCGCAGAGCTCGCTGCTTTAGTTGGGAAAGTTCTGGGATTCCTTCACAGCGGTTCCTGAGCTGCTCCTCCGGTGCCCGCCGCTGTCACTTTCTTAAAGAGACAGTAACGCATTGGCCGAGCGCGCGCGCCCGCCCGCCCGCGCAACTATTGCAGACCACCTCACGTGCACGTGGATGCTGAACTTACAGGGAAAACCCAGTTTGAGTCTGTCACTCAGGATTAATGTTTCTGTAATTAGGGGAGGGAGGGACAGGAGTGTGATAAAAGTCCTCTGATTGGCTGAAAATGAACGTGATTGACAGCCTAGTTTACAAATCAAAGGCTTGTATTTATCCAGTTCACGATTCTCTACGTCTGAATTCCCGCCCTATTCCAAGGTTGTGTCTGAATTCCACTATCTCACGTGTGTCAAACTCAAGGCCCGGGGGCGAAAAGTGGCCCTCCATGTCATTTTATGTGGCCTGCGAGAGCATCAAAGTTTTTAATTTCTTAAAATAAAAAATTGGTGTGTATTTATTCATATCTAGGGGGAATCGGACTTAAAATATCAGATTTGGCTACTATACATTGGGACTTAAGCACTGTCCATATGACCTAACCTGACAGAATCAAATTTAAAAGGATTTATGCTAGAGTAACAAACAAACGTATGTTTTTTTTATTTATTCAAATGCAATTGTCACTTTAAAAAGTCGTAATAAATAAATAATGAGTTATTTAACATTAAGGATTAGGTTGTTTTTTTTTTAGTTAGATGTATAAGTTATATCTGGCCCTTTGAGGACAACTGCTATGCTGATGTGGCCCTCAGTGAAAATGAGTTTGACACCCCTGCACTATTTAGTTAGTAGGGCATTTTCTAGTGTCGTATGAATCTACAGATCTTCCCGCCCTAACCCCTAACTACTGAATAACTAGATAGTGCTGCACTATGTAGTGCTCTGAATTTTAAAAGCAATTCGATCACCACACTCACTACTTTCTTTTTTTTAAACGGCGTTTATGACATAATCGATTTCACAAAGTTAAAATCTAATTGATATGAGCGTTTTGCGACAGTTATTTATGAGTCCACTGTCTTCTGAAGATAAAAACGTTAATGGTTTATTAAAGAAATACATTTCTTTTTTTTTTTTTCTTTTTTTTTTTTAACTTGTCCTGTCCAACAGCTAGGCAGACAGATGAGAGCTGAGGGCCTCTTGGGTTGGACATATTTTACTTTAACAAGAGGGGTTATTAATCTTCAGACAAACCAAAGGTATGTCTGAATAAACCCCTTTTGTAATTGAGGCCAAACTTTATTAATTTCAAACATGTCTGAAAATCTTTGGTGTTGGACCGGACGGAAAAGGAAAGAGGGGAAGAAGAGAGAGGGACGTTAGAGAGAGGGGGGGTAGGGGGTGATAATAGGAGGGGAAGGGGGATAAGACCATGAAGCAGCATAAAGCAACAAGTTTACTGGTTGTTAATCATTATGGTAAGGTTCAAATGTAGTACAATAAGGGCGGGGCCCGTCCACACACACACTCAAATGTTATAAACACACCTGCTAGCTGCAAAAATGTCCACCTGTCGACATGTACACAAAACAGATAGTGTTCACACGCATACTTATGCCTTAAAACCAACTAGTGTGAAATATTTCAGTCATTCAGTCTGTTGAGCTAACACCTGTGCTCAGGTGAGTGTTTATGTTCTTCTAAAATGGATGGTGGAACGTGAAAAGAAGGAGGGAGAGTGCCCAGCCATCCCCACCCCAAGACCCCCACCGCACCAGCAGCGGCAGCCGGAATCCCCCCAACGCCACACGGGAACCGGCAGGGAACAACCGCCGCCCGGGCGACCAAGCCCGCCACCCAGGCCAGGGCCAGCAGGGCCGCCGCAAGGCCCCCAGAGCCAGAGAGCAGGGAGGCACGGAGGGAAAGAGAGCGCCGCCCCAGCCCAACCAGGAGAGCAGCCCCCCCGCCGCGCCGGGAGAACCCAACGCAGGGCCCCACCGGAGAAGGACGCCCACAGCCCCAGACGAGCACCCCACCACCACCCAGGAGTTCCGGGCATCCCCCCGCCCCAACCCCAGGTACGAGCCAGGACCCCCCAAGGGAGACCCACTCCGCACTCCAGGCAGCCATCCGCCCGGCCCACGGTTGGTCCAGGGAGGAGCGAGGCAGGGGCCCGCCGCCCCTGCCCAGGAGGGGGGAACCCCGGGGAAAAAAGAGGGCCCACAAGGGGTGTTGTAAATATGGCCCGACCAGGCTCGGCCACAGTTGGAAATTTGGCGGGGCCCAGCACTCAGGAGCAAGGACCAGAACCCACCCCCCAGGGACACGAACACCCCCGGCTCAGATGTAATGTGAACCCCCCCACCGCGCGGAGAGAGCACCGCCGGGCCCAGGAAGCCGGCACCCCGGGGACACAGCCGCCGTTGCAAAGGGGCCCGTACCCCCCACCAGGGAAGAGGCAGGGGACAGATGGTCCTAGGTCCCACCTTCCTTGCAAAATGTGTGTGCGTGTATGTGTGTTTGAGAGAGTGTGTGTGTGCATGTGTGTGTGTTTATGTTGGGATGTATATATTGAGGGGGGAGGGGTGTGTGTACTAAGGGAGGTGCGGTTAAAATTGGCGGGTAGGGCACTAAGGGGACATCTCCTGATTACTCACAGTGACGTCCCCTCACCCTCCTCACCAAGGGGCCGTAAATGTCTAAGGTGCGGTTAAAATTGGCGGGTAGGGTGCTAGGAGGACAGAAATACATTTAAATATATTTTTATGGTAAAAATTGTTCCGACGCAATGCATTGTGGTCTATATTCTCCAATCTAGTCACCATCGATCTAATCACCATCAATGCACACTGGTTTTTCGCAGAATTTCGCAGAGCAAATTTTTAGGGCGCTCGATTTTGGAATTGCAGATTTGGAAAATGACGAACGCACTATATAGTCCATAGGGAAGGAATTCGGACACACCCTTCAATTCCAAAATCCAGTGCCCTAGAAATCTCCCAGAAGTCTCTGCGAAAAAGAGAGGCTGTAAGATAGCGGGAGAGAGTGTAATAAAGGAATGATGGGAAATAAAGGCAGGCATACTCCACACCAACAGTCTTAAGGCCTGTTCACACCGGGACGATTTTCGCCGACGTTTAACGCCTCGTGACTAAACAAAGGGCACCAATGTGAGTGTGCACACCGAGGCGAAAAAACGCCTCGGGTTCGTTTTTTTTTTTCGACGCGTCGCGTCGAAATCTATTCGACCAATGAGAATGCCGCTTTTGCACACGTGTCTGGAGCTTCTGAAGTTACAGTAAAACACAACTTGGGGGCGCTCAAACACAAAACTGCCTTGCTGAGCACACATACCAGCGAAGAAGTTAGACGACAAGTAGCGTCTACACTGCCGCGAACAAATAATGACGGACATTCTTAAATATCCCTGAACCAAGCACCAGTTGGAGCTACTGATGCTTGAAATATTCATGTTTTCTTTGTTTGATTCTGACAAGAGCGTAAATACTTGCTCTCTTCTTCTGAGTGAAAAGCGACTTTAAGAATCGTAAAGTTGCGCAGCGCCACCTTGTGTACAGGAGTATTTCTGTTTACATTAAGCGCCATCTAATGTCAGGAAATGAAATTGCATGTTCGCTCGGCTCATCGTCAGCGAAAATCGCCTGGGTGTGAACACAAAAGACATGGCGAAAAACGCTGGCGAATAACGGCTGGCGAATATTCGTCCCGGTGTGTACGGGCCTTCACCCACAACTCAGAGGTGAATTTCAAGTGAACTCCTGCCGCTCTGCAGAAACTATGGCCTAGAACGGCATCATCAATAAAATACCATTGGGAACGCTTTGAAAACAGATCAAAAGATGATCAGAGTGGGACTATCAGATGAACAACAGCACATTAAGTGTAAGAAAAATGACCGTCCATCCATCCATCTTCCTCTGCTTATCTGGGACAGGGTTGCGGGGGCAACAGTCTAGGAAGAGATGCCCAGACTTCCCTCGCCCCAGCCACATCCTCCAGCTCCTCTGGGGGGACCCCAAGGCGTTCCCAGGCCCGCCGACAGGCATAGTCTCTCCAACGTGTCCTGGGTCTTCCCTGGGGCCTCCGCCCTGTGGGACATACCCGGAACACCTCTCCAGGGAGGCATCCAGGAGGTATCCAAAGTAGATGCCCGAGCCACCTCAACTTGCTCCTTTCGACGTGACAGAGACAGTCCTTAAGAGCAGCTACCCGATTGGCGTCGCCAAGGCCTCACTCTGGAGCCAGGCCTGGGGTTGGGGCTCGCAGGCGAGCGCCTGGTGACCGGGGCTCTTCCCACAGGCCCTGGTCGGGCTCCGCCAGAAGGAGCGACATGAGACTGCTCTCCCATGGGCCCACCACCCATAGGAGACCTCAAAAGGGGCCGGCGAAATGTGGTTTGGGTGGCAGTCGAGGGCGGGCTTCTCGGCGGCCAAAACTCCGGTCATGGAACTTGCCTTATGGGACATGGAAGAAAAATGACCGAATCTCAACAAAAGTATTTGTTTCCTTGGTTCCTGATTTGTCAAAATAACTATAACACAAATAAGTATTTGCACCAAAATGAGCAATAAAACAAGAACAAGTTCCTCAAAGCCCTTCAGTAGCGGTGGGTTTTTTGGTATTGATCAAATACCAAGTAATTACAGGGCTATTATCACCAATACTGATTTCTCTTAAAATGTTTGATTATAGAATGATTTTGGAAATACACCTTTCTTTGTTTATTTTGTTCAATTGAGTTCAATTTCATTTACTGTATGTAGCTCAATATTACAACACAGTTGACTCAACGGGCTTCACACCGGTACTCATACAAATCAAACATCAGTTGTAAAATACAATAACTGATTGCTGGTCTTCCAAAAAACAACATTAAGAACCTTCAGTTTCTCCAAAATTCTGCAAAAGCTGGTTGCCAAACGGACAGACGATGTACCAGGACTGTTAAAGAAAATTTAGCTTATCTGACTCCACAACTATACGTTTGAATAGTGTTGCAGATGGAACTGGGGGACAGTTGGGGGCGCTAGACGAGCCAGAAGCCAGGTTCACGGCCAAGGACAGGAGCACAGACGAGCCAACTGGAATCTGGAATCACTCCCGCTCCCCAGGATGAGAGGGGTCGTTCAGTCCAGTTCTTATTTTACTGTCAATGGTGTGAGTGCGCTGTTTACGCAGACAGACAGGCTCGCCAGATTGGGTAGTTTTATAGTCAAATTTGGGGGGTTTCTGCCCAATCTGCATGAACTGCGTAGGTAAATTCAAGCTTGTTACTGTACGTATTAAAGAAAAACTGTGATGAAAGTATCGAAAGCATCCATCTCATCCCGCTAGCACCAGTACTTCACCATAGTATCGATACTATCAATGCTTAGATCCATCTGCCCACATCCACCCTTCAGCACAAAGTTTTGTAAACTTTTGTTTTTGCATCTGATACAGGAAAAAATCTTTTGAAGATGTCTAGAAGGAATACTTAGTTTATCAGAATAAAAACTGTCCCTCTTTCTACTGTAATCAGGGGAGGAATATTAATTGAATGAAGCTGTGCAGCTGAATCTCCACGTGTAGCTAATATTATCTTGTGTTTATATCAGCTTTTTTTTTTTTTTTTTTTTTTTTTTTTTTTTTTAACTTGTCCTGTCCAACAGCTAGGCAGACAGATGAGAGCTGAGGGCCTCTTGGGTTGGACATATTTTACTTTAACAAGAGGGGTTATTAATCTTCAGACAAACCAAAGGTATGTCTGAATAAACCCCTTTTGTAATTGAGGCCAAACTTTATTAATTTCAAACATGTCTGAAAATCTTTGGTGTTGGACCGGACGGAAAAGGAAAGAGGGGAAGAAGAGAGAGGGACGTTAGAGAGAGGGGGGGTAGGGGGTGATAATAGGAGGGGAAGGGGGATAAGACCATGAAGCAGCATAAAGCAGCAAGTTTACTGGTTGTTAATCATTATGGTAAGGTTCAAATGAAAAAAAAAACAAAAAACAAAAAAAAAAAGGGCGGAGCCTGTCCACACACACACTCAAATGTTATAAACACACCTGTTAGTTGCAAAAATGTCCACCTGTCGACATGTACACAAAACAGATAGTGTTCACACGCATACTTATGCCTTAAAATCAGCTTTCTGATTTAAATATGCATCACAGTTACCTTGGAGGCTGAAATCCACTATTTCAGGAGCAGGAAATTAGTCCAAAAGCATAACAAACATAAACGTTAAGACAAAAGTCTTTTTGAAATGCGCTCCACTTCTTAACTGTTGACATAAATATTTAATTTTAAAGCAGACCTCGGACATGTTTCAGCGGCTGGCCCCCGCCAACATCCAAATGTTGACTCTTCATTTACCAAGTGTGGGACTTTTTAGTGTTTGTCTCATCTTCAAAGGGGAAATCCCTCCTTGTGAGGAGGAGTTTGACTCTGTAATTAGCAGCTGAAATGTTTGCATGTGGATAGTTGCTAATTCATCTGGGCTAGGATTAGTTTCTGGGTCACTGAATTGCATTGCTATTAATGAACCTCGTGGGACGGGGAGCATTGTGAACGCAGGCGTTTTGCTGCTTTCTCCTTCCGTCATGCTAGTTCAGAACTTTCAGTTCAACCCTCCTTCAGATGTAAAATCTGAAGTGAGGAGGTTGATGGGGAAATGTTTTATTTAACACACTCTCAGTAGGCTTTCTTTGCATTTTTCTGCATTATTTACATATTTAGATGTAGAATGAATACAAATCAGACATTGTTTTGATGAGCTGAGAACTTTTCAGTCACGTGACAGAAAACATGCTCTGTAATTTGCTGGTGTTTGGACTGCTTTAGTGTCAAAGACAGGCTGTGCGGAGGAACGACGGGGCAAAGCAGAACACTGGCAGGTCACACTTTCATCAACACAAACTGTATTTGGTTGGAGCTGTAGTAATTCAGAAATAAATAAAAATAGATATTTAGTTTTTCACTCACTTCATTCTATGTTGAAAATTCTCTGAGTTAAAACATAGTTGATATAAAAAGGGGGCTTTTGGGAGTTTGCATGTTCTCCTCGTCCATGTGTGGGTGGGTTTTCTCCCCACAGGTCAAAAATATGCCCCATAGGTTCATTGGTGATTCTAAATCGTCCGTTCGGTGTGAATGTGATGTGTGGTGATTGTGTGTTACTGTGTTATCCTGTGACTGAACTGTTCAGCCTTTGAACCTGCCTTTGCTTGAAAGTGGTTGGGAAAGGCTCCAGCAACCGGAGCTGGAGGAAGCGGCTTCAGAAGATGGATGGATAAATAGAATGTGTGTTTAGACTGTCCTTGCATCCAGGCATTAGCTGTATCTGAGAACTGGACTGAGCAACCCCTCCCCCCCTGGCATTTCTAAACAAAATGTTCATAAAAAATATATACATTGATAAAAGCAATAAACAATGATAATATAAAACATTCTTAAAAAGATTAAAAAGATGGGTCTTCAGAGCAGCTGTCAATAAGGTAATCCTTTAGTTTAACTTAACATGTTTATTTCTGTCATCAAGTTAACAGGTTTCTTCTATTGCTTTTTGCTTAAAGATAAATTCTAAAATAAATTTTACATAAAGACATTCTAATTAAACTACTGGGTTTGAAAAACAAAACAAATGTTTAACAGTTTACCTGAGTTAAGGCCCGTCCACACCGGGACGAATATTCGCCAGGCGTTATTCGCCAGGCGTTATTCGCCACGTTTTTTGTGTTCACACCCAGGCGATTTTCGCTGACGGTGAGCCGAGCGAACATGCAATTTCATTCCCTGACATTTGATGGCGCTTAATGTAAACAGAAATACTCCTGTACACAAGGTGGCGCTGCGCAACTTTACGCTTCTTAAAGTCGCTTTTCACTCAGAAGAAGAGAGCAAGTATTTACGCGCTTGTCAGAATCATACAAAGAAAACATGAATATTTCAAGCACCAGTAGCTCCAACCGGTGCTTGGTTCGGGGATATTTTAGAATGTCCGTCATTATTTCTTCGCTGCAGTGTAGACGCTACTCGGCGTCTATCTTCTTCGCTGGTATGTGTGCTCAGCAAGGCAGTTTTGTGTTTGAGCGCCCCCAAGATGTGTTTTACTGTAACTTCAGAAGCTCCAGACACGTGTGCAAAAGCGCCATTCTCATTGGTCGAATAGATTTCAACGCGACGCGTCGAAAAAAAAAAACGAACCCGAGGCGTTTTTTTTTTTTGACGCTTTGACGCGTGGCGTTTTTTCGCGTCGGTGTGCACGCTCTCATTGGTGCCCTTTGTTTAGTCACGAGGCGTTAAACGTCGGCGAAAATCGCCGGCGAAATTCGTCCCGGTGTGAACGGGCCTTTAGACTTGCTTTTTGTTAAATTCAGCAAATCCAGGAAAACCCATCTGGATTCATCACTGCAAGCAAAAAAAAACCTTTAAAAGTATTTTTAACAGCAGAAAAGGGCAGACCTGTTGACGATGTATTCTAGGAAAATTGTGACCATTTTTAGTGA
>NC_136257.1:33652500-33880000 GCF_053564925.1 Oryzias latipes | reverse complement strand
GCAGTGTTCAAGAATTCAGGTAATCGTCTTTATGTCGACCATGGACTTCTTTTCACTGAAAATAAAAGAAATAAGCTAAGAGAGCATGAGCGTTAAAGTTCTGACAAAGTTAAATGTCATCATTGCACTTTCTTTAATGCTAAAATACATTAATCATAATTATATAATGAGACCCATTTATGATTCATGAGTCTCTGTGCCTGCCGGCGCAGCTACTGTGGTTTAACCATATCTCCATTTGAAAGCTGGATTAAAAAATCTTTATTTCAGGGGCTGTCCTCGCTGCAGTTCTTTCCCTCGAGTCATTCTGTTCATTTATGAGCAAGAAAATTATCTCAACAAAATTATCCGAACAAGAACATTCAGACCAAACCCATGACACACACTTTCCTCATACTTTCAGTCCCATTTGTCATTTGAGGAACCAAAGACTGTTAGTTTGGTCAGAATCTAAAGAACCGCCAGCAAAGCCTTTATTAATCAAAAAAATAAAAAAATAGGTAAATATATATGTACTGATATATATATATATATATATATATATATATATATATATATGTCTGATTATCTGTATTAAACATAACTGCCGTCTTAAGGTCGTGTCACACAGCCCCAACGCACATTTTGCATATTTTCCACAGATGTATGTCATATGTTCATTCATTCATTCATTTTCTTAACCGTTTTATCCCTTTCGGGGTCACGGGGCTGCCGGAGCCTATCCCGGCCACTTGTGGGCGAAGGCAGGGGGGACACCCTGAACAAGTCGCCAGTTTGTTGCAGGATAGAATGTCCTCACTCACACACCCATTCACTCCCGCACTCACACCTATGGTCAATTTAGAGTTGCCAATTAACCTATGAAGCATGTTTTTGGATGGTGGGAGGAAGCCGGAGACCCCGGAGAAAACCCACGCATGCACGGGGAGAACATGCAAACTCCTCACAGAAAGGTCCCCCATTGATGTTCTGTTTTTCATGTCCCCCAGCCGGGACTTGAACCGGGGGCCTTCTTGCTGTGAGGCAAGAGCGCTAACCACTGCGCCACCGTGCAGCCCTATGTCATATGTGAAATATGCAAAAAAAATAAAATAAATAAATATGTGAAATATGCAAAAAAGTGATAAAAGTCGTGGTTCTCTATGAGAAATTTAAACAGATTTATCACGGATGAATAACATCAAAACACCAAAAGAAGTACAAATAAACCAAAGAACAAGTATATCAACGTAGAACATGAACCGTGTGTGATTGTTGTGCTGGTTAAATGCAATTTTTTAGTGATTCATGTCTCAATTGCATATTTTGAACATGGTATGTGTGCTGTATGCATCTCGCAACAATCATGCACATCTGCATAAGCTATATGGAATAATTGCACATAAGCTACGTAAAATACATATGAACCGCATGATTCTCAGCCGATCAAAAACTTTGAACAGCTCTGAATTCAAATAAAGACCCATTGGCCGAAACCGTTGACGGACATCTGTGCACACCGACAAATGATGAACGGAAGAAACACTTGTGAATTACGTATATGAATGAATCACAAAGACTTTTCTGACAATCTGTGATAAAACATACATTTTTCAATCAAAGGTTATTCATAAGAGCACATTTCATTCCAGATTAGGCATCTCAAAGTGCATAAGGAACCAACAAAGAGAGCAGGAAATTATAATCTCTAAATATTGCCTTGTCGTAAAACCACGACAAGGCAATATTTCTAATAAGTGGGATAAACTTCAGCTCACAGTCAATAAGTACTGATGGTTTAAACCCTTGACATCTATTGATGCAGATATGCATCAAACCACTTTGGCTCCAAAACTTCCTTCATTGAGCATCTACTTCAAAGCAAAAACATTTGTTTCTTTCATAGCTAGAAATAAATTTGGGCATTAAGGGGTTAAGACTCAGACGTGTTGGTAATATCCTCCCTCTTTTGTCTTCAGGGCCATTGATTAAAACTGTGATGTAAAGCTGCGTGTCATCAGCATAGATGTGAACGTCAATATTGTATTTCCTAATGACGTTTGACTTGATCTTTCATATTCATATCTCAGTTTTCGAGCCCTAAAATGTTTCTAAAACTGAATCTGGAGCAGTCACCGCTGTGCTACTAAAAGCGGTGTTAGTGTTGTTTTGTTGGAAAATGATGGGGCTGAGCGGATGTAAATGAGAACAATATGTTCGACTAACTTTAATGGTAATTTTCCTTTCAGAGACAAGGGAAAAAGAATAAAGAGAAAGACATTGAACGGAGTCTATAAAATCCAAAGTCAAGCATGAAGCCCTCACAGCAGCATCAGCCCCGTTTTAAATCTACAACTGTGTTATTATCACAGTGTTGCTTTAGGACTTCTATCTTAAACCTCATCATGAAGATAATATTTCGGGGGTAATGTTAAAATTGAAAATGCCATTATGACCCTATTTTTCACACCATTAGATGTGCTTGGAGGAAAAATGGGACCAAATAACACCTGAACTGCTTGGCAGTAGTGTCCTCGGCACCAGAACATGCTGTAAATGTCGTGCAAATGAACGGCGGCGGCAGCAGCTAAAAGCTTGGCTGTCCAACGCTTTCAGGAATTTGTCACCGGCTTACAAAACAGGAACAGATGTACAGGAGGCTGATGACGACAAGAAAACTATATTTATATTCATAACAAATAATTGATGATATCTCACCCATTAGTCCGCTTTAGTTAACAGACTGAAATTATTCAAGCAGGAACACATGCATGGACAAACACCTGCAGTGATGCCTGAATATAAATAGTTGAGTTTGCAGCTCTCCTCTTTCACACAAACACACACCTCTGGCTAATGGTTCAATTAACACACTGTCACAGCAGAACATGTGAGCCAGCTAAATCACCTGTTTCCAGGGAGGTGAGGAGAGACAGACAGTAATTGATAATATATTCATGGGAAGCTACTTTACAAACTAATTATGTGTATATAACAAGCAGAGCATTATCCTGACAGCTCCTGAAACCTATTTGTGCTGTTGTGCGTCTGCATGTGTGTGTGAGTGGTAACAATACCTCTGTTAGAGTGTCGGTGGATCCAGATTTCTGGGTTGTGAAGGGACTTTAAGACTTACCAATCTGGTCACCTGTACTAACTCGAGTACGTTTCCTGCAAGATCAGGGAAGCCAACTCCCAAGGGACACAGCCGCTGAGGGTCCGGTTCCCCCCACCAGGGATGTGGTAGGGGACAGAAGATCACTGGCCCCCCCTTCGTTGTGTAACGTGTGTGTGTGTTTGTGTTGGAGTGCATAGTGTGGTGGGGTAAGGGATAAATTTAAAAAAAGTGTAGTTAAATTTGGCAGGAAGGGAAATGTGAGGACACCTCCTGCCTGCTGACAGTGATGTCTAAGCACCCTCCCACCAAGGGGCCCTACATGTCTGAGGTGCAGTTAAAACCCAGAGGGGAGGGGCCCGGAGCCACATGGCATCCAATGAGAGGGTGACCACTGCCAGGTAGCCCCACCCCCAAGGTGTATCACAGATTGATCCCCCCATCACCTTAATGCAGGGGTGTCAAACTCATTTTCACCGAGGGCCACGTCAGCATAGTGTCTGTCCTCAAAGGGCCGAATATAACTTATACATGTAACTAAATGTAATGAAAAATAAATGTAACTACTCCTTAATGTTGGATAACTCATTATTTATTTATTCTAACTTTTTAAAGTGTCAATTCCAGTTGGATAGAAAACATACGTTTGCTTGTTACTTTAGCATAAATCCTTTTACATTTGATTCTGACAGGTTAGGTTATATGGACAGAGTCCTAATGTATAGTTGTCCAATCCGATATTTGAAGTCCAATCCCCCCTAAATATGAATAAATACACACCAATTTAAATTTTTTATTTTAAGAAATTACAAACTTTTATTTTTAAGGCGTTATTCGCTGCACTTCTCTCTTTGACATACCTTAACTCTTCAATCGTCTAAACAACTTGCATAATTCCATATTTCTTTGTGCTCATGTGCAACACTGTAAAGCTGCTTTTCTCTGCATCAGAACTCTATGGAATGATGTCAATGACGTAAACAGTTGAAGAGTTATGGTAGGTCAAAGAGTGTGTGGTGTCACGAGCTGCCGTTGGTATGAAAGGGTTAAGTGATGCCATGCAGACGTGGAGCGGAACAGTGGATTCTGCTTCTGTGCGGGTTCTGGTGTGCCGGGTTGCTGTTGCCTAAACTTGTAATGTTAGTTTAGGACTCCTAATGCTGGGAGTTTCCAGTTTGTTATAAAACTAAGTTACCCAAACTTCCAACAACATTGTGTTCTGCAGACAGACAACGGTAGAATATATACTGTACATTTTCATGTACCTCTTCATTGAACAATGCTGGCTGAAGGAGTGCACACTGCCACCTACTGTACGGTGTGTTCAGCAGCAGGATCTACCCTCGGTTTGAGCAATGCTTCTGTCTGGTTTTTCTCCAGAGACTCTGGTTTTTTCCCACCGTCCAAAAACATGTTCACAGGTTAGATGGTGACTCCAAATGGACCCTTAGGCATTCTTTTCAGGGTCACCTTATGACTGGAGACCTGTCCAGGTGTACCTGCCTGTCGCTAGGATAGGCTCCAGCAACACCATGATCCTGAACAGGAATAAAGTCTAGAAGACGGATGGTAGCAAACAAGACGACTGATGACAGACAGAGACTGCAGCTTATGGCATTTTGTTCAGTTTTTGCAGAAACCACTTATGAAGATCAATGACTCAAACAGGACTCGCCCTGAAAGAAACCCTCACAAACCATCCCTGCTAATACTGAAAACATGAGAATCATCCCTTCAGCAGCAGCAGCTCCTTCATTGTCGTTCCAGTTTTTTCACATTGACAAGAAAAACAACAAAAGAGGCTGATGGAATTTGAATTGAGCGAATCGCATATCTGTGGTCCATTAAAGAAGTGCGCTTGGATATATCTGCCTTTTCAGAGCAATAAAAATTTGATATGCCCTGATGAATGGTGCAAAGGGACGGGAAGCCGTCCGACTCTGAATTGGATTCAGAGGCATTGCAGAGCGAAAGACCAGCGAGTTCACGCCCTCTATCTCTTTGCACACTCTTACAAAAAATATGAAATTTTCAATGCATGAAGCAATTTCACCCCCCCCCCCCCCCCTTGTGAAAACGCCTGTAAATGAGCCTCTGTGAAATTAAGGAGATCGTCCAGAGATTGGTCAGTCCGCCGGTCTCTGAGCCTCCGTCTCTCCCCGGCTCTGTCCCGTCTTCATCTAATACAAAATATAAGATATTATCAATGCATGAAGCAATTTAATCTTCTTCCCTTTGCACGCTCTCTCATGGAAACGTCTGTAAATGAGTGTCTGTGAAATTAAGTGGGAGAACGTTGTGTTTTCTCTAAGGTCAGCCTCTCTCTTCATTTTCCTCTCCTTCCCTCTCTCTTTTCCGGCGATCAGTCGGTTTGTCAGAGGTCAGACCTTTTCCCGTCTGGGAGCGCCACTTTGGCTGCCAAATATTCCCTATTACCCTATGTAAATGCACTAATTCCAGGAGCAAACCCACATCATCCCAGCATTTTGACCTCTATCATGCAGGTCCTCCTGTGCAACGCTCACATAGACACGGTCCAACTGTCACGTCCATCTCCTCACCAGACACACAAAACACAACAACAATCAGCAAGTTTACCACTGAACTAAATGATAAATAGATTTATAAACGTTAGAACCCAAGAGATGTGATGAAGGTCCTAAAACTGTGGCATGAAAGGAACATTTCTTGCAGGAAAAACACCCCTTTGTCGTGTTAAACTCATCATTTCACACAATATGTTGTCATGTGGAATTATGGCAGAGATTGACACACTGTTGTGCAGCAGATTAATCCTCATCCAGTTCAAGGGATTGTGCTCAGAATGCCGTGCATTGATGCCCCTAAACGGGGGTAAATTCTGCACATGCAGACATCCAGCTCCAGCTCTGCAGCTGTGCCGCCTCTTAAGCGGTTCGGGTGAAAACGTCCGTTGTGCAAATGATCTGCCTCATTTCAAGGATTTCTAAAGACGAACACAATGAAAAGGCAAACTGTGTATCCTCCTATTTAATCCAGCGGCTCAGAAAAAGACTTTTTTGAGCTAAAAAATGTGCAGTAAGTCCAACGCACTGGTTTGAATCACTTTCCAAGCACAAAGGCAGGCGAGGCATAAGCACAGTGTTTTGTTGAAGCCAAATTTTCCCCAGATTGAGACCAAAAAGCTAAAAAGTATGTGAGGGACTTCTCACTTTATTTAAAATCTGTTGGGGTTTTTTTCTTCTGGTTTCTGTAAAAAAGAAAAAAAAAACATTTAGGAAAACTACAGTAATTGGGCTGCACGGTGGAACAGTGGTGCAGTGGTTAGCGCTCTTGCCTCACAGCAAGAAGGCCCCCGGTTCAAGTCCTGAACCAGAACACCAATGGGGGACCTTTCTGTGTGGAGTTCGCATGTTCTCACCGTGCATGTGTGGGTTTTCTCCGGGGACTCCGGCTTCCTCCCACTGTCCAAAAACATGCTTCAGAGGTTCATTGGTTACTCTAAATTGTAGGTGTGCGTGTGGACATTCTACCCTGAGACAGACTGGCAACCTGTCCAGGGTGCCCCTGTCCCAGTGACCCCGAAAGGGAAAAAACGGAAGAAGATGAATGAATGAGATGAATGAATAAAGTACGTTACTGAAACAAATGAAATGCTGAAAATAGAGAAACTAGAAGAGGAAAATACTATGGGACATCTCTGATTGGATGATGATGTTTGTCCATCATTTCAAAGGAAAGTTATTTGGCTTGAGGTGATACTGGATATCATTCAATCAAAGATTTCCCATAAAACCTACTTTTTCCAGTTTCTCATAGTTTTTTGATACTTAATTTTATTTTCTGAAAGCTTATTGAAATCATGACCTTACAGAGCTTAAGACGACAAATGTTGGAGTGTCTGAACAGTTCTCGCTTACGGTTCTGGAATAATTGTTGGGATGCAAAAGAAGGTTTTGAAAGAAAAAGAAAAAAGAGTCTGTTTATGCTGCAGGTTGTGTGAAGTTTTATTTTGAGGAAAAATGATCACCTTTCTGCCATAAATACACATCCCTAACCAATAAACTTTGACTGGCAGTACCTTCATTTACATTTTCTAAAGTGTAAACATTGATTAGTAATCTTATTTACCAAAGGGAGTGTCCATTTAAAAGTTCCTCATAAGCAGAAATGAAAGAAATCACATCAACAGTAGACCCACATAGCTTTAGCTTAAAGAAACACATCTGTGATGCAACAATCAGAACTTTTTTCAGACTGTGGTAAAAAAAAACAGGTTGATTTCCTGCTAAACCTGTGCAGACTTGAAATGCATCATCAGGCTGCATAACTTTGAACAAACAGCACAAAAAGTGAAGAAAATTCAAAGTTAGTTAAGGATCTTAGATAATTAAACCTCATGCATGCTGGGTCAAGGCAAGAGCTTTTGTGCTCTGATTGGCTTAATCAGGTTTTGAAGTAGAAAATTAGTTCTTCAGAGAGATTGTGTAATTTCTTAGAGTGTGAAGAGAATGGCTTAATCAAATATAATCAGAGAGGAATAATTAGGACTTATCTGCCGCACAGCGATACAATGAAACATGTCTAACAAGAGTAAAGACAGTTTATGGCTCTGCAGGGAGATCACACCCTCCTGTCCTCGGGTTGTGCTGCAGACGTGCTTCCACTCTTAGTTTAACAGCTGATTCTCGCAAGAGAAACACCATTTTCATGTAAACCCGTAGACGGAAGCATCAGTTATGTCAGAGAAGCGTACAAATGAGCAAACAGAAAGTCCATAACATCAAACAAATGTCAGACATTAAAGTCAGCTGTTTACTCTACAGCAGCTAACAGACGTTGTTCCATTTTCCCAACCAAGACCCCACATTCTGTTCCCAAACCTGAAGCCCAATGTACCAAACTATGCAGTTCCTCTGATGACCACTGAGGGCTGGTTTCAGAGGGGGACATTTTGACTCCTGTTATTTAAAGAAATCCTGTATTTTATGGGACGAGCACCATCATTGGCACTGGGATCCCCCATGTTAAGTTTAAAGGCTGCATTTTGTGGATGAACAGCCCACATTTTTAAGACTCGAGCAAATAGACGTTGAATGTTTTGTAACAGTTGAGTGCGTGGCAGCCATCTTTAAAAATGGCCTCCATTTTAGATTTTTTCGGTGGCCAACATGCTTTTCTGAAAGAGGGGATCCTAAAGCACATCATGCCAGATTTGGTGCTTGTACCATAAGATGCGTGATTACTTTAAAAATACTAACCTGAGGTCCTCCGCTGTCTGCCAAACCTTTACATTAGAAACAAACTGGTCTCCAGCCTGCTGACAAAAACCTTTCCAATTTTTATTACTTTACTGTATTTTCATAACTGCTTGGATGGGACTTTTTTTGTTTTTTCTAAACTTTATTGAAGCACCAACTTGTTTCTCTTTACGGGGCTTTATGGGGCGGTGTAAACTCCAGTTAGCATGGTCACACGGAGTCGGATGTGGTGGAGAATCCAGTAGACAGACAGACAGACAGACAGACAGACAGACAGACAGACAGACAGACCCTCAAATATACAATAGTAAATGTATACAGAAAAGATTAAATTAGCTGAAAAGACATCCTTAAAAAGCACCAGTGGTTTTCCAAAAAAAAAACTTCCTTCACAATTAGACTAGAAGCAGAACAGAAGTACTGTAGGTGGTGTAGCGGTCTTGAGGACCACTGCTGTTTGTGATGACGGGATTTGTCGGCCTGGTGTACGAAGGTCTTTGTTTACGGCCAGCAGCGCCCTCTGTTCCAGGCCCGTCACACTCTACAGTGAATCAGTCCATTTCTGCATTTCAGACCAGACGGGGGCTTTAAACTTCCAATAAACTGCTTTGAGCTACTTTTTTTGTCCAACACATTAGATTTATCGTCTTAACTGGAATATTTAAAATCCAAAATGACCTTAAAATCAGCAGGTGACTCATTTGGCCGTCCAGCTCTGCATTTGCGTCAGTGCTGGTGTGTTCTGAGAACAACATGAATTCTCTGTCGCTCTGGATGGAAATAAGGCCAAACTGAAGCACACAGCCCTCAGTTGTCATGGGGACTCCAGCGGACCAAAATAACCTCCGCTCTTCACGTTATCATCGACTGGTTTTGTCTTTTCATGTTCCTCAGCTGATATTTTCCATTTGTCAGGTTTGTTTTTCGCTCCGACTCTATGCTCCTCCCGCTCCACAAGCGTCTGCCTGATTTTCAGACCCGGACTCTTCCCTTTTTTGAAGAAACACACGAGCTTTTGAGAAAGAAAAACCAGTGCAGAACTCACACAAAGGGCACACACAGAGCACACACAGTGCCAATCCACTTAACCAAACCTTTCTCTTCCTGAAAACGGCTGATTTGAGCCCCTGCAGCCCCTAATCTTCCAATCAGGGGCAGAGTAATCTCCTCCCCACTGGGCCTATCAGAGCCTCCGTTCAGGTTCGCCCGTTCCTGCAGGGATGGCGAGACAGAATCGTGTTCAGATCGCCCTGCCACTCATTCAAAGGAGCCATTCTTTGCCAGTTCATTTATATAGTTCTCTGTGGCATGCCAGGCCAGTGTGATACGCACACATTTCACATGTCCAGTAAAAATCACGTACCGCCACTTTTGCTTCAATTTTTGGCTGCAATTGGCAGCTGTGATTATCTTCCAAATATGTTCCATACCTGCCACTCCGGCAGAAAGGCCATTTCAGGCGGTCCCAGCCGTCAACACGCTGTAGTCAGTCCACCCTCTGCGTCCGCCATCAACGTTGTGTAAAAATGCTTCAGCCATAGAGTTTCAGCTGTGAAAAAAGAAAAGCCTGAAAACCTCCCATCGGAGGAAAAGAGTTTACAAATGATGCCACAAAAACAATTACATTTAGCTTCTATGTTTTTGTTGTTGATCAAATCTAGCCACTAAAAATGGGTTAAAAGTTTAGTTTTCATGGGATAAATGCTGAGATAAGGCCACTAAAAGCTGTGAAGTCCCTTTATAATCATAATCAACAGCGACCTTGGGTTCCTAGAAAGGCGCCTGACAAATAAAATGTATTGTTATTTATTATTGTTATCTGCAAAAGCCTTTTCTTCTATTTTCTGGCTTCTTTTGTTTGGAGCATTTGAATATTTGAACGAGTTCTAACAAAGACAGCCTTCATGAATGAAAAAAGCTGTTTATGAAGTCGATTTCTTTGCATTCCTCATTAAAGCTTCATTTTTTTTTTTTTCATTTCAGCCACCAGACTGTCCTGTTGCTCTGTCGTCTCCTGCTCTTTTCAAAGGTGCAGCTGAAGCTTCAGACCTTCAGAGCTTTGGTTGGAGAACACGGACACTCAGGTCTGTGGAACACCAATATTTACCATCTGTTGACAGCAGGAAGGAGAACCTCACGACTTTGCTAAATTAGATTACAGTTGACAGGATTTGGCTGAAACATTTGATCAAACACTTTAACGCAGTAAATGCAAAGCATGCAAAGCTGCAGCCCCTCCCACCCTCTGGGCTCTGATTGGCTTAATTAGCTTTTAAAGGAGAGCGTTACCCCCCCCATGAAGAGAATTGGAGATTAGTGGCAGAGAGACAGTTATAATCAAATGTAACTAATTTGTATAAAATGTCTAATTTATTAAATAAAATGTCTGTTTCTTTTTAAATTATGTTTAAAAAATGATGCTTCACAAATAATTTAAAAAGCAGAAAAGGAGTTCAATCGCAAGGTAACAAGAGATTTCAGTTTTTTTTATTTTTATTTAGCCCTAATCACCTAACAAATTACACAGCAAATGTATTTTTTTATTTGTAGAAATCTTCTTTCTATGGCTTTCTTCTTTACCTGTTCTTTAACTTCTATGTAAATCTGGATTTACACGAATCCTTTTTTTGAATTTCACGGCACTTTCATGATTACATACAGGGTCCTGAAGCAGAAACTGTTTACTCCAGTGATTTCAGGCTTATGATTCACTTCTTTGTCCTGCTGGAAGCAGCAAATGTTCTTTATGTTAAAAAAAAACTGTGAATGTCTCTGAGTAAACAGTGAAAAAGGCTTGAAGTGAGCCGTCATTCAGTCAGGATGACAACAAAGAAGAGCAGAAGTCCACGTGCACAGAGGTCTGGGTTTGTTCCAGTAATGGAAAATGACTCTTTTGTCTCAGGTGATGCTCCGTCTGCCTCTGAAGATGGGGAGTCGGAGCTCTTAGAAAAGCAGAGAAGAAAGAGGACAGGTGGGAAAAGCTGTGCATCCCTCTCTGACGGTGAAAAGAGCTGTAATTAGAGAAGAGCAATCTCCCATCCGCATCTCCTGTACCTACATTCAAGCCTCACATCAATTACTCTCTGCATCTCTGAAATGTTTTTGTCCATTTGATTTGCTCCTTTTCAGGCTCCATAATGGCACATTGAGAAACCTCCATCAACCCCCGTCCCCGGCTTCTCCTCCATTATCCCCCTTTTTTGTCCTCCACTTTTTCCTCCTCCTTGCCGCCTGCCCCATCTCTCACTTTCCACCTCTGTCTATCTCATTACTCCGAGGGGGCCGCCACGCTGTGATCCTGCCGTCGGTAATGGCTCACGGCCACCGTGGCTGTGGGCTGCAAATGTAGCTCCAGTGCAATATTAGGTGTTGGGTGGGATTGTGTAAATCAATGGCTTATGCAGGCTGACGCGCTCTTTCATTCCCAATCACACACACACATCAGAGGCTTGGCCTGTTCCTCCGATTATCTCTCCATCCATTGGCGAGCCTCCCTTTTCTTTTGTTGGGAAATTCTTCCTCGCCTGTTCTTTGGGTTTATCAGCACTTTCCTCTCTTCTGCAATTTACAAACACGACGGTCTGCCTCCGTTCTGATGGGCTTTGGTAATGAGGGCCTTGGCTGGAAGGTCATTTTTGGCGTCTTTCCTGCATCGTGCGGCACAGAAACTGGATAATGGGGTTCAGAAAGAGTGGATGTGTGTCTTTCATTAAAGCTCCGCAGGTTCATGAATCACGAGCAGCAAAAAAGTTCCTTTTTGGAGGATGGAAGCAGGGTGAGGGGAGGTCAGCACGACTTTGCCATCAAGCCATCAAGACGGCTTGAAACAAGCAGCATCAAACGGTTTATCCAGGCATTTGGAGGCTGGACACTCATTTTTTTTTTTTACAACATTTTTAAGGTTATATGGAGCTTGTGAAGAAAGAATCTACCTTTTTCCTGGAAAAAAGGTTCAAACTCCAGACAACATTACGAACAGATTGGGTTCAAAATCCACGTGTTCATCAGTGTAGATCATTCGGTAGAATGTCTGTATTTTTATATCCTTACAGGACACCGTAGAAAGGAAGTCTAGTTTCTGGATTTCAGCTAAAAGGTCCGATGTACAATGGCTGCATGTTCGACACTAAAAGCAGTATTCAATAATAATAATAATACTTTTTACTTTTTATATCCGACAATGGGGAAATTCTTTCTCCGCATTTGACCCATCCCCCCGGGGGGAGAGGTGAGCTGCAGGCTAGCCGCGCTTGGGTGTGATCCTTGATTCACAAACATATCGAGATTTGAGAGAAATCGGCATGGCTTCAGAAGAAGTCACGGACTAACCGCCTCGGACACTTTTCTGGAGGCAGAGAGACTTTTTTCACGCGGTGAGTCGTGTTACCCGCTCGTCTGCTAGCTCAAGATGGCAGATGGATTCCGAAGACCCGATCCCTTGGTTTTTGATGAAAATGTTGCACAGAACTAGAGAACTGGCGTGTGTTTGAACGGGAGTGTGATATTTTCCTTGCCGCTGCACATGCTGACAAACCGAACAAGACCAAAGCTTACATTCTGCCCCATATTACTGGACCAGACGCCATGGAGTGCCAACGCTCCTTCAAGAACGCTGCGTGATGAGGCAGGTGCCGTCGTCACACCGGCAGAGTCCAGGGAGGACCCTGAATGTTTGAAGAGGAAATTCTGGGAAATATGCAGCCCTCAAAATAACAGAACAATGGAGAGACGCAGATTTTATTCCAGAAACCAGCAACAAGGTGAGAGCATTGACTCTTTCATAAGTGATTTAAGAATTAAAGCTAAAAGCTGCAACTTTTGCGACACGCTCAGAAAATCCCTGCTAGGAGACAGTGAGCTAACATTAACATAAGCCATTTCAGTGTGTCGTATTCATGAAATGACAGAGGAAAACAGCCAGACACTGGCAAGCCAAGTCACAAATATTGACGCTTTAAACCCAATGCCAGATAAACAACAAAAGCCTAAAGCCTGAACTGCAATAACTGTGGTGGTTCTCGTGCTGCCAAGAGAGAAATGTGTCCAGCTTTCCGACAACAGTGTCACAAGTGCAAAAGGCTCAACCAATACGAAAGTAAGTGCAAGAACAAAACTCCAAAGAGCCCATCCAGCAGAGCTCCAAAGCAGTATGTGCATGATGTGGGAACAGAGCAGCCTGAAAAGGATTTTGACGACACCTTTTATGTAAATGGTGTCGAGATTGACTGTGTAACTTCTAAATTGGACAAGGATGAAGGATTCATCACCTTACTCGTCAAAGGCATAGCAATTGACATGAAAGTTGACACAGGAGCCAAGTGCAACGTGCCACCTCTAAAAATGTTTGAAGCCATCAGAGACAAGGAGCAGGTATTCAAACAATCAATCTCATCGCACATGGGGGGACAAAAATCAAAACAGTTGGGAAGATCAGGCTTTCCTGCACTTTTAGAGGAAAGCAACACCTCCTGCCCTTTTTTTTGTAATAGATAGAGACGTGCAGCCGCTATTAGGATTTCAAGCCTGTACAAGTATGGGAATTGTCTAAATGTGCACCGAAGTCCATCAGGTCACAACAGAGAACAAGACCGATTTCAACAAGCACATTTTTACACAATATAAAGATCTGTTCAGTGATGAACTAGGAAAGCTTCCTTTTACTTATTCAATGACAGTGGACCCAAATGTTCCACCAGTAGTGAGACCTGCACATCGCATCCCTGCAAGACAGAGTCAAAACATAAATGCAGTCACAGAACCAACAGACTGGGTCTCATCTATGGTTGCAGCACAAAAAGGATAAACAAGAAATAAGACTGTGCATAAATCCAAAAGATCTCGATTCAGCTTTAAAAAGACCCCATTATCCTATACCCAGCGTTGAGGAAATTGTTGCCAAAATGGAAGCGCAACAGTATTTTCTATACTGGATGCAAAAAAACTCTTTCTGGCAGATCAGATTGGACCAGATGTCCTCTATATATGTTGATGACGTTGCCGTTTGGGATTAACTCTGCCAGTGAAGTGTTCCAAAGAACTATGGAGCAGAGGCAGGACTGCAAGAAAAGGTGTGACGTATTGAAGTTTCTCACTTGTAAACTGACTGAATCAGTCCAGTCATCAGAACAAGTCTGTTAATCTGGTTCCGCTCATCCTGGTGGGTCCTCACATGACTTTGCTCTTCAGGGAAGAAGGACTTTAAAGCTTCATCTAAAAATTTTAATTACAATGAGTTAATGAGTGAATTTCTGTTTGGTTTCTCTTTGAAGACCTCACTCGGGCTGTAATTAGGGAGCTTTTGTAGAACACCAATGTCTGCACAAATAACATGAAATGTTCCCATCATTGATTCCAGCTCAATTTCCCTTAAAATGATGGGACAGTTCTGCATAGAGAACATCTGGACCAGGCGACGCTCTTTGTCTCATTTATGAAGGAAAATAACATTTGTTTCTTGCTTTCTCTTAAAAAAATCTGTAAAATCTTTCTTTCTTGATAAATTCAGTCACTGGAAAATCATACATTTGTAGCTACTCTAATAATAATTTTCATGACAGAAAGCAGCAGACTGGCAGTGGGAACATAAACTACAGTAAATAAACTCAAAGCCTGAGAAACCACCTCCAACAGGAAATATAAAAGCGGCGTCCATGCATGAGAAAACCTGAAGAGCATTTTCCTAAACCAAAAACCGCTGTGGAGGATTTTCACATGAAACCAGGTGAGACTGCGAAACACAAAACCTAAAACCTGAAAACAAACCAAACAAAGGACGCAATCTTCACAATCTTGACTTTTGGTCAAAAACAATCAATACGTTCATATTCTACGGCTGTGAGTCTCTGAATGAAAGGTGGACTTAAATAGCTCCCCGCCGTCTGAAATGTCAGCGTATATTTGTCAGAGAAGTCATTTCAGCCTAAACAGCCTCAGTGCTTCTGATCCGTTAATGACTTCTGTCTTTGGGTTTTAGACATTCACAAAATTCCAAAACACATAGTTATTGATTGGCTGGAAATGCCAAGAAAAGGCTGTAATGATTCATTCTGATGCTTCAGCAAAAATGAGAAGCGCCTGTGGCCACGAAGGACATTTGACGATCTCGCCGTTCTTTCCCGCTCCTGTGAGCCACATGGTAATTCATCCACCGTATTTTCAGCCTAAGATCCGGCTGGTTTACTCACATCTGAACACAGATCAGAGGTTCACTGACGTGTTCCTCCATTATTGAGGGAAGGAGCCTTCAGACTCATTCTGCACGGAGGCTGACACCTTTCAAATTAATATTTTGTTGCAGCGTAAATCATTTGGATGTTTGATGTAACGTCAAAACTCACATAAAAATCACCACACAGTCGTTCAGGCCAATTTCGTGAGGAGCTGACCAACTCTGAAACTAACACAGCACCATTTAAATGGTATGACGTATACTTATATAGTACTTTTCTTCAAGGCCCAAAGCGCTTTACAGTCACAGCCTCATTCACCTAATCATGCACAGGTGGCGGCTCCGCTGCTGAACACTGGTGCCAACCTCAGTGTCTTGCCCAAGGACACTTCGACTCATGGGTGTGCAAGGTGGGAATCAAACCTGCAATATTATGATCATGGGTCAACCGCCCTACCGCTGCTCCACGGCCTTCCCGCTGCTGCCCTGCTACCACCAAGATCTGGGACTACCGAACCTTTAAGACTTTCCACCATTTCTGTCAAGCAAATTGAGAATTTGAAAAGATTTGAGCAAAATCTGAAAGTCATTAATACTGGGGCGATATGAAACGTAGTCTGTAAACAAATATAAAATAAGAGAAAATATCAAAAACATCTTCATAGTTTTTTTCTACTTTTGGGGGCAATTAGGGACGTGAAAAAAACGACTTCCTCATCCCAGACGAGCCCCCAAATTTTAGGCCTCTTGTGTTGGACAGATGTTATGGTTGGGAATCTTCTGACACACGAGGTGTATATTTGTATAAACCCCTTTTGGATTTGAGGCCAAATTTTATTTGCATTGATCAATTTTCTTGTTGGACTGGACGGAAAAAGAGAGAGAGAAATAGAGAGGGATGTCAGAAACAGAGGTTAAAGAAAGTCTGGTTTCAAAACATTTAACCTCTTTGCTAAATGAACCATGACAGTTGGACTGTGGGAAATTGATTTTATCATTTGTTTTTATTATTGCTATATTTCAACTTTGAAACTGGTTTGTTTACTTTACTATCTGGGAATGCCACTTTTTTTAAATATTCGTATTTGTAGATGTCTTTTTTCTGCTGCCGATGACAAGAAAATGTCCCCATTGAGGGATAAATAAAGTTTTATCTATCTATCTAAGAAGGTGTGTGGTGTTTTGATTGACAGGTGAGCACTTAGCAGCTTTTCCTTCCCCCACTTGTTGTAGGGGGTTTAATAAAAGCCTATTAGGCAATGAAGGTGATCACCACAGAAACCTGAAACCTGAAATCAGCCGTGTTGAAGCCACCGGGTCGCATGACCACACCAGCAGAACACTCCTCTTGGAAAAGCCGGTGTTTTGTTTTGTGATGGGTCTTTGACATGGCCGTGCATTTCTTTTGGTAGAAATGTTAGGATTATGGTGAAACCTCAGACATTAGGAATGGAGCTGGTTAAAGCCTGAGTCCCTCCTGCCCTAAAGGGTGAACACGAAATGTCTGCTGGTAAAAGATGGTCAACCCTGTGCAGGTGACCCACACGGATTGAAGAAAGTGTCCGTGCACGTTGGTCTACAGTCATGCTGGGGGGGACAGGTCGTAGTGAACACTTATACAACACGTAAGGGTGATTAAGGGGGAGGCAGGTGACACACAGGGGTGTTGAACACATTTTTCTTTTTTTTTTTTTTTTTTCTTTTTTTTAACTTGTCCTGTCCAACAGCTGGGCAGACAGATGAGAGCTGAGGGCCTCTTGTGTTGGACAGATTTTACTTTAACAAGAGGGGTTATTAATCTTCAGACAAACCAAAGGTATGTCTGAATAAACCCCTTTTGTAATTGAGGCCAAACTTTATTAATTTCAATCATGTCTGAAAATCTTGGGTGTTGGACCGGACGGAAAAGGAAAGAGGGGAAGAAGAGAGAGGGACGATAGAGAGAGGGGGGGTAGGGGGTGATAATAGGAGGGGAAGGGGGATAAGACCATGAAGCAGCATAAAGCAACAAGTTTACTGGTTGTTAATCATTATGGTAAGGTTCAAATGTAGTACAATAAGGGCGGAGCCTGTCCACACACACACTCAAATGTTATAAACACACCTGCTAGCTGCAAAAAATGTCCACTTGTCGATATGTATACAAAACAGATAGTGTTCACACACATACTTATGCCTTAAAACCAACTAGTGTGAAATATTTCAGTCATTCAGTCTGTTGAGCTAACACCTGTGCTCAGGTGAGTGTTTATGTTCTTCTAAAATGGATGGTGGAACGTGGAAAGAAGGAGGGAGAGTGCCCAGCCATCCCCACCCCAAGACCCCCACCGCAGCAGCAGCGGCAGCCGGAATCCCCCCAACGCCACACGGGAACCGGCAGGGAACAACCCCCGCCCGGGCGACCAAGCCCGCCACCCAGGCCAGGGCCAGCAGGACCGCCGCAAGGCCCCCAGAGCCAGAGAGCAGGGAGGCACGGAGGGAGAGAGAGCGGCCCCCCCGCGGCCCCCCCGCCGCGCCGGGAGAACCCAACGCAGGGCCCCACCGGAGAAGGACGCCCACAGCCCCAGTCGAGCACCCCACCACCACCCAGGAGTTCCGGGCATCCCCCCGCCCCAACCCCAGGTACGAGCCAGGACCCCCCAAGGGAGACCCGCTCCGCACTCCAGGCAGCCATCCGCCCGGCCCACGGTTGGTCCAGGGAGGAGCGAGGCAGGGGCCCGCCGCCCCCGCCCAAGAGGGGGGAACCCCGGGGAAAAAAGAGGGCCCACATGGGGTGTTGTAAATATGGCCCGACCAGGCTCAGGAGCAAGGACCAGAACCCACCCCCCAGGGACACGAGCACTCCCGGCTCAGATGTAATGTGAACCCCCCCGCCGCGCGGAGAGAGCACCGCCGGGCCCAGGAAGCCGGCACCCCGGGGACACGGCCGCCGTCGCAAAGGGGCCCGTACCCCCCACCAGGGAAGAGGCAGGGGACAGATGGTCCTAGGTCCCACCTTCCTTGCAAAATGTGTGTGCGTGTATGTGTGTTTGAGAGGGTGTGTGTGTGCATGTGTGTGTGTTTATGTTGGAATGTATATATTGAGGGGGGAGGGGTGTGTGTGCTAAGGGGGGTGCAGTTAAAATTGGCGGGTAGGGCACTGAGGGGACATCTCCTGATTACTCACAGTGACGTCCCCTCACCCTCCCCACCAAGGGACCCTAAATGTCTAAGGTGTGGTTAAAATTGGCGGGTAGGGTGCTAGGAGGACATCCGCTGCTTGCTGGCAGTGATGTCCAAGCACCCCCCCTACCAAGGGCCCTACATGTCTAGGGTGCAAATAAAACCGAAAGAGGGGGGGCCCACTCCATACGGCAACCATAGGAGGGGGGCCACTGCCTAGTAAACCCCCCCCCCCAAGGCTCATCGCAGGCTAAGCCCCCCACCCCCTCACCCTATTATGAGGTTATATGAGGAAGGGGGTAAGTTGGGGACAGCTGGTAGACTGTCCCCAGGTGGTCAAACAGCCGTCCCCCCCCCCCCCCCCCCCAGCAAGGGGGCCAGGCCCACCCAGCCCAGGGGCCCCACCCCCGGAGGCGCCGACACCCCAGGCCCAGCACCACCCCCCCCACACAGAGAGAGAGGAGCCAGAAAGCGTTGGCCCCCCCCCGGAGCAAGCCCAGGCCCCCACCCCCAAACGCCGGCCCTAGAAGAGCTCTGGTCAGGCCTCGACGGGACCGAGGCAGCCGACCGGCCGGGGAAACCGCCGATGGCCTCAGCGGAGACCCCGACCCGTCAACCCCCCCTGCCCCGTACCAATAGTGCCCCCCCCCTCCCCCAGAATGCCCCCCCACAAGGCAGGGCCGACAAGACCCCCCACCCCACCCCACCCCAGACCCCGCAGCCAAAGCGGATGACACCCAGAGCGACTGGGGGCCCCAAGAGGGTTGTCCCGTCCCGCCCCAGAGCCAGGGAAGGGCCGATCCCAGCCCCAAGTGTAGGTGGGAAGCCCATCCAGCGCCGCTGGGCCCCCCCCCGAGCAGCGCCCCCCGCCAACGCCCCCCAGCACAGGCAAAGGGACCACCCCCCCAAGCCAAGCCAGACCACCACCCCACCCCCCCACCACGCACCCCCACACCCAAGCCCAGAGGACCACGCAGCGCCCCAGCCCGCCCCACCCAGGCGCCGGACCCGACCCCCCGACCAACGGAGCCCCCACCACCCCCCGCCAGGCACCGGAGCCCGACCCCCACCCCAGCCCACGGCAGAAGGGCAAGGAGCAGCGACGACCAGGCCCCCCCACCCCCTAAGTCACGGAGTTAGCCATGGGAGACCAGAGAGACTGAATTCTTTCAAAGTTACTTGAACCTTGGGCTGACATTTTTTCCAAGCTGATATGATCAAGCAGCAGATTTCTGTGTTGACTTATATTTATATTTTTCTTGCTTTTCCAATTTATTAAAATAGTTTTTTTAGCAATGCAAAGAGTTATGAAAATGATAGAGCCTAGTTCTCCTTCTACATCGATGGCACTCATGTCACCAAGCACACAAAGTGACGGTGAAGCTGTGATTGAAACCTTAAGCCAGACTGATAGATCGGCACATACCTGCTGCCAGAGAGCCTGGACAGGCGTGCAGAACCATAGTGCATGCATGTAATTGTCGGGTAGATTACTGTCACAGTGCTGACAAATGTCTGAGTTACTGAGACCCATCTTGAACATCCTCTGTCCAGTGTAGTAAATTCTGTGAAGAGTTTTGAAATGGATTAGCTGCAGATTTGGATTTTTTGTCATTTTAAAGGTGTTTAGACAAAGTTCTGACCAAAAGCTTTCATCTGTGCTGATGCTCAAATCCGCATCCCATTTTGTTGTCGGAAGTGAAATATTATTATCTAAATTACATAAAAGTTTGTATATTTTGGAGAGAGTTTTATTCATTGTGAAATTGACCAGAGTTGTAACTACATCTGGTAGCTTTAAATCGTTGTCTCTGTATTTAAACTTTTTAGTAATGATTGATTTAAGTTGCTGATATTCCAAGAAGTTATATATTCCATGTTTGTCTTGAAGTTCCTGGGGAGTTATGAATCTTCTATCAATAATTATGTGCTCTAGTTGTTTTATGCCCCCTGCTTGCCAAGCTGGGAAGTGGATAATCTTTTTGTTTATGAGGATGTCTGGGTTGTTCCAGATGGGTGTCATTTTGCACGGTTGAATTGATGATTTTGATATTTTGAGAAATTCCCACCAGGCTGTTAAAGTGGCATTTATATTAGTACTTTTGAAACAATCCTGTCTTTTAACTATTTGGCTGATAAATGGAAGATCTGACAGGTTGATCTTTCCACATAACGCCTGTTCCAAGTCTAACCATGAGTTGGTTTCTGGATTATTTTTTAACCATTTTAAGATGTATTGTAATCTATTTGCAAGAAAGTAATTGTGGAAGTTTGGTAATTCTAATCCTCCACAGCTTTTTGCAGATTTTAAAGTTTTTAGACTAATTCTTGCAGGTTTATTGTTCCATAGAAAGCTTGATATGGATGAGTCTAATGTTTTGAACCATTTTAATGGCGGTTGTGTGGGAATCATTGAGAAGAGATAATTAACCTTGGGTAAGATTTTCATTTTTACCGTGGCTACCTTGCCCATAAGGGACAGAGGCAGGTTGGTCCAGCGTGTTAGATCGTCCTGTATGTTTTTCAGTAATGGGGTGTAGTTTAGCTGCACCAGTTCTGATATTTTGGGGGAAAAATAAATACCTAGATATTTTATATTGCCTGATTTAACTGGTATTGTGAGTCCTTGCTCCGCATTACTGTTCAGTGGTAATAAAACAGATTTATTCCAATTAATGGAATAGTCTGATATAGAAGAGAATTCATTAATGATTGTTGCCGTTTCATTTACAGAATGTATATTACTTAAAAACAGTAATATGTCATCTGCATAGAGACTAATTTTATGATGGCTGTGTTTGGTTTTAATTCCTTTAATACTCTCATTCTGTCTTATTGCTGCAGCTAGAGGCTCGATAAATATTGCAAAAAGAGAGGGGGAGAGTGGGCAACCCTGTCTAGTTCCTCTTCCAAGAAAAAACCTGTTGGAAGTCTATTTATTAGTTCTAACTGATGCATTGGGGTTGTGATATAATATTTTGATCCACTTGATGAGTGATTCTCCAAACCCAAACTTATGAAGGGAAGCAATGAGGAACTTCCAATTTACTCTATCAAAGGCTTTTTCAGCATCCAGTGATAGTATAGTCATTTCCTGGTTTTTGATGGTAGCAAAGTCTATTATGTTAACGAGTCTGCGGACATTGTCATCCGAGTGTCTGCCTTTGATGAATCCAGTTTGATCAAAGTGAATTATGTGAAGAGTGACTTTTTCTATTCTCTGTGCTAGTGCTTTGCAGATAATTTTTACATCTGCATTAATTAAAGAAATGGGGCGATAGCTTGAAGGACTCGTGGGGTCTTTGTCTGGTTTTAGAAGAAGGATAATGTTGGCAGAGTTCATGTTAGGTGGTAGAGATTGGCTTTCATTGATAAATTTTACAGTTTTATAAAACGTTGGTGCCATTTGTTCCCAGAATTCCTTATAAAACTCTGCAGGAAAGCCGTCAGGCCCTGGTGCTTTGCTGTTAGGCATAAGTGACAGAGCTTCATGAAGCTCAGACAACGAGAGCGGAGAGTCTAAATTTGTGATTTGATCTTCGTTTAACTTGGGCAGGTTTATATTGTTAAGAAATGAGTTGATGCTTTGTTCTGATGGATTGATCTGTGGAGTGTATAAGTTTTGATAAAAGTCTTTAAACGCATTATTAATTTTTACCGGGTCATGAGTGACATTCCCTGTTTGGTCCATAATAGAAGTGATTGTTGATTTTTCTTTATTAATTTTAAGCTGATTAGCTAGAAATTTGCCAGATTTATTTGAGTTTTCATATCTTTCCAGTCGAAGCCTTTGTATCTGGAATTGTGTTTGTTTATTGATGATGTCATTTAACTGCAGCTTTAAAATTTTCAGGTCGCCCAGTATGTGTTCCTGTGCAGAAGCAGCATAAGCAGTCTCCAGAGTTTTTATTTTATTTTCTAATTCTAATAAATCTGCTTTCTCTTTGCGTTTTTTATGCGTTGAATAAGAGATGATTTTCCCTCTCATGACTGCTTTTGCTGCTTCCCAAAAAATACTTGGTGATATTTCAGAAGTATTGTTGAATTCTAAGAAGGTTGCCCACTCTTTTTTAAAGAATTCAATAAATTCCTGGTCTTTTAACAGAGATGTATTAAACCTCCAGGTTGAACCCGAGGGTCTGGGTACTTCCCTTGAAATAGTAACAGAAACTGGTGCATGGTCACTGATAATAATTGGATGAATGTTGGAACTTTTAATTTCTTTCAAAAGGGAGTTACTGACTAATAAATAATCTAAACGAGAGTGTGAATGGTGAACTGGAGAGAAAAAGGTGAACCCCTTAGTGTTTGGATGACATGAGCGCCACGCGTCGCAGAGACCCAGATCATTCATGTACTGCTTTAGAATACTTGCAGACTGCCATGTACGCTGGTTTGCTGTGCTGAGTCTGTCAAGTTCAGGGTCCAAAACAAGGTTGACGTCTCCTCCTATAATGATTGTGGAGTCAGAGTGAGCTGAGAGTGAGGTGAAGAATCTGTGAAAGAAGGAAGAGTCGTCAGCATTAGGGCCATATATGCTTGCTATGCAAAAGTCCTTATTCTGAATGGATATATTAATGATTACAAATCTGCCTTCTGGGTCAGTAACTGTATCCTTATGAGTAAATGTAACATTTTTATTAATCAAAACTGCAACCCCTCTTTGTTTGGAGTTGAAACTTGCAGAATACATAACTGGATACTGGGAACAGCACAGGAGATGACCAGCTGATAATGATAAATGGGTCTCCTGCAGCAGAGCTATATCTGCTTTAAGATCATCCAGGTGATTTAACACTTTCAATCTCTTTGGCCCAGAGCCAAGTCCACGCACATTCCAACTAACGATGTTAAGACTGCTCATAGCTGTTCTAACCGGGAGAGTGCAAGGCTAAATAGTGCGTGTGCCCGTCCGTGTGGGCGTGCCCGCTGTGCGTTCCTGCTACACTGACAAGCGCTATGCGTTGTGGGTGGACATGTCTTGGCTGTCAGCTGCATGTTACGTGTGTCCTGTGTGAGCCTAAGTGAGGTTTTTGCAGTTTATCAACGTGTGTGTGCGGGATCGCGTGTGCATGCTCTTATGCACGCTAGTATGCGCGCGCGCCCGTTCCGTGCATAAATAAATACTCACCGTGGTTGCGTTGACTTTACCTGATTCACATATGAGGACATGGGAAGGGGGGGGGACAAGAGAAAAGAGAGAGGGAAAGAGAAAGAACAAAAAACAAAAACAACGAAACAACAACAGAAACATGAATGTGAGAGAAAGAAAAAACACTTTTCCTGAGAGGTGTGGATTATTGATGATCCGATTATTTCCTAGTTAAATAAGTTTGCGGGTTTCTTCTGGGCAGCGCAGATGTCAGTGCGCCTCTGAAAGCCTTCAGCACAGCCAGGGTGTTACCTCTGGGTCCCGGAACAGCTTGCCATTCACAAAAAGTTTGTCAACGGCAACCACCTCGCGGGCTCCAGCAAACAGGTGCTTCCTCCTCAGCGGGAAGAGGATTTTCCGCCGGCGGAGGATCTCGCCTGGAAACTGGTCATTCACGCTGTAATGTGTGCCTTTCAGCTCTCGCCCTCTGCTTTTTACCTGCTCCTTTTGTTTATAATGTTCAAATTTAGCAACAATAGGACGGGGACGCTGATTGTCCGGCCTTTTTCCTCCGAGCCGGTGAACCCTGTGAAAGGAGATCTTCTGGACTTCCTCCTTGGGGAGCTTCAGATGGTCTTCCAAAAAGGACCTCGCCGTGGCCTCTGGGTCTTCTCCTGCCTCCTCTGGAACCCCGGAGATCACTAGATTGTCCCTCATGCTCCTCGACTGAAGATCCAGGAGGGTTTCCTTGATTGATCGGTTCTCCTCGGAGAGACGAGCGGTGTCGCTGCTCAGAGTCTTGACGGTCTGTCTGAGGGCCTGGTTCTCCTCTGCGAGCTCCCGCACCTGCTGCTGGCTGAATTCCAGAGACTCCCGCAGACCTTGAAATTCTCTATGGAGGATCTCCAGCAAATTGAGGCGGCAATCAAAGCTGGAGAGCTTTTTATCAATCGAGTCCAGGATATCGCTCACGCCGCTGCCTGGAGAGGACACAGCCCCGGGAGAGTCCTCAGGCCGTTCACGCTTGGCGGAGGGGGTGGTGGTGGCGGTTCTGGGCTTCACCATGTTGCAGGTATTAAAACACTCGTCGATGAAATTCTCCAGGTCCTCCAGGCTGACAGAAGATTAATCTCTTAACAGGTTATGTTAGTTTGCCGGAAATATTTTAATATGGCGGAAAAATGAAACAAGATCGAAAATGTTTGTTCGAATGCTTACGCGCCGCCAAGTCGACTCACCACACTCGTCTCGCTGGGTCTCGCGATACTACAGCATCACGTAGTCTACTCCCTCACGTAGTCTACTCCCTTTCTTTTTTTTTTAACACTCCCCAAATCTCTTGCACGGAGCCCGTAAGGGATGTTCACGTGAGACGTGCACGCTCCTTACTGCAGCTTGACTGTTAGAAATGAGGAAATTAGACAATCAGAGTATAGTTTGCGTGGACGTCCTCTTGGCACTTACGTATCACGTGCACACCCCCTACGTGCAGCATTTGTGTGCGGTCAGTAAGGAGTCAGTACTCACACCTTGTGTGGCATAAGGACGCCGTACAACATCCTCTTACGAATTCTCCATGATACACTTACCACTCGCACAACAATGGTACGTTCCGTGTTCATGACATCCCTTGAGGTGGTTGCTTCCTGCTGCAAGACACACCTGCCCCCCTCTTAACATGCAGCCGCTCCTCTCTACAACCCTCCATGAACCCGGACTATCCAAAAACTGGGTCAACCCCCTGTCTGGCTGCATATGACTAAGGCTTTACACAAACGAGGGGCCAACATCGTTGGAGTGTCAGTGTCTGAGCTGTGTGATGACACAGCCAGAACACGACATTCCTGCGTCACCTTGCGAGCCGGCGGAGCTTCCTGTCATCACCTCCTGTCGCTCAGAGTTTCCCCAGCTGTGGAGCAGATACTCCTGCACCGAACTTTCCGCCGTGAAGGGGCATCTGTCGACAAAGTCTGGACCAGAATCCTCCATGACCGTCTGGTGACAGAGGAAGCAGTCCCAGTCCCCCCTCTTCCCCGTCTCTCCTCCCCTCCTGGATGTCCCCGGCGTTCGTCGCCACATGGAGTTTTCACAGGAATTTGAGCATGAATCTTTAATTAGCAGCAGCTGCTGTTCCTCTGTGTTCATGAGTGTTTATGTGAGAGCTGCTGGTGGAGGCTAACTACTCTCACAGGCTCGCTGTCACCTCAATCACAGTTTGACACGCCGAGAACGCTGCCAAACAGCCTGCACACGCATCCTCAAACACACTAACGTGTTACTGCTCAAACTCCACGTGTGCACGACCCCTGCTTCTGCACACGTGCACACTGACACACACACTTTGTTTGTGCACGTGGCCCTCTTCCCCCCCCATGTCTACTTGGTCTCTTCTCTGTATTCTCTCCCTCTTTGTCCTCATTCCCTCAGCTGTTGGGCATGAATTATGGATCATCTCCTTATGGAGTGAGAATCGGGAGCTCGGGGCTATCGTTTCCTGCTTAACCATCATTAGTTCAGTCTTTGCACCAATTAGAACTTGGTTGCAAATCAAGATCTTTTGCTCCCATGTAACTTCTGCATAATGCAGCCTCTTGCACCTGTTACTCTGGCTGATTAGCTCCAGCTTCCATGGAGAGGAGTGCATATGAATGCACACAGTGGAGGGAAATACTTGACTTTCTCGAGTCTGAGATTTTTAGACCTAAATAAAAAGCCTGATTTGTGCGTGAGGATGTTTGCAATGGATGTTTGTTTTATTTTTATTCGTGGAGTTGGTTTTCTGGATGACCTTCTGTGTGCCAGGAGGCTCAAAATGCCCTCCACCCCGAAGACAACCTTTACAGAACCAGAGGATTCTTATAACATGATGTAAATTTTACACAAGCTGTCTTCATGATCAAAACATATTTAACGTTTTTGTGCCCTCTCAGCTCCAGAAGGCGCTGGCAACCCTAAAGGAGGAGAGATGGAGAAGAAAATGAGTGGATTAAAAAAGTTGACTAAAGCAGGACTTTTCTACTAGATGGTGAGTCGGTTATTGTTGGATTTATGTCAAACTTTTCCCTGATGGAATCACAAAAAGCTCAGAGATCAGTGGACCAGCCACAGAAATCCCCATCATCATGAACACGGTCAGAAAGCCTCCATCTTTTAGCCTCAATGTGCGACTTTTTCAGGACCAAACCTAAAACAAATCAGAACCAAATCTGGATGACAATAGAAACTAAACCAGATCTGATCAAGACCAAGCCAGGAGCACATTAGGCCCAAAAGTAGATCAGATCAGAATCAAACCTGGATCATATCAGGACTAAACCTGGATCACATCAAGTACAATCTGGAACACGTCGGGATTAAACCTAGGTCATGTTAAAACCAAACCTGGAACACATCAGGATCAAACACGGATCAAGTTAAAACCAAACTCACTTGGGGATTGAGTGTAGAACTCAGTGGAACCAAATCAAGCTAAGATTAGGACCAAACCTGGATCAAATCGTGATTAATCCTGTATTACATCAGGACCAAGTCTTGATCATATCAGGATAGATCCTGGAACAAATCAGGAATCAGGCCTAAATGTGCTGCTTTGGCTCCGCCTCTATTCTTCACATCCTGGTCCAATGGAAAACCTGATCATCTGCCACTATTCTACATCTTTGTTCAATGCTTCCACTAAAGTATTTTGTTGTTTCATTGGCATCCTGGACTTAAAACAACAAATCTTTTACACTGAAATAGATATGGAGCTTAGAGACTCCGTGGTCTGTTTACATCAAACAAAGAGAACTGGATCTGTTTCAGCTGGTTGAGATTTCACAGGTTTGGAGGAGAATTTTCCAGAAAGGATCTGAAACAATGCATGTGGTGCTGTGGTGCAGCGGCTGCTGCTCTCCAAGGATTCCTAGAGGACTCTCTGCTTTAGACTGACACACAATCCTATCTGTCATCTCCAGAAGCCCACAGAGGAGGCGGCCATTCTTCAGAAACCTCCTCACTTTTATGGATGTCAGAGAAGCTTTCAGTGAGGCGTCCAGAGAAAAGGCTTCATCTCTCAAAGGTCACTGCTTGATTAGGAAGGGAAATTTGGTTAAAAGACGCAGTGTTGTTAGAGAATGGTGTGAGTGTTGTGTTCATTTGTGTGCCGGCTGTGCTCAGCGGGCTGCTGTTTGTTTTCCGTCTGCGGTTTCTGTCTGTTTCTGACTTCCTCCGCTCATTTTCTTCCGTGTTATTTGTGCGTTGGGATGTTTTATCGTCACATTCGTGTCTTGCTGTCTTCTTCCTGGTAAACATCTGCTCAGCGGCGCTCTCTGGAGGGACACCGGGCCTCTCCACACCCACCGCTGTGACTCCACCAGCTAATGAGCCTCTCTGGCAGACTCACAACCACACAACCGTTTGAGTCGTCCTTCACGAAAGCCATCCTCGTCTACATGACAGGGTACAGCCCCCCCACACAGGGACACACCTTTCAAAAACAATTTTATGCGTCTTTAATCCCCTTAAGGATTTGGGGAACACTGAATTAAATCCATGTATCAGTGCATCCAGCGCGCGTTCTGCATCATCAGCACCGACAAAGTAAAACTGCAGCAGATTGTGTCGCATTAATCACGTGTTCAACAAGGCAATCAACACTCTCAGGGGAAGCATGTGTCACTTAATCTGTTCAACTGTGACAGAAAGAAAAACAACTATTGCCCTTAGCATTGTTTTCTCAGAGCTCAAACCTGCTGTGATGTCTTCCATCTATTGTGGTGTGACGTGTCCACGGAGCTGCATTCTCGGAACAATCCGCTTCAGTTAGTTGTTTTCTAGACGCGTTATGAGCCGCTGTCAGCCTGAACACTGTTGAAGAAACTGTTTGGTGGAATAAAAACAGTTTTTGCTTCACATCCTCTGGATTTCATCTGCTGAAGGTCACATCTTTCTGTAACCGTGTCACCATAATCTGATGAGGTTGCTCATTTTAATCCGTGAACCTCTGGATCCACTTTATCACACAAACACGTCCAGCAGAGTGAGGTCGTTCGATCACCTGATCTTCAGCGGGCTCCAGCAAATCGTTGGTTTAATTCCCCTGCAGACCGCTGCAGCCTATTAAACAGATGATGAAAGTCTTGTTGAAATGTTCTGCTTCAGTTTTTTTGAGTTTCTTTCTCAGTTTTGTCAAAGTGGTTGATCAGGATGAAGAAAGCGTTCAATCTGACGGTTCAGAGGCGGTTTTGCTTTTAAATTTTCTTTTGATCAATTTTAATGATGAAAACATTTTTTATGTAATATCCAAAAAGTAAAGAAAACTTAAACTTTTGGCAAAAAAAGTTTGTTTTAATGTGGAATGAACTGTAAGCAGAACAAGAGTGGAGTTTATTTCAGTGTTCCCTTGTAGATCTGTAACCAAAGCACACATGAAAACTGTCTTCAGGGGTGGATACAGCTGTGTGTACGGGTCACACACACACACAGCTCAATGAACCTGTACAGCATTCACGTTTTCAGGCATGCTGAGGGCGACAGGTTGTAGTGAACACCCATACAACACAAACTACAACCCTCTTTCCCAACTGAGTCCTTGTAAAATGCATCATAAATGATGTCATGTTTGTGCACTTCCAGAATTAAACTGTTGTCGTCCATAGAAAAAATGGATGCCGCTTCTCCTTAAATAGGAAATGTAATTTTCTAAAGCTTTATTTGAAACCTGTAACTCTTTCGTGTTTCTCAGGCTATTTGCTCCAACATTGACACGTCAACGGATTGAAATAGAACTCATGCGTAAAGCTTGTGTTGCGTTGCGGAAGGATGAATGACAGACGGAGACATGATGAAGGTGAACTAAACATTTCTATTGATTAACGAACATTGTGTTGAGGCAACACAACAGAGACACAACACAAACGAACAGGGTAAATGAGGGTGAAGTAGGGGAGACGCAGGCATGTCATACCAATTTTTCAATTTCAACACATCCCAAACCATGTGGACTGTACAAAGAGCCCGTTAGTACTGTTCACGTAAAACGAGCGCGCTCAGCAAGGAGCTTGTACTCACACCTTACTAATGACTAGAGCAGGGGTCGGGAACCTTTTTTGCCGAGAGAGCCATAAATGCCACATATTTTTAAATGTAATTTCGAAAGAGCCATACATTAATGTAGCGTCCCTTTCCCACACTGAGGCACGGAGACTTAACCTCTTTTAAGGTCCTTTATTCTGGTTACTGCAGACCGCAACAAACGCCGTACAATTAATTCAGCAACTCCTGAATCTCTCCCGCCGAGACGAGAGCGCTTCTCCCAACTTTATATTCCCCTGCTCCCCCTGCAGCCCTCCCATTTCCCTTATTCGACCCATAGCTGAACCCCATTGGTCCAAATTACCTAACAACAGGTTGAGCGACAGAACTGAGAGCCAATCAGATCTCTGCTTGATGCGTTCAATGAACTCCAGAACTTTTAACGCGGCCCAACAGCCATCCAACTCAGTCCGCGACAATTTGTTTAAAACTAAATATACAAATGAATGTGTGCATTTGATGTAATTTCAACATTTTTAAAGTACAATAAGTCTGTGGATTATTTTCAATAACATTGTTATGCTGTTGCTAATAAATGATGAGTATTTCTCGTGGTAGTTCTGCTGATGGTCTAGTCTGGTTGATACGTGGTGAGTTTCTGCTTCACGCAGGCGTTGAGACTTTAAACGTGATCGTAGGTCTGAATGTTCTGTAGATGTGACAAAGACTGCTCACATGCAGACGGGGAGCCAAACACACACTCACACGCTGCAGTGAGTGACGGGCAGTGGGTTTTACGTTTTTATAATCCCTGCGCGATTCACCTGCTGCCGGTCCCCACAACCCCCCACCCTCTGCTTTCTTCCTCACACATCCCGTCCTCGCATCTGCGCGCTCTTTCTCAGAGACGGGGAGCGCGCAGTTTTAGGCACGTCAATTCACAGGTTTCCAGCTGGTACAAACTCTGTGAAATAATAGATAATAGTAACTGATAGCGCTGGCGCAGATTTCTCTCTCTAAGCACCGCTACTACTGCGCGCCTCTGGCATCGCATCGCGCCCGAGAAGGACTGGTCTAATGAAAAAAAAAAAAATAGTATAATTAAAGATTTGTCTGCGAGCCACATGTGACCATCAAAAGAGCCATATATGGCTCGCGAGCCATAGGTTCCCGACCCCTGGACTAGAGTGTGGCGTAAGGACGCTGTACAACAACATCACTCCTATCATGAGTGTGTGTAATTCCATTTGCCTTGCGGATACACAATACACTTACCACACCCAAGACAATGGTAGGTTCCATTTTCATGAGGTTTTTTGAGGTGGTCATTGAGCCTCAACAGAACTGCAACAACACCTGAGCTCCCCTTATGATGCAGCCGCTCCTCCCTGCAACCCGCCACGGACTTGGACAACCCAAAGACGTGCAGTACCTGTACAGGTCAACATCTATATGGGTGCCTGTGACTAAGACTTCAAGAATAAACTTCAAGAATAAAGTGTTTTATTTGTTTGCTCAACAGGTCTCTGCAGTCTAGTTGTCTGCAAAGAATTTGCATCTAAATGTTTAAATCTACATCTCTTTGTGAACTCCAGTGAAGGAATATGTTTCAGGGTTAGTTGTGTTTTAAGCTTTAAGTGTTTGTGTTCAGGTGAGTGTAACATGGACCCATTCAGCAACTTCTTCCTCACACCCAAAGCGTGGTCGCACAGCCATAACAAGTTCAGGGACATTAGTGAGGAAACTGGGGGAGGTGGAAGAAGACATGGTGCCCCAGATGGTCACACAACAGGCTGAGCTCCATCTGACCCAACACCGTCCCACGACGTCATTACTGCGAGTTTCTGGAGAGATGGGATCAACATGGAGGAGCGTTGGAGACCAAAGGTCAGTGAAGACAGAGTTACCTCTGTGCCTCCAACCGGTAAACAGCAGAATTGCTAATAGTTGAGGCGTCATCTGTATTTTCAGAGGGGAATCTGAAATTTCTAGACTCATTCGGATATATGTGAATGTATATGTATATATATATATATATATATATATATATATATATATATATATATATATATATATATATATATGTGTGTGTGTGTAAATGAATGTATGTATGTAAATAAATGTGAATGTTTAAATATGTATATATATGTGAATGCATATATATGTATATACAGTACGTCTATCTATCTATCTATCTATCTATCTATCTATCTATCTATCTATCTATCTATCTATCTATCTATCTATCTATCTATCTATCTATCTATCTATCTATCTATCTATCTATACGGTACAGACCAAAGGTTTGCACACACCTTCTCATTCAAAGAGTTTTCTTTATTTTCATGTTTCATTTAGTGTGAATGTATATATATGTGAATGTATATATATGTACAGTACAGACCAAAACTTTTGGTCTGTACTGTACATATTACTCTACGTATTTATATCTAAATGTTCAGAGAGCAGCTACACTCAAAGAGGGTTTCAATGCTCCTAAATTACATTTCTTTTTTCTTTTTCTTTCATCCTTTGTCTTTTGCAATAAACTGCATCCACTGCATCCTGCTGTAAATATGCTTTTATTGGAGCTTTTAGTGTACCTACATAAAATCACAGCTATAAAGTCATCTGGTATATAATATATATATATTATAATTACAGAACACCATTCCTTATGTGCCCAAGTACCTTTGAGCCCAAAGCTTGCAAAATGCATTATACAATAGAGAGGAAAAAAGGGTTTTTAGTGACTGAGATCCCCTGAAGGTGCAGATGAGCAGTTATTCCTAAAGTGACAACAGTCTGGTTTTTCATTTGCGGTTCATAATTGTAATTATGAGACTTCACCTTCTCCAGGCTCCATGAGCGCTGTGGGTCTGCAAGCTAAAAGCATCAGAGGTTCTCTGTTGGTGAAGATGTGGGTCCACCACAGTCGCTGGTTGTCGTCCATGAAGCTCTGAGGTTCTCAGAAGTCCCATTTCTAGATGATCTAAGGAGAAGAGCATCAGAAAGGAGTTGGAGGGTGAATTTCTTGCATGATTCAAACATCTGCTTCATTGTGGGGCTTCTGTTGTGTTTGATGAAGAGTTGGTAAGGTCAATCAGGTCAATCAGGTCAATCAGGAAAACATGCAGAGTAGCCTGACCCTCTCATGGCTGAGAGGGTCAGATTGTTGTCACCGTGGAGCAGAAACAAGCATCTTTCACACGTTTTGAGACAATAACAACCGTGTGTAACAGAGAAAGTGTTGACGTTTTTCTAATGTTCCTGCAGAGGATGAAGAACTGCATCTTCATGGAAAAAGGCTGAAGACAAACATCTCTGTGGATTCCAGCCCCCTGTTCAAGAGCACCATCTAGTGTTGGTGCCAGAAAAGATGGGTGGTAGGTTCCTGGGGCTGAATGGGGGAGAAAAGGGGATTAAACCCCATTTTGCCCCCCCCCCCCCCCCCCCCCCCCATACACACACTTACAGCTGAGGAGACAGTGATGGAAACGTTCTTTGTGGGAAAAAGTGATTCTATAAAGCGTTTCTTCCTTCTTCCATACCGATATTCCATTAGCTGAAATGTGCTCTCTTTACATCCATCACTGATCATTATGGCATCTTAGCGTAATTGCCCCCCCTCCCCAGCCCCCCAGCCTGAATGCCAGCAGTAATATCTGTAGGACTGAGAGAGGGAGAGATATGCAAACCCAGCTCATTTCCACTGCCAATCAAATTACCTGACCCAGCCGCAATACATCACTGCCAAGCTGTTTATTAAACAAAAAGCCACGATTAAATTATTAACGACAGAGATTAATTAAGACGCTGCACGGCACGGGAGCCAAACAAACATGTCTGAAGCCACATCCAGGAGGCCGACGGCACCCCCACAAACACACGGCAGCCCCCCATGAAGGAACAAACCTGGCAGAATAAGGAGGAGAATGGAAGAGCTGCACCATCAAGAGGAAGTCAACAAACAACCCTAACGAGCTCGTTGGCGGCAAACTTTTCTTGATGTCGCCATGAGGGTTTGTTTATGCCGCTGCTCATGCTGCACTAATGGTTTGTTAGGGGCTGCGTCTGCTGCTTTTGGGGGCCCTGCGAGCCCGTGTGGGGGCTTCTGTGAGAAAACACTGTTGAGGGGGGGGTTATGAGCTCCACACCACACGCAGCTTTAAACAAAAAGTACCAGCATGAATTTCTTTACTGAATGGAAGAACATTCATGTGAAGCTCTGCACTGCTGTTCAGCAGGTCACAAGACACCCCATAATAGTTTAAGCAAACCATTTTAAAGTTGGGGCAGATAATAATTTATCTGCTGAAATCCAGCCCTTCATCCATGTGGTTTTCTTCTAAAAATCTCTTTGATGCTTCTGAGGCTTTCAAAGAGAAACACAGCCGCATCATTTTAGCAGAGAAGGTTTACTTTTAGTTTTTGGCTTTTTAAAATATTTTCTGTAGATAGAAAGTGTGACTTTTTGCCCTTGGCTCTACAGGTGCAATGCAGCGGTTGACCTTCATCGTGTTTCCTTCAGCTCAGCAGACGCACCTGAGAGTGTGAGGACTGTCTCTCACACAGCTTTGTGTATATATGTATATATATGTCAGCTGTTAAACAGTGAACCAATACAACACTCCTTGTTCAGCCGTGCGTCATCACAGCACTCTTAAGGTGAGTTCACACCGGACGCGATCCACGCGTTATGGGCGTGGACTTTCAATGTAAAGTCAGTGTACAGATGCGCTCTTAGGTCCTGCGGCGCAATTTAGGCATCATGCACGACTCGGTCAACCAATCAGGGACTCGGCTTTGGGCACGTGACATACAGTGACTCAATCTCAGGGTTGAAAAATAAATCTAATATGGCCACTGGATGCGAGGATTTTGATTCTGAACTTCCCTCTGTTTTCTTAACCCGCTGGGGCTGCGGGGTTGCCGGTTGCTGCCCTGGTTCCTGCTGGGTGAAGCAAGGATACACTTTGGACAGGTTCGAGCCTGCTATGGCAGGACCCATGGTCCAGCCGGACCCTGGGCGGCGGCATTCCCGCTCCAGGGACTCATTGACAGGCTGGCGACCTGTCCAGGGTGTACCCCGCCTTCGCCCAACAGTTACCGGGACAATCATCGGCAACTCAGCGTAGCGAGTCAGCTCGCCATGGTGGCCCCCAGGCGGTTGGCTGTCTGGCAGATGGAGAGCCGCCATGGGTTGCTGTTGTAACGACCACGATCGTTTCAGCTCCATAGGCTATGACTTTAACCTTATTTTAATCGAGGCAATAACAAAAAGACCCCCCAGTTTTATTCTCAGGTTATTGCTCAGACTGCAGGAGTGAAGTACACCGGTACAGACTGGAGGATCTGGTGAACCCGGGTACGGCGGCGTGCTTGCTGGCGCCTCTGTAGAGTTCTCCAAAACACATAAACCCAAGCGACTGGCTCAACATCATCCATGTTTTCAGGGCGGGGCGTCAAGGCGTCGAGTAGTAAATTTGATGCGTGTCAAAAGAGAGGCAGCAGACGCGTTATTTGACGCGCCAATCATGTCTGGTGTGAATGCAGAATCATGCCCCCCCCATACATTTACATGAATGAGCTGAAGTTGCTGGTGTTACTATAATGGCGTCTCTGGGTTGCAGAATTGACAGCTGGGCTCCGTTTTACACCACCAAACTCATTGTGAGGTAAGAGAGATCTATGGCTTCAGATCGGTCCCGGGGCAGATCCATAGACACAAGCCATAAACTCCCCCCCCCGAGCCATAAAAGACGGGTAATGTGCTCAAGTGTGTGTATTTTTGTGCGATAAAGGTTGGTGAATGACTTTGAACTGGTTGCGTGTGTGTGTGTAAGTATGTAAAGGAACAAGCCTGAAGAGGCCAAAACAATCACCCGGTATCAGCACTTTATGCTGGAGAACCGTATATCACCGTGACAACAAAGGCAGTAAAGTGCTGGATGGCGCTGTAAAACATTGTGTGATGCTGCAGCGAGATGATCGTTAGCACAGCTGGTTAATTGCCTGACCACACCTCTCCCGACGCTGAGAAAACACTTGCAGCGTGTAGCGATGTGGTCGTGCACGTGGAAATGCACGCACGAGCGTGCCGCCAAAGCATTCCCAAAGGCAACATAAAGACGTATGATGGATGAACCGAGAGGCTGTTTGGTGTAATCAGTCAAGGACAAGGCAGCCTTTGGATGCTGCTTGTTGTTCCAGGACAAATTCATCAGCAGCTCATTGGTTTGCAGGACTTCATTCTTAAGATCGACTTTTTGTATTTTAGTGGCACAACCCCCCCCTCGCTGCCGCACCTGTACTGTTTACCTGAGAAGAGGCGCAACAAAACAGCGGCTGAAACCATCTGAAATTTCTTTACAAATGTCCTCCATCGTCAGAAAAATGCCACAAGAACATGTTAAAACACGTAAAAAACACGAAAAACAGCATTTTCATCAGAGTGGAGCTACAAGGGTTTACAAAACCTTTGAATTTTTCCCAAAAGTTTAGCATAAATAATGTGAACTTTTTATATTCTATTATTAATCCGTGGTAAAAGTAGCCCAGATGTTTGGGAGCAGTACATCATTGCAGCAGTCAAACATGGTGGTGGTAGTATCATGGTTTGCTTCAGAACTTCAGGAAACCTTTTGTTTGCTTTTACCAGAAGAAAACCTTCATCAGAGCCGAAGCTCTGCAGCAGCTGCAGCAGAGCAGAGATCCAAGTTCTGCAGGACCATCAAGAAAAAGGTTCTGAAGACAAAACCAGAGTCCCGATCAAAATGTCTATCAGAACAGTAGACAAACTGACTGCTGTTTCAACAAATTACAGCCAAATTTAGTATTTTCCTCTGGTTTTCCAGTTTCTCCTGATCATTTCTTACCTTTTATTATCTTCTGCGCTCCAGCCTTTTCTTCTGGTGTTGTCATCACAACGTTTTATTCTTCTCTGTCTTCTCAGCAGCTGCTCTCCTCCTTGTTTGGTTTCTCTCTTAACTTTCCCTCCTGCACTTTCACTCGTAACGATGCCTTTTCTCTGGTTTCATGGCTCAGGTCCAGCGTGAAGAAACCTGCAGTAAATCACAAGGCTTCTTCATAGATGCAATGCATTGAGGAAACAGAGATTTTCTGACTTTGCCTGTGGTTTCTGGGATCAGGAGGGAAAACCTGGGAGCTATAAATCACCATATTCAGAGTGACAAACGTATGCAGAATCAGCCTTTTATAAATAAAACTTTCAACCTGGATGTCTTCATTAGAATCTCTTGCTGGCAAACTAAACCTCTGAGAGGAGACGCCGCCTGCGTTCTGTAACACCCTGGGCAGCATCAACCGTGCTTTGTGACATTTGCTGCTGCGTGTGTTTGTGTGTGAGCCGCTGTTATGTGTGTAACAGCATATATGTGTGCATTCCAGTCAGATTATGGCCATTCAGCACTAACACCAGAACCCTGCAGTAATGAGTGAAGAAGGGACATCAATTACAGCTCAGTGCCACAAACCTGACAGGGCGGCTTTTACCAGCATCAGCAGATGGAGGACGACAGCGTGAGCCGCTCAGATGAATGAGGGTGCTGGTGAACGTGGATGGAAAAAGATTAGATACCAGACGAGACATAAACAATAGAGGTGTGAGGACCATCAACGGAAAACCTTCCTCACCAGGCCCCCCTCTGGTGGGGGCCGTGCTGCCTTCAGCATAACCTGTTAGCGGGGTCTTCTGGACAAATCCTGACATCCATGATGACAGAGGGAAACGCCTTCACGGATGTCAGTCATCCCATCAACAGCACACGGTTCCCCTGCAAACATTCTTACTTGGTTCAAATCCAGAACTCTACAGGAACAAAGATGCTGGTCCTGATGCTGCAGCTCAGGCTTTCATCCCTCTGAGGATTTCAGCTTGGGACTCCATCAAAACGGCGATTTAGAGTCAGTGTCATCAAAACTTAGGATTGTAAAAAAAAAGAGAAGACATTTATCAGAGAAACCAACCATTTTGTAAAACATTGACTGAGTTGTAACCAACGCAGTCATGCAGTCACTTTTCCTCCAGAGTTGGATTTATAGAGGCTGTTGAATCAAAAATTCAGTGTTAAAGTCCCACTCTGATCATGTCATTAATGTCACTTTATGTTGTTTTTGAACGTGGAGCAGCAACCCCGACTGCTATAATGTCCAAGTACTCTGCACATCGTCAACAAAGGGTTCAGATTCTGATGTTTTCAATCTAAGTGTTCTCAGTGGGCTTTTAGTTACCATGATGCTGTTTTTAGCCAAAATAAAATAAATCTGTCGTTTTCTACGACTTAGTTTCTGCAGAGCAGCAGAAGTTCATTAGAAAAGTGGATGCATCAGAATGGAGCGGAGCAGGGAGCTGGTGGCTCGACAGAAGTCTGTTTAAAAGACGGAAATTTGTTCGGCTAATTCGGTAGAAGAAACAACATATGAAGCTTCAATGACCATGAAAGCATTTGCCAAAAATGCACAATTATAAATGACAGATCCAGTCTATAACTGGATCTCCAGCAGAATCCAGATCTACTGGTGTGGTTTCCACGAGGAAAGAGCTTCTCTTCTCTTTTCTTAGAATCAAACACGTGGATTCCGGTTTGGTAGAAAATGATTTACTATTATCCTTGATCCTTAAATGCATCAAGCGTTTCAGGATTTTATTTTTTAAATGTTTTCTTTAGGACAGACATGAACTAAATCCTGGCTGTAATTTGGTGGATTTTTGGAGAATCTCTTCGGGACATTTATCACTGAACAGGGACTCTTCTGCTGTTCTCTGACACATGAACAAACATTTGTTGGTTCTAAACAAAAATGAATATCAAGTGTTGCATCTTAACCCTCTTTGTTGCTCTGATAACAACAGTTGAGCTCTGACTGTGGCGTTGGTGCTGAAACGAACATTTTTCCCTCCGTTTTCTTAAAGCAGATTCCATATTTTCAATCAAATGTGGTTGAAAAAATGTTGCTATCAGTCATTTGTAATTAATCACAGGACAGAAGGTGAATAACATTTGAATAGTTGCTCAGTTGGACTGAATCCAAAACGACGGTGATGCTGGAAACTTTAGCTGAGTTTCTCCCTTTACTTCCTCCTGCATCGGCGTCAGCTGATCTAAGATGAATTAAAGCACTTTAGTTTAATCTCCAGACTCCTGACAGGTCTATAGTGCTGTCAATCCATAATTCTGACCAGCGGTTTCCAGGGAAACCGTCATGGGCTTCCCTTTCAATCCAATTACTAAGATTTAACAAGTTCAAAAATGATCATATCTTGTTAGATGTCAGAACTTTGGTGACATTTTATTTATGACAAAACTGTTCAGGTTAAGTTTTAATCAACTATTTTTATGGTCACTTTACTAAGTCATATACTCACATGAATCAAGGCTTGTTTTTTATTCAGTGAGGATAAAAAAAAAGACTAAATTTCTGTTTAGCATGTTTTTTCCTTTACCTCTGCTGACAGTAGATTTTCTGCATGATTCCTTTTAAAAGCACTTTACTTTTTTTCATCCAAACTGAAAACAGCAGAATTACTTAAATCTCTCATGAAGCGGCTGAAATATGGATAACATTTCAGCAAATATGAACGGCTGGGAAACGGCTCCAGTCTGCTGCCTGCTCTGCAGAACATGACTCAGCACTTTAGACAGCAAAACCAAAAGCAATTAAGACTTTGCAGTTCATCACTGAAATTGAATTGTGTGAAATACAACCCGGTCATTATTAGCTGGCTGCCGGGCCATTACCAGACACTGGGAAATATACGTGCATATTATCCATAATTGAGAAAAGCAGATGAAAATGGATAGCACAGCTTTAATTAGGTTAGAGTTGTGTGCAATATTTGCATGTTAATAAAGAAAAGAACGAAGATTGCTAATGAATAGCGCAGGTTTTATTACCCTCAACTCCACACTTTGTTTTTTAAGTGTCTTATTTTGATAAACCGAGTTTTGCAGTGCTTCCTGTTTTGGTCAAAGTGAAATGTGAAAAGTCCCACAGGTCTTCCTGCATGCATGGGATGGTTCCTTCCACATGAGATGAGGAGAACCACATCCAGGCTGATGGTTAGCAGCACGCAGAAAAAACTTCTGTCTTCCATCTTACTTAAAATGTAAATGGCTGTGTTGGGAATGTTGGTGCTTCAGAGCTAATGAGGCACATGGAGGTGATAAATGAACCTTTGATTTTCAGAAAGAATTGAGCTACAGGCCTGGGAATCATTAGTTAGACAACATGACACGGCTGCCATCCGTCTGTGCTTCACCATCATCCCTTCATTTTGCCCGTTTCTTCATCACCAGTCAGAACCCGTCTTCCAGCTTGGTCATCTATCAGTTGCTGCCTCCCACTCCCCCAACATTCACCCCTCTGTTCCCATCATTCCTGTCAGGAACCGGCACCACAGGACCCAATGAGAAACCCAAGGGAGAAACACAAGTGTGAGAAAACTTAAATACACTAGAGGTCGCTAACACAAATCAAGACAGCTGTAGGTAATTGATGGGACCAGGAAAACACAACAAACCAAAGAAACAATCACAAAGATCCTCACAGCTGCAGCTTTGCTGCCCTCCTTCTTTGAAACAGATTTTGTCTTCTAAAACTACTTTTTCAAGGAGAACTTTCCCCAAAGTTTAGATAAATGTCTTCAGGATATAAGAAAGCAGCCCCAACTATAATATTTTCTCCGCCATGCTTCAACAAGGATACCCCAAAAAGGCTGGAAGATGATTTTCAGAGCTAAATAATTAACTTTTAAACAAAGAGGCTGCTGTGAACGTTGGCGATTAGAAAGAGGAAGACAGAGGAAAACTGAAGACCCTGGCTACCAGATAAATGCAACCCCAAAGCAGAAACAAAGACGTCTTTCCCCACAAACCAGAAACCTGACAAACACTAAAGGATGGAAGAGATTTCTTTGCCACATCACATCTCAATCTGCTTTCCCGCATTGATCTCCAAAACATGGACCGTGACAGCTCTCCGTTCCTTCAGTGTTCTTCTCTGCCACTCCAGACTTCCTCATCCAAACCACAGTTCAGTGACAAAATCATGCCATCGACTTTCTCTGGATCTACAAAAACACAAGGCAGCTCCTTCTCACCTGTTCTTCTCCAGGAGAATCCTCAAAGCAAATATTGAATCTCCAGTGGATTGGCGCTCATGCCTCACACCAAGAGGGCCCCCCGCTGAACCAGAACACCAATGGGGGACCTTTCTGTGTGGAGTTTGCATGTTCTCCCCGTGCATGCGTGGGTTTTTTTCCGACTTCCTCCCACCGTCCAAAAACAGGCTTCATAGGTTCATTGGTTCCTCCAAATTGTCCCTAGGTGTGAGTGTGAATGTGAGAGTGCATGGGTTTGTGGTTGTGGCCCCGAGCCAGATTGGCGACCTGTTCATGGTGTCCCCAGCCTTCACCAACGAGGGGCTGGGATAGGCTCCAGCAGCCTGTGACCCTGAAAGAGACAAACAGATTTAGAAGGTGAATGGATGAAGGAACTTTGGCCTCAGAAGGCCCAGCAGGCCCTTGTTTTCATTGATATAAACATTTATAATTAAAAGATTTCAAAAATGGAAATGAGATCTCAGTTCCTACTTCAGGTTTAAAGAAGAACCGTTCATCCATGAATCCCACTCAGTGAATGAACTTCAAATGTTATTTTGGTCTCAGAACCTTCATCCAGATGTTTTGGACAAGTCTTTCTGGTTCTTTCGCTCTTCCATGGATGCCTTTTTGTGCAGGACAGAATCAAACCTGTGATCAAATGTTGCCCTCTGCACCACGGCACATCTTGCAGCAGGTTTTTTTTTAATCCATTGTTCTCAGAAAAAAAGTTTGTTTGTGTAACTGACATTTATTGCATTCTGAGAGCAAAAAGAGCAGCATATTTTACAGAAATGAGGCTGTAAAAATGTTCATGTAAATCAATGCAGATGCAAATATGGCCGACAGCGTGTGAATAATATACATTATGAGATCATATAAAAGTCCTACTGTCAGCAAGCCAACCCTTCTCCATCTATTTCTGCCCCGCTAGCTTTCCTTAGCATGTTCTCACCTCCAGCATCAACATTTATCACCGTGCATCGAGCTGCGCGTCATTCTCACTGTGTACGTTCACTCACCCCCCCACAACACATTATCCCCCACACCAGCCATCCATCCTGTCAGCACGATCACTCCTACACTTTTTCATCCCTCTTTATCTCAGACGTCTTTCTTCCACCGACTTTCTGCCGCACAAAACCCCGTCACCTCACTTTCACCGTGAACAGACCCGGCCTCCTCCTATCTTCCTCCTCTCCTCCTCTTCCTCGTCTCCCTTTGTTTATCCACCCATCCCTCCCTCAAAACTGTCGTCTCAATTGTAAAGTTGAATCCCTTCCTCCCTTTTTCCTCCTGACATCCAACGCTTGAACCTTCTCCTCACATGAAACAGAGGAGCCACGTTTGCTAGCATGGATGTGTATTAGTACAGGTTCACGCCTTCATTTGACACAACTTAGAAATGTATTTCTCTGATCAAACTCTCCTTTTTCTCCTGCTGCCCTTCCTCCATCCATCGACCTCCTCTTCTCCTCTGCATCAAACACGAGCCTGCAGCAGGGGAGTGATTGCCTTAAGCAGGCAGTTTGTATGCACGGAGGCCCACTAAACTACACTGATGGTGTGTGTATTTGTGGAAGGACGTGCTGATGTCTTGTGTTGGAGGCTTCGGTTAGAAGGAGGCTGTGTGATGAATGCAGGAAAAAGTCTTTTATTTTGAAAGAGTCTATGAAAATGCTGTTCCTCTTAACTGAGGCAGCAGCGGCACCAGCAGCGGCAGCAGCAGCAGCAGCGGCAGCAGCAGCGGCGGCAGCAGCGGCAGCAGCAGCAGCAGTGGGATGATTGCCACATCTCTGCAGAAGAGATGCTGTGACTTTGAGCAACTCCTGAAGAAAAGACCAATAAGATTTAAATCTGATCATGTGACCAGTTTATGGCCTTCTGTAGGTGTCCCCCCCCTCAACCATGGACTGAGTGACTCCTCCCCCCGGCGTTCCAATGAAGCCCAAACCCCACAGACTTCTACGGAGGAATAAACAGCTGTTACTCAGTTGTAGAATATTTATAATGTTTAGGTTTTCCTGGGACTGCAGAGCGGATGGAGCAAGGGATAAAAACAAATAAAGTAAAAAGGGAAGATATTTGACGATGCAAGACGAGTTTCAGGCAGACGAGAGGAGAGGATGAGGAGACAGAGGCAGCGCGGGCCAACAAGATGTCTGCTTTGATAAACGGATCAGGACTCAGATCCTTGACATTTAGAGTTATCTGCCAAGCCACTGGATCAGTTCGGCCTGCAAAAGGAGGCATTTGTGAACTGTGGAGTCAAGATGAGGAAGACGAGGCTGAAGAGGCACAGTCACAGAGGGACGGGGGGGCGGACTCAGTGCAGCAGACGCTTAAGCCCCACAGGTTTACTGGGAAGGTTTTCAGAACGTGAGCAGAATCTGCAGACCTTCTTCTTTGCAGACACGTTTTGAGGTGGAAAGCATTCAGAACCAGAACCATTGTGTGTTTTTTATTGTTCAGTGTCTGCTCACATAAACAAAGACAGACGGGCTTGTAAGCAGAGATGTTGACACACAACGTCCACTGCAGACTCATGGGTTCTCCTGTTTTCATCTCCACTTTCCAAATCTTTCTGTGATCACCAACAGCGACATCTGCTGGCAGAGGAGAGTACATAAAAAACATTTGTTTACCCAGAAATAGAAAAAGAGAAATGACTGACAGATACATCTAGAAAACAAATGTATTCATAATAAAACACCCAAAAACAAAGAGGATTTTCATCATAAAAGTCTGGTTCATTTTGATCAGAAATCTACATGATGACATTTAGCCAAAGCCTCAATGTCAGTAAATATATTTCATAACAAACACAGTTTTTTCATGTTAATGAATGTTTTGTTTTTTGTATAAATACCAGACACAGTTTTCACATTTTCAAAATGCACCCTAGTGTAAATACTACCACAGGAACGTATGGTTTTCTCTGTAGGTCAGATGAGCAGCAGCAGATTTCAGCGTTTTCTTTTGCAAAATGTCAACGTTTGGTTTACACAAACAAAAAAGTCGCTCAGTTTCTCTGGGAATAGAAGTGGTAATTTCTGAGACAGGGTTTAGGTGATCACCATGGTTACCAACAGACGCGGATGCAGCAGGGACTGACCTCTTCCAGAGAAACTCGTCATAACTCTTAGAGCTCTAAAGGAATTCTCTGTGCGTGAAACTAAGACTTGGGTGTTACCTGAAGGTGTCTGATGTGGGAACACAGAGAAATTCAGATGCTGGTCCACAGGCAAACTAAACAAATTGGGCTGATAATGCAGTGATGAAATGGCCGTGCACGCTCACGGCGGGGCCGTTAGGAGCGGCACACCAACACAGCGGCAGGCCTGCAAATGTGCTGCTCATTCCCCGGAGCATTACTGCACGATTGGCTGTTTCCTGTTTGGATGGCAGGGCAGCGGATGGCCCGGTCACCTCTCAGTGAGGGTCTGTGGTAGTTTGTCTGCCTTTTCCTCCTCCACACTCATATCACTCATTCTCTCAGTCACACTCCACTTCCTGCACCTTCTTGGTCTGCTCCTCTGCGTGCTGAGGAGAATTTGGACAGCGAGTTATATTCAAGCTCATCAGAATGCAGGCTCAACCGCCGCGTGCCAAACAGGAAGTGGAGGGAGGCAGTCCCCACTTGTTTAAGAATAGGGAGGTGCCATTGTTCATGGATGAGAAGGAGCTGTCAGCTGGAACGGTTAGAACAACATGATGACGGGTAAAGGAACTTTAATGATGAAGGAACAAAACAAAAGAAGGCTAAAGGTTATTTAGAGTTTAGCAGAAGACATTAGAGAATCACAGTTAAATGAACCAGTTATGAGTTTAAAAAGGAAATCATGTTTGTTCTCACAGTTGCTGATCAGAGTTGTAAAGCTCCTTTACCAGCCCTTCTAGAAACATTAGCATAAATATGAGGAAATATCTGAAATATCTATCTGATAAAGGTTAGCACCATTCCGGATGAAGGTTTAAACCAGGGGTGTCAAACATACGGCGTATTCGGCCCGTCAGATGGTTCAATCCGGCCCAGTCATGAAGAGTAAAAATGAAAAGGATGTTTAAAAGAATGCACGTTTCTAGTCCATTTCTGTGGCAAGTTATGATTTGTGCTATCGTAGATGACCCCACCCCCCCTTCCATTGAGGTGTTCTCCCTACCATGACAAAGGTGGATAAAGGTGGAAAGATTTCATGTAATCCATGGAAACCAGTGAAGATCACAAATCACTGAAGAAAAAAGGTTCAGAGCTCTTTCTAGTGGGTCTAGATGACCCCACTCCCAATGTTAAAGTGCCTAGGATAGCACAAGGGTTAAAATAAATAACTGAAATGTGCAATTCCGCCACTAGGGGGAGCAAAGGAAAAGCAAAACAGGTGAAACAGCATATCTCTGCATGTGCCAAAAAACAAAACCTAACAGCTCTGCGTCTGAGTAAGATGTAGTTTGGTTCTGCGCGTGCCCCACCAATGTTACATTGCTATTAGAATGATCAGTAGTGACACAATAATGACCAAGATGTTGTCAAAAAGAATAAAAAGGTGGAGTGGATTGCTGAGCTTTCCAGGAAAAATGGAAAGAGTTTTATTTGTTCACGGAGCTGAATGCAGAACCTGCATGCTTGGTATGTCACCAACAGGTGCTCGAAGAATATAACATTCAGAGTGATGATGGTGATGAGACTCACCATAAAGTAAAATTTCACCATTTGGAGTTAAGAAAAGAGAAGATTTAGCAACTATTAGCTGGACTGAAGAACAACCGTCTGCATTTACTGCAGCCGTGACGTCACTGATGGAGCAGTGACAGACACCTGATTGGTAACAAGTTGGAACAAACATCCAAACCATTTTCAGATGGTGAACTTATGGAAAAATGCTGAAAGCTGCAGAAGTCTTGTTCCCCAAAAAGCAGTCGACCTTTGCCTTTTTGCATGAGTCTGTCAGGGAGGACGATCAGATCCAACATCTCTGAGGAGACTTGGACGCCAAATGAAGGAATCCAGTCATTTACTGCATTTTCAGTTGCTATTGATGAAAGCATATTTATTAGAGGTGTTGAGGAGACCATCACAGCCGAGTTTCTTGAGTTGATGGATACAACAACAGTTGATGACATAGTCAGCTCTCTAGTTACTGCATCAGACTATGTGAACTGGTCACTGACGTCAGTCTGGTCACAGATGACGCCCATCAAAGGTCAGGAAGAAGGCAGGTGATGCTACAAAATACAGGCAGAAACCAGGAAAAGATTCTTGGATATTTCATTCTGTTTTGCACAGGTGAATGACAGTAAATGTGTTTCTGCACAGGATTTGAATCCTGATATTGATGATCTGGTGAAGTTTCAGGAGAGAAAGGAGGTAAACTCCAAATTCTTATGTTCACATATGTTTGCAAGTTTAATTTAGTTTACTTTTTCATTGATGTGCGCATTTACATTTTAGGCAGGTGTTTCATTTTCCTTTCAGCCCTTCTTGAGTTTATTTTCAGGATTGCTTCAGTGTCAGATGTAAAATATTCAGTCTGTATAAAATTGAATAAACCAATTTTTTTAAGTGAAATGCATTTTATTTGCGATCCATTGGCCTCTGTGAATGAATGTGTGATGATAAGTGATTAGGAGACCATGTTGGTTGAGGCATTTTTTCCAACTGAGTAAAAAAACAAACAAAAAAACACAAAGCGGATTTTTGCTTTTATGTTACTGGTCTGGCCCACTTGGGATCAGATGGGTTAAATGGGTTTGACGTCCCTGGTTCAGACCATTCCAGATGAGGGTTTAGACCATTCCTGATGAAGAGTTAGACCATTCCTGGTGAAGGTTCAGACCATTTTTGATGAGGTAACTTGTTAAACCGACCCAGCTCTACTTTTGTTTTTAACCAGCCTTGAACAGTCGAAGCGTTCCCTGTTTGCTTTAAGAACTGGACTGAAGATTCATTTTGGTTGCTTGGAAGACCAAACAGTTCCTCAACATAAAATGCAAACACGCGTGCATCACCACGTCGGCATGCACGGCTGTCCAAAACCGAATCCTGAAGACAAACAGAAGAGAGAGCACGAACAAAATGAAGTCATAAATCACCTATACTGTAAACCTCTGTTTAACTCAGGCTGGGTTAGCTCAGAGCAGGAAGGTTTCCTTTTAGGGACCTTAACCTCTGCTTCAGCACAAAGGTGGAGCTATGTCTGCTGGTCTGTTGGATAGGCGTCAGGAGGATAAGGGTTGAGATCCAGCAGCTCTGCTTCCTGTTTTGGTGAACCACTCCTCTGCTTTTCCATGTGCTTCTTCTCACTGTGTGCCAGCCTGAGGCGGCTTTGTTAATGATCGCCAGCTGTAATGATCAGGAGATGCAGATGATGGCGCCACCCTCATTGATTACAGGTGACAGTGAAGAAGCATGGCGTGGTTCTCGTTGATCATCGGTGACAGGGTGTAGAACACGCTGTCATCTCTATCGATTAGCAGTCAGAGCATGTGGTAAGAAGGTGTCATCGCCATCCCGTGGAGCCCTCCGCCACACCTCCGTTCATCACTTTAATGTGCACAGCACCGTGTGAGCTCAAGTTAGAAGAAGGTAAAACAGATCTTCAGAGTGCGGGGAAAAAAATGACCAAACACAAAAAAAAAATTAAAAACACACCTTAAAAGTGTTTCCTTTGTTGAAACATTTAGGAAACGTCTGTTCACCAAGATGCCTCTCACTGAGGGGAAAAGGTGTGTGGAGCTGCATATTACATGTCTACTTTACTTTTTTTTAATATTTTGATTGATTGATTGATTGATTGATTGATTGATTGATTGATTGATTGATTGATTGATTGATTGATTGATTGATTGATTGATTGATTGATTGATTGATTGATTGATTGATTGATTGGGCTTAATTCCAACAGATTGACCAATAACAACAAAGAAAGACAATGAAAAAGAGGTATATGTGATCTCTTTAAGATAAAGCCATAGAATTAGAAGAGAAAGAAAATGATGCTGCCTTTGGTTTCTTCACAAAAACGTGATAAACAGTGAGAAAGATGGGGGGGGCAGGTCCACGGGGAGGAGGCTGCCCCCCTAATTCAGGGCCTTATCCCCCAGCTGGACCCCTCCCAGCTCCCAAACCGTGGATTATTATAACGTCCAACTTTCAAAACGTTTGACAGATTTGGTGTAGCCTTTCAAGTGGTAGGGGTGTGGCCTTTCTCACTCCTGATTGACGAGGATGGTTGCCATAGAAACTGTGACTCAAACAAACCCAGACCAATTATTGCTTACGGATGTTTGGTTCCAACATGACGACGTCCATATTTCGTTAAAAAATGGCGACTGAATTGACTTAATTTGGTTGGAACCACAAGTGGAACAGTTTTCTTTGGATGACATCACAGTTCTCAAACACAATCAATGGCTAAAACAATTGATCGCGGAACTGCAAAGCCCACCATCATACTCCCACCACCACGTCTGACTGTTGCTGTCATGTTTTTCTGCGTAAGCGTCCAGATGAAAGAAGACACAAAAAGTTCTTCTGTCTCATCAGTCCACAAATTTTGTCCACAAGTTTAAAAAAAACTGGCTTGTTTGAACATTTCCTCCTCTCTTCCTCTTCTTCCTCTGTTCTGTGATGTGTTGCTGCTGTTCTTTTCTCCTTCCTGGTACCTTGATGAGAGTTCAGCCTCACATTAGGTAGATGAATGAGCTGGAGATGAGTAAACCAGCCAGACTTCCCTGGGAATTAAAATCACCTTCCGTCTGTGTCTCTGCATCCCATCAGTGTGTGTATGTGTGTGCATGTGTGTGTGTTTGTGTGTGACAGCTTCTCGTGTGGACCTCATGAATGGAAGTGATGGACTTAGCTCCCTGCAGGCTTCAGCGTGCACGTGTGTTGTTACTCTTGTTGTCGGGCTGCCCTGGCGTCGGACCCGTCTGTCTTTTCCGTCGAGCTGGAACATAATTCTGTTCCCAGAGCTGCACAAGCACAAACACACCTTTAGGCGGCGGCCATCAGTGCGAGGGCTCCATCACTCACCCTCACGTGCGCTGTTGGGCTACACTCCGTCAGTGTCACGTTGTCACTGGCCGAGTGTGTGAGAAAGTGTCGGTCCAGCATCCACTGCAACAACATCCTGGAAACAGGAGGAGAAGATTCACACAGACTGCAGCTGATTCTCCCAACAAACCCAACGGTCCTCCGCCTTCGGTTGTTAATGGAAACAAATGAATGAAGAAGCATTTTGATGACCCTTTTGAAGGAAGAGGACTTTTGTTTTAGAGTAAATGACACGTTTTAGAACAAAACACATCTGCTTCCAGAAATCCCAGAGGAGCCGCTGAGGAAAGTTCTGCATGGACGGGTTCTTACAAATGATCCCTCATCATAGCTGAAGCTGATGGTTGGGGGCTGATCCTGTGTTCACACCGCCCTCACAAACATGTATTCAAGTGACCGCTTCCACTGAAACGTCTGTCAATGGCGCATACTTGTATAGCGCTTCTTTACCTTCCTGAAGGCCCAAAGCGCTTTACAGTCACATTCCCATTCACACACTGATGGCGGCTCCGCTGGCGCCAACCTTCCACCAGAGGCAAGGTGGGGTTCAGTGTCTTGACCAAGGACACTTGGACACATGGATATGCTAGGCGGGAATCGAACCTGCGATCTTCTGGTCAGAGGTTGACCATCCTACTACTGCACCACGCCTAGATGGTGTTTCGGGCTGCCACCCTCACACGTCCTTACACAGGTTTTTAAGTCAGTTAGTCAAACACACGACCATTGAACGCACGTTAAAAGTTAAACCAGTTGAGCTCTGGCCAATCAGATTTGGTAGAGATGCGAGAGTTGCCTCATTTTTACTCACAGACGTTTTCCGATTTTCACACCAAGCCTTTTCCAGCCGCGAGAACACGCTCAGGTATCGACACTTAAATGTAAACACAGCGTGCCATAAGCAGAACACGCGTTCCTCACCTGACTCACTTCATCACATGACTAGTGTGTACGTAGTTTTAAAGACCCACTCCGATCACCTCTTGATCTGTTTTCCCAGGGAGCTTTTCATAATAATTATGGCATTTTAGTCAAAATCCAAAAGCCTGTGTGGATTTCCAGGACGTAGTTTCTGCAGAGCGGCAGGAGTTCATTAGAAATTTACCTCTGAGTATTTGGTGGGACTGCTGGTGCAGAGCAACCCCGCCCCCCCTTTCCCTCCCTGTTGCTGAGAGCTCTCTGTTTACATGCTCCCCCGCTGGCTTACAGCTCCTCTCCCCCCAGTTAGCGATGCAATAAAACTGACAGCAGCATCAGATCTTTCCATCCGTCCAGTTCTGATCCAGATTCCAGCTGGATTCATGGATCTGTTGGTCTGCAGGTGATCATCAGAAAGGGGCGGATAAAGTCTTCTTCCAACACTTTTTCGTCTGCTCCTGATTCCCGATGATGTAAATAAAGTAATACTCAAAATTATCATTTAAAGCATGATTTTCTTTATCTATCCATCCTCATTCATGAGAAAAATGCTACAAGAACATGTTAAAAACACCTGAAACACCATGTTCATGGGATTGGGCCTTTAATCTACCCAGGAATCTGAGTAAATCCGTCTGAAAGCTCAGCCTCACTGAGCCGCTCTCAGACATTTTCTGGACGTCAGGCTGACAGGAGACACACAGAGGGTCAAACGCAGTCAAAGGAGATCTGTGTTCAGGCTGACACCAGGAGCTGCTGGAACATCTCCACTCCAGCCAGGATCTGGTGTGAGACATGGAGCAACACTGCCACCTGGTGTGGAAAACAGGGACGACACACGTGTCCAAGAGGATGCATCTGAAGGTAAGCAGCCTGTTTTCCTCGCACCGTTCCGTCTGAATTACCGCAGGTTCTGGCTTCTGTTGGGAAGACGAGCTGAACTGGAAGGAGGTGAACTCCAAACTCAAACCTGAGTGACGTACGGTGAGACAGGATGAAGAACAAGAGTTGAAAAGGTTCCTCTGGAGGATCCGCTAAGCTGAGGGTTCAGCAGAGCTGCAGAGCTCTGACTCAGGAGTTCCTGATTCCTGTTGGATAAACGTTCCATTCATTCCTGAGCCGTCCCGTGTTATCTGAGCGTCGACCCTGTTTCTGGTCACAGGATAATGTAATTGGCAGCCAGCCCTCACCCAGACCAGGATGGCTTCTCATAACGGCCGGGACGAAGGGCGGACTCAGGCTGGATTTATTCTCCTGCTCACTCAGAAATGGGGAGCTTTTCGGGCGGACATGTTTAGGTTCTTTCAGGGTTCTGGTGAGGATCGGCCGTTCTGTGTGGAGATGGGGGCTTCCTTCACCCTCCGCTGCTGTCAGTGCTGTCTGAGAACCAGCAGGGAGGAGAAGAAGGCCATTCTGCGGTGAGAAAAGCTGGACGTCTGCTCCCAGATCTGCCTGTGTTTTTTTCATTTCTGTTCTGGTGTTTTCCCCCCAGTTTGAACACAACTTCAGCCTCCAGACGAGCGGAGGAGCTGACCAGCGAGTCCAGCGACAGCGAGGAGGAGAGCCTCTTCGGACCCCCCAGTCTGAAGGACAGCCGTCGGGGCCCGAGGAAGGCCTCGGACTCCCTGGTGGATTCTTGCAGCAGCCGTGGATCAGAAAAGGAGCTGCAGGCTTTTCTGAGCCTGCGGGAGGAGGCCGACCAGGCCACAGAGGTGACGGCAGCTCTTTCTGTTCCTGGTTCTGATGAGCAGCAGACGCTTCAGCGATCTTCTTTAAACACGTCACATAAATCTGGACAGAGCAGGAATGAGAGTAAAAACTGTGAGAACTTCCATGAGGCATTGAGTCTTTCTGCTCCAGAGGAGTTTTCTAATTCAATCATCCAATCAGGACAGAGGACGCAAACAGCTGACTCTCAAAGAATCCTTTCACTCCAGGTTCCTCCAAAGAATTAAGAAAACCGTCCGAGCTTTTTCAAATCACAGCAGGAGAAGACCTTAAAAACAAACAGCGACAAAATCTCTTCTGAGTTTAAAAAAAATAAGAAAAAGTATCGAAATCCACCAACGAAACCAAATCACAGAAGAGGGGGGGGGGGCTCCAAAAGAAATGGTTGATTTATGGATTTGATTTATGGATTTATTTCAAGTATTGTTGTCAAAGCAATAAAAAATTTACACACATTTATCAAACTCATTACAGAAATGATGAAATGCATAGATTAAGAAAATAAAACAAAATTATGTTTAAATTATTATGGGATGGCCATGGGATCCTGTGTTTTGGTGGCCATTGTGTGGCAAAGTTTGAAATTTGGCAATTTCCCCAGAATATGGAAAAAAAAATGTTTTACACACATGCTGCCTGCTTGGGTCTACAATCACAACCAACGTTTTGTTGACCTTTGACCTCCGGAACAGGCCGTCATCATCAATTAAAAAAAAAAAAACCTTAGCGCCAGCTATAAATTAAAACCCCTCCTAAGGATGTGGATCTATCGCTTTCTGACTTGCTGTTTGGGAAAAATGTTGGAATTAGATGTTGGAGGCTAGCGCGCACGCACGCGCACTCACACACACACAACAACGAGTCAGAAACAGTTGTTGTTATAATTTCTTAAATGAATTGACGTTTCCAGGTCGTACCGATTACTGCTGTAAAACAATCAAATACTCTGCAGTTTCAAACGTTTCAACAGATGTTTTTGAAAACAATCACAAAAGGCAGGAAGCTCAACACTCTAGGGGTCGACGCAGCCTGATGGTCGTCTCTGTTGGGGTGCACTAAACTATCGTCATGGATACGGAACCGTTCTGTGTCTGCTGGTTTCTCCACAGGAGTGGGAGAAGCTGAATTACGACATTTACACGTTACGCTGCACCAGGCGAGAAGTTCGATCTCGATGGAAGAAGATCCTGCTCCAGCTGGGTGAGACGCTCTGCTTCCCGCTTCAGTCCGGTTTCAGCTGTCTCATACGTGGGGGGGGGCATTTGTTCTCCACATTTGACCCAATTCCTGAGCTGCAGACACAGGAAGCTTGGTGGTTTAACCCCCCCCAATCCAACCCCTTAATGCTGAGTGTCAGAGAGGGGGGGAGTGGAGCCTTTGGAGCTTGCGGTGCGATTCCAAGATGGATTTGAACCCACAACCTACCAGTCTCAGGGCAGAAACGTTAAACAAAAATATTCTGGACTGAAACTTTTCCTGAATTTTCTAAAGTCTTGAGCGGATTGTGAACGATTGTAAAAGCTGTCTTTGGATTTCTTTTCTCACCGTTTCTCATCAGGAACATGACCTGCTGGAATTTAAAGTTAACAAGCTCCAGTGTACAAACACTAACATGTTATAAACAACTTAGATTTAGCTTTTTAGTTCTGTTGTCTGCGGTTCAGTGCTCCTGCTGTTTTCCGCTCTTATTTTGAAGGGGAGCTGCGTGTTTCTTGTTTCCTGCCGGTGTTTCACACCTGGAAGCTGTTTGTCCTTCACACTTGGGGGGTTTTGTTGGGAGCCATCCTGCTGTCTGTCCTCCATTGTTTCTGCAGCTTTCTGTCAGAAAGCATCCGGCATCACCTCCAGATCGATCACAAACTAAATCAGCGCTGAATAAAGGATTTGCTTTTTTAGAGGAAGAATTCTCATTGGCAGAATCAATTCATTACTAGAAATTAAGCGGGACAGTGGACTGAGGTTTGAAAACACCAAACTGTGCACCTTCAGGTCTTTGCTGCAAAACCCCCCCCCAAAGAAATCCCACCTAATGTTAGACTGTTTGCAGGTTACGAGTGTGAGGTGGAGTCGCTGCTGGATGTGAACAAGCAGAGCAGCTTCAGTCCAGACAGAGAGCATCTGAAAGAAGCCAAGGAGCTGCTGAAGCAGCTGCTGGACCACAGCTTTCTGTTCCCTCCTGGGACTCAGAACCGCAGCAGATATCTCCACGTCATGGTGAGCTGAGAGGCTTGGGCTCAGAGACAGGAAACCCCTCCTCAAAGGTTCCAGGTTCAACAGGAAGGAGGCTTCATGAGAGCAAACAGGCAGATAAACGTACATCTGAGCTGAACTTCAGCTTCCCTGAAGCTCCTCATGAATCCGTCTCTTTAGGTTTCCTGCCGCTCCTTCAATCCTTCTTTTCTGCCCCTGACCTCTCCTCCATTCCTCTTCCGGCTTGCAGATGTTTCATATCTTCTTCTGCTGCTTCTGTGTCGAGCAGGAGGCCCCGAGCTCGCTCTGCTTTTCTCTGTTTGCAGGACGGCGCTTTGTATTCACAGATTCTGGTGTGTTTGTGATGGACCTTGTCCACGTTTCAGGACCGCCTGGTGTCTCTGGACAGCGCAGACGACTTCATCAGGCTGGCCAAGCAGAAATATCCCAAGAAGGAAGCCTGAGAGGCAGAAACAGATGAATGTCAGGAATCTGCAGACAGGAGACAGCAGTCATGATGGAAGCTTTTCTCTGCTCGCCTCTTAAACTTACAATTAACTCACAATTACTAATGCTCAGTATGAACTGTCAATGAGAAGTACTAAGGTTTTTGTTTGATATAGATTTAAATGCTTTTATCTTAATAAACCTAAAAATCATAAGGTTCAAAAAAAGATTTGTTTATTTTTCTCAAATAAATTCAAATGTCCAATACTCCTGCAGTAACTGTTGTGCCCAGAAGGTGGCAGCATACACTCATGTTCCAAAGAAATAACAGCAAAACATTCCCCAAAGCCCTTTTCTTCTCAAAATATTTTTTTAACGTGAAAAAACTAGTTTTTCCTCTAAAAACTAAAAAAAAGCTTAAATAAACTGATAAGATACGTTTCCCTTTTGCTAAGACGTCACGCAGATTTCTCCTCAGTCTTCTCCTCACAGATCATTTCCTCATAAACACTCATTTAGGCCGATCAGGAGCTTCAAAGGGGGCAGCAGCTTCTCCAGAGACGGCAGCATAATGTGCACAAGAGGACGGAGTTTTCTCTGACCCAGATATTTTCTCTCCAAGGCCCCTTCCCAAGTTTGGGAAACAGATGTGGAACTGAGAAGAGGGGAACACTGGGGGAAGGGAAGGCCGTTACACCACCCGCACCTCTTTTTCTCATTAAACGCCTTTGTGCGTGAAAAGAGTGCACGGCGCAGCGATCCACTCGTTCTCAGATCCGGTCCGGACAGGAGTGATGCCGACCCGGACCTCTGAGATGTTCCCTGTTATTCCGGTCGCTATGGTTACGCTATGTGCAATAAAACATGCATTTCCACCTAATGATGGAAAAGGTCATCACCACTCATCTTATCAACACTTAGTTGATAAGATGAGTGGTTTTTGTGGTTTAAGTCTTCTTCATCTCCTTCCATCTGTGTTTTTGGGGACCACAGGCCTTTCCTTCACCTCCTCAGGCTCTCCTTTGTGAATCCAATCACAGCCTACCTCTGCTGCCCTTCAGGGGCGTCTGAGTTTAGCCAGGAAGGAAGGCGTGACGCTCAGGCGGCAGCTCACCTGTTTGACAGCTTCCAATGACTCAGAGGCTTGAATCTGCTCGCTGTCTTCGCAGAGATTAAACAAGTATAAAACATGTCTGCAGATGCCGTTACTGAAGAATATTCACTGGAGCATCATCGACCAGAGAAATAATGGCTCTGGAGCGAAACACCTTCAGGTTTTCAAGACGTTTCATGTAAAATGTACTGAAAACGATTAACCTGGAGTGTCACAAGACATGAGGATGAAGCTCCTAAACCCCAAAATCCAGAAAATCATTGGTTTAAAGAATTATTAAACAGTCTTTTCCTGCTGCAAATAACAGAAAGCAGGAGCATGCACAGTATTTATGATCCACATGACATAACCCTAAACAATCACAGAGAAGCCTTTTGTTATCATGACCTCCAGCACAGCAGCAGGACATCTTCATGTTACCATCCAGGCTGTGGTCCCCCCTCACATGGTTTGTAGAAATACAGTTTAGTCTAAATTACAAAAGGGGTTTATTCAAATACACACCTTGTGTGTATTTGAATGAAATCTGTCCGACACAAGAGGCCTTCAGCTCTCATCTGTCTGCTCAGCCATTGGACAAGTAAAAAAAGAAAAAGAAAAAAAATTGACTTTATCATCAGTTACGGTCGTCCTGCGTCTGCATACGCCTCTCTAATCCATAAGGGACACCCCAGTCACAACCCCCCTCAGGATAAATGGGGGGGCTAAAGCTTTGCTGCTGAAAATTACAGAGGGGTCAGCAACAAAAATAAAAGCCACAAACTGTGTGATCCATCACAGAAGAAGCAACAAAGGCAGGTTTGTGCTTGCCCCCCCCCCCTATCTGAAACCCCCCCATCTGGAAGAAGTTTGAAGCTGTGAAGCAGCAGAAACGACAGATTCTGCAGGTTTTACTGACGGTTTTCTCCAACAGCTACTGGGTCTCTGCAGACGTGAAGCCAAACCTCACCGGCATTTGTCACGCTACATACGTGTGTGTGTGTGGGGGGGGGGGGGGGGTCAGACTGCAGTTGGGTTTAATGTAAACACTGGGATGCATCTCCTCTTGGCATTTCCTGTCTCTGATTCTGCTGATAAGAGGAGTTATGCAGAAGTAAACAAAAGCTGACGCGTTTCTGTGCATTCAGCGGCGTTGGGTTGAAGTTCTGGTTCAGTTCTTTGTTCTGTTCTTTCACGACCTCGTTTCTTCATCCATCACAAGTTTGAATCACATTCTGAAGGGTTTTTTTCTTAAAAAAGCTTTGTGGATGGAAAAAAAGTGATACAAATCTTTGCTGGAGGTCATGAATGTAAAGTTAGCAGGAAGTCCTGAACAGAAACGCTTTTGACGAGAAAACGTTTAAACTTTTTTTAGATCTCTGTCATTAATAAAATGTTAAGTGAGGATTTGAGCATTTTTAGGTCATTTTTTTCTCTCTTTGACTGACATGATCACATCTTGTCTTTAAGAGTTATAAAAGGATCAGAAAAATTCAATCTTCATGGAAAGAAAAGCAAATAATTTGATTTGATTTATTGATTTATTTCAAGGATTGAAGTCAAAGAAATAAAGAATGATTTATCAAGATCATTACAGAAATGACAAAATGCAAAGATTAAAAAAAACAAAAAAAAAGACACTTAAGTCGCATTTGCTTTTGGTAATTAAAAACAGTGATCATTAACTAAAGTCATGTAGAGCTTCATTTATTGCTTATAAAGGAGTGGGAAGAAGCGATCTTATATAATCCCACCCCTATAATTTGTAATCAATAAAACTGATCAGCTAAGATCGGAGAGTTCCCTAAACTAAAGGTGTCAGAGAAACAATCCAGAATGTCTGTTTCCTTCACAGCTGACAGGATTTAACCCTTTCAGAGCTTCCATGGTTTCTCTCAGAGAACCCCCCCCCCCACACACACACACAGACACACATCAACCAACAGACTTCATTTATTTTGTATTTAAACACGAGGGTAAGTCCTTTGAGATGCAACATCTGCCTTTCATGAGGGTCCTCTTTATCACACCTTTACCAAAGTAGACGAGAAAGAAACAAAGAAGAAACAGTTCAGTCCAGCTCATGCACAGACTCACGTGCACGCCCACACACACACCAGCCTTCCGTCTTCACCTGTCTCTTCAATGACAGTGCACAGAACAAACAAGGTTCAAAAACATATAAAATAAAAATAAAAGTTATAATTTGGTGGAAATACTTATTAGTTTTAACACATAAATAATTTATGTCACAGAACAATATACATTTGAACAACAACTAAGAGGAAAAACAAAGAAACAAACCCAGACACACAGGAACAAGGGCAAGGAATAAGACACTACAAAGGAAACGTAATATTACACTGTAATTAGAGAAAATCCTTTCCATAAAGAAGTAGAAAAAGGAAAAGTGGATTAAATCTGTGCTGGGCGGGTTGTAACTTTTTATACTTGGTCAAATGATCCAAAAAGGCTGCCACACGTCAAAAAAAACATTTAGCTTATCGTCCAGAACACATGGAATCCTATCCATGAGAGAACACTGGTGGGTTCAGGAAGACTCATCTTAAATAGAGGCACAGGATAATAATAATCATGTTTAATGAAACTTTAAAAGGTATGAATGCACACACGGTCAGTGACAGAAGAAGATTTAGCATCTTCTGATTCTTGATGTTTGCTCAGGAGGAACAGCGTCACACCTAAAGAAACGGAATCAGACCAGCATCCACTTGAAAGAGCAGCTGCTTCATCACAGCTGAGGGCTGAGCAGCTGGAGTCAGGAGGAAACACCACAAAGCAGAGGGTTGAAACGGGGATTTGGCCACAGGCGGACAGAGTTTAAAGGCCGTGTGGCGGCGGGAACGCTCACATGAAAAAGTGGGAGTGGCCATGTTTTGTTCATTTGAAAGATCTCCAGCATCACTGAGAGCTCCATGTGGGCTCAAGAAGCTCCACAGGAACACGCTGTCCCAATTAGCGTGACCCAACTCCACTTCTAATTAGGCGTAATGGATCAAACACAAGGACAACTTCAAGCACTTGGCTGTGCTTTTCCACTGCAAACATGCAGCCCAGACTACCACCGGACCGCCACCGTGCTTTGTTGTATCCTGGCTGTTGTTATCTGTAATATGAGGGTTGAAATTGTCATCACATTTGGTCGGGGATGAGTCCGGAGAGCAAGGTGGAACCTTTCAGTGGTTCCTCAGACCTTTACCGACCCGTTTTCACAGAAACAGGCTCCTCCTGATGATTCTGCTGAATATTAGTTCATGCAAAAGGATAGCAGATCAGAAATATCCTCACACATGTGGATTTAGCCAGAGCTGTGGCGCAGCAGGGCGTGTGCAGCCTTTCTGTGGTGAATCGAGTCCACATTGCAGTTTAATCCGACCTCTAACCTGCGAGTTTAGTAGATTCTGATGAAGACCGGTCCAGATTTTGGGCTGCAGCCTGAGTCTGATTTGAGGACAGAGCTATCGGCACACGTTTCCTTCAGATGAGTTTAGCCCAGAGCAGAGTCTGTAGACTGTGGGTGTGAACGTGTGCACGTTTGTGTGGATTTCACCCAGCTGCTCCAGCCGTGTTTCCCCAAAGTGCCACAGGAGCTCTGCAGCATGAGCAGACACGTCCAAACCCTCAGATACCATCAGGTCAGATGATTCACTTCAGCATCAAAGATCCCTGAAACACCTGCTGAAACAGGTTTCTGACAGAACCTCAGAGCTGTAATTAAAACCTGCCGTCTCATTCAGGAAGGACCTCCACTGTGGTAAACGCTCCATCACAGCGGTCCGTCACAGCAGACATGAGCTCGGGTTTCCCCTCAGAGGTTATGCTGGCTTTAAGGGAAGCAAACGGCTTTCACCAAACACAAACTCACAGACAAATGAGGATCAGTCAAATAATAAACATTTCTGCTGATGGAGAAACAACGTCATGACATATTTGCTGTTTCAGAACCAGAGGACCACCCTCCCTGTGTTGTTGCTACACGACATATTTTTGTTTTCTAAACGCCGCTTTGAGATCCATAGAAAGATCCATCATCCACACATGGAGACACCCGGAACACAGGAGAACCTTCACAGGAGCAAGGAGAGTCCAAGAACACAAGGAGGACTCCTGCAGGAGGTCATGAGAGAAGCAAAAGACAGTGAAGAGACTTTCAGGCGTCACTGGACTGAGTTCAGGTCAGAGGTCATGATCAGTCAGAAAGTGACTTTTGGACAGCCTTTATGATAACAGCTAAGCACAGTGTTGGGCGTTTGATGATATGGGCTCAACCTGACAAAAACTAAAGACAAAAAAAGGAAGGACACAAAAAACAAACTGAAATCCTGAGAGAATAACTGCTGATTTTATTGTTTTATGTACTATTCTTGCTTTGATTACTTGGAATAAACCATTTCAAAATCCTCTCCTTGTCCTTAAACTGAGGGCAGATTTCTTTCAGGATCAGTTCCTGAGTCACTCCAGATTTTTAGAGTTCTAAGGCTAAACACCATCAGCAGAGACACCTGTCATTATTTAGATCTTTCCAGGTGAGACGGTGATTCATTCACCTGACTAAGTCCCCGTCTGCACTGATCTGACGGCCCGCAGACGCTCAACACAGCCCGAGCCTCGCCGCTCTTTTGGCGTGAGTCAGAGCACCGATGGCGGAAGATCATTCAGAAGAGCCGCTCTCAGGTGATGTCATGAGATGAAGGTGTGGAAGGATAAGGAGAGATGAAACACGAGACAGAGGAGAGGCTGCAGGTTCTGCCTCTGAGCTCCAGACGGGTCACATTAACCCAGTCTGACCCCAACAAGCCCTGATGAAGACCACCATGTAAGAGATTTCAAATCAAATCAAACTTTATTTATAAAGCACTTTTCCTATGAAAACACAACAGGACTGTGTGTGTGCTAGCATGCACGCATGTGTGTATGTGCATGTGTGTGCATGCAAGTGCTTGTACACACAACTTCACAGTAACAGACCTGGTTCTGGAAGACTAAAATGGACCTGGTTCTGGTCCTGAGATTCTGTCTCCCAAAGGAAACTCATGTCTTCACGCTGAAGGTTAGATATGAATCCATGTGTATTCATGTGTTTTTCCACTAATGAGACCCTGAAGTGAAACGGTAAAGAGTGGAACGTTTGTGTCATGGACGTCTGGAATCAGAACCAGAGAACTACAGAGTTCAGACTTTCTCTGCTACTTCTCTGATTTTCATTTCAGGCCAGAAGGAAGAGGATCAATAAAAGAAAATAACTTTGTGTTTTTCTGAGCTTTTATTTTGCTGGAATGCTGGGAAATAAAATCAGATTCCCGTATCTCCTCACTGTTTCCAGAGGTTTTAACTTTCTGCGGTGTTACTGGGATGATCGGAGGGGGATCAGAAAAACTTTCAGTGTTTCCATCTCTCTGCAACGTAAGAGACGCCAACGACTGCACAGATTCACTGCTGCATGTTTGGGCCGCTCGCATTCCGGTTTCCATAGAGACCGTCAGCCTGCCGCTGCAAACACCTGATGGTAATTTCATCAGGGACTTCTCAGAGGCAGAACTGAGACTCCAAATGATTTGAGACCAGCTTCAAAGACATTGTCACAGCCAAAGGAGAAAGGCGGGAAAATTAAATGATTGCTGGGTAATTCTCACCTGCTTTGATGAAGAATGCATAAGGAACAACAGAAAAATGACTTACATGGAGCTGAAGTCCTCCTCCTTGGAGCAGAAGGAGCTCACAGGGAGGAGATGGACAGGATTATTATCAGACTAGTTAGTATTCAGAGATTATTTAACTTTATGTTAATTTGTTTAAATTAAACTTAATAACTATTTGTTTTAAAGGCTGCTAGAAGTTGAAGCTGGGGTAACTATGGTGCTCTGGGGTTCTGTCCTCTTTTCTCATCTACTTCTACTCTTCCTCTCTTCTCTATTCTTGATCTTTATTCATCATTTAGTTCTCCATGCCTCTGTTTGGTGCAGTGATTCATGAATTGTCCCTCTTTTCCCTCCTGGGGAGTGGGAGTGCTTCCGACTCCAGTTGGCTCATCCGTGCTCCAGTTGCTGACCGTCTACCTCGCCTTTGCTCGCGCTCCTACACCTGGCTGTGGATCCTGCCTCTGGCTCATCTCTGGCTCGTCTCTGCTCTGTACCTGACCGAGTACCTCGTCTCTGCTCCTACACCTGGCTGTGGTTCCTGCCTCCGGCTCGACTCGCACCCCTGACTGTCCCCACAACCACGGCTGGATGAAGCTCGTCTGCTGGACTTTATATATGTAGTTGTAGATTTAGATAAGTTGATTCTTCTCTGTGAGTTCTGGTAAATCGCCTGTCCGTCCTGGGGGAGGATCCCTCCTTCATGTGGGCACCCCTGAGGTTTCTTTGTTTTTTCCGGAATCCATTTTTTTAGGAGGTTTTCCTCACAGAGAAGGGGGGTCTAAGGGCAGGGATGCTAGTTTAGTTTAGTCAGTTTGTTAGTTCAGTTTAGTATTTTCCTATTGAACTCTTTGTATTCATGATCCTTTTGAGTTTATGTTTAATTTCTTCAATTACCGATACAAAGCCCATCGAGACGACTGTTGTGAATTTGGGCTACAAATAAAATTGAATTGAATTGAATTGCTGCAGGAGTTGCACAAAAAAACACACCTCCTCCGGTCAAATGACACACAAGATTAAAAATAATGATAAAATGGATATAATAGATTTAAAAATGTGATAAAAATGAAAGAAAGTGATTGTTGGCACGTCGTTTTCTAAATACGCTCAGGCCGTGCAGAACTTTTCACCTGACCCGGAGGAAGGTTAAGGTTGGGGTTAAGGTAAGGATAATACATGTGACGAACAACAACAACAACATTTAGCCTTAGAATCACTTAAAATACATGCGGGAAATGTGCATTCAACATGAATTTCCATCAGGTTTACCGCTTGGTCGCTTATAAATGCGTTCAAATAACATAATACGAAATTAAAAGTCAAAGATGTAAAATTCACTCAAGTCTGTGTGAATATATGTAAATATAAATACATATGACAGCATTGATATGCCTGTCCAGTTTTCTTTCATCTTTTTAATGCACTCAATAAAACAGTTAAAAACAGTTATTGAATATTTTGAAATACTTGAAGTCAAAAAGGTAAATTTTGGGTGTAAAAATTAAAGAGGCACAAATGACATAACCCTTTGTATCATATTTAATGTATGCATTTCTGAGATACCTCTCATTAAATTTATCTTAACTTTCCCTAAAGGCGCCTATTCACAAGCCGCGTAGCGTGTTGACGACACCCGCGGCGTTCACACCAGACAAGCAGGGGGCGGCCGGGACGAGGACTCTTCTTTGTTTTTTTTTTTCACTGTTTACTAAAAGTTGTCCACCTCCTATAATTGGAAGAGTCTTGGTGCGAAACGTCAAAGCGGTGTAAATCACTAAAATCTTGCTCCAGGCTTTTTTCCCCAAATATATGAAAGACCTCATTCCCATAATTCCAGGCGGACAGAAACTGCAATTGTTGGTTTCTCTTTCTTGATCATGTTTACAACAGTTGTACCTCCGTGTTCTGAAAAGGACTCTACCTACATGTCACTACCAAATGCAAGTCCCTGACTGGTCAAAGTTCAGCATAGTGGCGATTTAGCAGTCAAGCGGTTAAACTGGTTGAACTTCCAGCTCACAACCAGACCCAAAAACCTGCGAGGTGACGCGTAAACGTGAGCGTTCCAGACGCCGGAAACTCAGGTTGACGTGCGCTTGCGTAGACTTCATCGGAAGTGGCCGCTTGAACGTGACTTGACGCAGCCGGTGTGCATGTATCTTAAAACTCAATGTATGGAACATGATCTGTGTTTTCTGTCCTGTAGTGCATCATCCTTCCACTAGGGGCAGTAGAAGGGCTTTTCTTGGTCTTCTCTAAATGGCCACTTCCATTAAATCTCAAACACATTTGGCAGGAAAAGTTTTCTAAACTTTATGGTCCCCTATTTTTTTTTCTTTAAATCTACTTGATTGAAAAAAATACAAAATTTGTAAACAATTCTTTATAATCCAGTTACACAATGTTAAAAATGAGTGGATCTTATTAGTGGCTAAATAAGGTAAATGTTTTCATCTTGAAAAAATGTTGTGAGGTAAAACTCACCAAATAATCCAAAATATAGCTGATCTTTACCTAATAAAAAATGATATTGCAATTTTTTTTGAGGATTTCATCCAAAAAAATGGAAAATTCTGTCAAGTCTTTGTCAGGGTTAACGTCGTCAGAAAGGGTATAAACAAAGATCTGATCTCCAAACATGCTCCACCTGGACTCCACCTCTGCAGGAACTCTCAACACAGTTTGATTCGGAGAAGGTCACTAAACGTTGTGATATTCTTTATTTTTTCTTCTAACATTTCCTCAACGGCCTGATCAGCAGTACGCCCGGTGGGAGGAGCTCTGCTTCTGCTCAGCCTGACTCTTCAGGCTTTGGTCTGTGACTCAGCATCCAGAAATGAGTTTGTGCTGCTTACAGGAAGGAACCGTGACACATGCTGGGCTTCCACCATCGTGAGCTCAAAGAGCAGCAGCTGCTGCTCGCCGTCACAACTCTGAGGGGAGGGGGGGGGGTCTTGGATGTCCCAGACGCCTCTATACCTGTCTGTCTGTCCATCCAATCCCTTTTTTGCATTTCTCCAGGCTGCCGCCTCTCGTTTGGTTCTTGGGTTTCATTCGATTTTCCTGAAAGTGCCATCTGCATCTGCAGACAGACCCACGTTTAAAAGAGACCTCAAGCTTTTGCCAAATGAGAAAATGCCTAAAAATGACGAAACCAGAGTGAAGTGATGACTGAACAGAAACACAACTGCACACAGTCAGAAAATATGTTTCATCTTCCCTTCCTAAAGTTATTAATGCCTTAAAGCTTTCTGAACTCAAAGGAGTGAGAAAAGCTAAAAGATGAATGTTTGGTTTAAAATTGAAGTTTTAATGTTCTGGAGGTCTGTCTGGTTGAAAAGAGAGTTCCACAAGTTTACAGAAAAGTCTTTATAAAAATCAGCACTTTAAGGGTTTGTGATTAGAAACTAAAACCAGAGATTATGCTGAAGAAATGAGATTTTCATGAGATGTGATGGCAAATCCAATAATAAACCCAGAAAACACAGACACCTTCTGTCTGTAAAGGTTTAGTGACTTGATGTTCAGAAGAATCTAAATGTGAGCAGATTTATCATCTTCTCTGTAAGATTGACTTTGTCTCTTTTCCTAAAGAAAATGAGAACTTGGTCTCAATATTTCCAAATTTGTCACCAGCATGCAAAACCTCCCGGCCACAGCTGTGTGATGCCGTGAAATGTTCTCCGTTTGTGAAAAGGATTTAAACCTTGCCAGCCTGCAGGACTGCAGGACGGCAGGAGCTGCAGGATTTAGACCTTCCTGTGCAGACGCAGACGGGCATGGCGGGACCTCGCCGCCTGCAGGACTGCAGGAGCTGCAGGACGGCAGGAGCTGCAGGATTTAGACCTTCCTGTGCAGACGCAGACGGGCATGGCAGGACCTCCTAGCCTGTAGGACTGCAGGAGCTGCAGGAGCTGTAGGACTGCAGGAGCTGCAGGACGGCAGGAGCTGCAGTTTCCTCAGCCGGTGGTTCCTCGCTCAGGAGTTGATGTGAAGCCAGTTTTCAGCACTGAGGTCATCGTGGTGGACTTTGAAGCCGACCCAAACCTGGACTTCTTACAAAAGCGGGCTAATAGGAAGGATAAACTGTTACGAACAGCTGCTGGAGCGCTCCCATTGACTGTGAGGGCTAGACTGAGTGACCCCTCCCACTGGCGTTCAACACAGGAAGTGGCTCCAAGAAGACAAAATCCCATACACTTCTATAGAGAAATGAATAGCTGTTAGTCTTTCTATTGGTCAGAAGAACTGTTCTGGATCTGGTACATTTTCTTAACATATTGATAATCCTCTTTTTTTTTTTTTTTTTCTGGAGAGCCAGTTTAGCTCGTGCTGGTTTGCGGCGCCTTCCGTTCGTGAAACCAGGGTTCGACTCCGGGCTGCTCCCTGTTCCCTTCTCTACCTCTGCCGGTTCCAAGCCCGGTTTGAGAAGGTTGCGTCAGGAAGGGCATCCGGCGTAAAACATTGCCAAATTTACCATGCGACTTGTTCGCTGTGGCGGCCCCTGATGGGAGAAGCCGAAAGTGGAAGAAGAAGATTGATAATCCTCATTTTTTAATGATATTTTTTCTGGAGTTTAAGTTATTCAAGTTATAAACTGACCAATCAGATGCCTTAATAAAAGTAGGGGGAGTCTGCTGCCCCCCATGTTCAAGGGTAGGGGCGTGGCCTTCCAACACTCCCGATTGGTAAGAGTTGGTTGCCATAGAAACGTTGACTTGGACTAATCACTGCTGCGTGCCCACATCTGTCTTCACCATGATGGATCTATTGTCCGGTAGGATCGTTTACATTGAAGTGAACAGGAAGTGACTTGCCGGTGTCCTGAGACACTTCCTCTGTGAAGGCGTTCCACAGAGATTCAGATGGCATGAGCTAAACTTCACCTTCCACAAAGCAAGTCGGCAGCTGTAAAGAATAAAAACTGGTCAGTCCACCGGTTGAGCCTCCAGTATCTAAACATCCATCTCCTTGCTCCTCCCTTCCTTCTGGGAGGAACCTGTGCACGCTCTTGAGGTGGAGCGATTAAAAGGAGGGCTTTTTCCAGAATGGAGCTCTAAATGACAGAGCATGAGATCAGCGGTGGTTAAGGAACGGCGGGCAGGGAGGAAAGTCCTCTGCCTGGACGCGAGTGACTGGCGGACGGGTTCCACAAGCAGATGGAGAGAAGACGCTCTTCTGTTCGCTCGGTTTATTCCTCATGAGAATTGGATCTTGTTTGTGCTGCTGAACGTTTTAATAAAAACACCATCGGTGGAAAAAGCATCGCTTTTTAAAATCCTTTGACCTGCTCTGACCCCTGAATGCCAGGTTTTTAAAACCTGAAGCCTGACTGTTTCAGGAGACGACAGCTGAAGTGTTTTTACAGAAACCTCACGTTTCAGAAGGATTGTTCCTCTCAGGTCTAAACCGACTACAAACCTACATTCTCCAACTCTCTTTGTCCTCATCTCTCCGTTCTCGGGTTCTCTGGTTCTCAACCTGCTGTTGATACAGGGCTTGTGAAACCCCCATAATGAGCCGCAGAGGGATTTGAAACTCTGTTATTTCTGGCTATGATTCATAAAGCCTCTAACATCCCAAACGACCCGTGACTGGCTCCAGACCCCTCACAGGGATCTCACGTTCTCCCCGACTTCATGTGGGACAGAATCTTAGTCCAGTGGATAAGAGAGAGACTGTAGGAATAACTGCAGATTTTAATCTGATGTTCACCCATTCATTTCAGCTTTTTGTTGCTGGATAACAGTAAAAGCCGAACGAGGTACATTTTTCTTCCTTTTCCTCCACTTTTGAACTCTTCTTGATTCCTGTCTTTGTCAGAAGTGTAAACAGTGAGGCTTTGTTTCATTAAAGGCCGTTTGATGCAGGTGAGGAGGAAGGTGGAGAAGCGGTTGAAAGTGGCAGATAAGAGTGGAGGAAGGAGGTGAGGGGTGACTATGATAAGATACTTTCTCTAAAAAAAGGGTCCGAACTGAGAGGAAGTGAGGATTATGAAAAAGGGCTGAAGGAGGAAGAGGGGGAGGGTCTTCCTGATAGCGGACAAATGCTGGTCTGGCAAACATCCAGCTGTCAGACTCCAACCCGGTTGGTGGACAAAAAGTTCCACTTTTCTCCTTGCTCTAGATGACGAGCTACAGCTAAAAAGGAGGAAGGTGTCATGTTTTTAGATCAAGTGTTAAAAACTAGAAATAAAAACAACATTCAAGACTTTTCTGTTGAGCTAAACTCACTTTTGGATTCGGTTTGTGCTCACAGAAAGGTCCGGAGCAAAAGCAGGTGAAGATTTAAAGGTGAGAACAGGAAAACTGCAGCATTTCTGATGAAAAAATGAATTCTTCTGCCTGGCAACAGCAGTAATTCCGCCCCATCTTTGATCGTTCCGCAAACTAACGCTGATGCATTTCCTGTGCGGGATGCTGCTGTTATCACAGCTCATGCGGGTGTAACCTACAGGCGGACTGAACGCACACACTTCAAAACTCCTCACATCTCTTTTTATAGAGACTGCAGAGGAGTTGTGAGATTAGAGGTTGGAGTTGGAGAACCGCTGAGTTCCAGATGAACTTGGGTCGGTCAGACTAAAAGACTGATTACAGACAGGAGGAGGACAAGACAATAGATGGAAAAAAGAAGGGTGGATGAAAACACAAGAGAAAAGGAAAAAAAGAAGGAGGAGTTGGACAAAAACTGAAATGAATAAAAAACAATCCCTGTATCTGCTGCGGTTTGGCTGGAAGGAAATGTGAGCGGTCCACTTCAAAAACAAAATCTCTCCAATTCTTTGTGTCTGGTTTCTAGTTTAAATATTGAATTCCTGTTCAGTCACGACTTTTCAAGACAATAAATCCTGAAAACGTTCATTTGATCTTGAAGACATTTCACTATGCAAGACCTCTAATGAAACATGTTTACTGTACATAAAGTGTTTAATTATTTTATTAATGAATAATGACTGGCCTTTTTACAAAAAAAAGATATATATTATTTTTAAATTTGGATAAATTAGAAAGTTTTATTTGAATCATAACAGTAAAAATGCATTTAGCGACAGCAGGGCAAAAGTTTGAAAGTACAAACATTTGTTGAATTTTCCCTTCGATTGTCCCTCTTATTTTTACCATTTGACAGGGGGGGGGGGGGGGGGGGGGGCTCCAATGCCCCAATTTATTTGGTACTACTGGCCAACCCAATTAGGGACGGTAATGTTTTATTATGCTGAAGGAAATCCAGCCACATGGTTAAACATTGAGTCACTGTCGCTGAAGCTACATCTTCTCAACTATATTCATTCTGACTATTTCAACAGTCTTAAAAATCTACACCTAACCCAATAGTTAAATATGATATGTGTCTTAAAACCACACAAAGGTACTTAGAAGAACCCCGTTCTTTGTCTTTATTCTTTATTGGGGAAACAATAAATTCCTACGGAGCAGAAACGATGAGGGCTTCAGAAAGTGGGCAAACGAAGGCATAGGCAATAAAAAAATAGTAATGGAGGGAATGGGAAAATACTCACATTTGAACAAATTGTCTCTGAATATCAAATTCCACTAAAACCCTTTTGTAAATATTTGCAATTAAGAAATTTCATGAGACTACACCACTCCAACTTTACACAAGCCCCCACAATGTCTGCTCTGGAAAAAGATTTAACAAAAGATTTCTGAATTCTATAACTTATTGAAGTCATCTTCCCCTGAATCCTCCACTGCCAAACTCAATGCTTGGATTTCTGACTTCGAGGAAGAAATTACCACTGAACAATGGGAGAAAGCATGTATAACAGCCCAAACACAAACAGGCAACACCCGGCTTAAATTACTGCAATACAGCTGGTTGATGAGACTATGTTACTCCAGAAAAACTCAATAAATTTAACAGTAGTTTCAAAAACCTCTGTTACAGATGTGATGCAGAGAAAGGCTCTCCGTTTCATTGTGTCCGAAAATAAAAGAATTCTGGACAGAAGTTAAAGGTACATTAGAGGAGATGTCATCAGTCCATCTGGGATTGGGACCAAAAGTATTCCTCTTGGGTCTATATCCCAACGATTTAAATATAAGTAGTTACACAAAATAAAAAAATAACTGATGTGGGAATAGTAAAAGCAAAGAGAGTAATCGCTCTGGGATCGGTGAACAAGCCAAGTGTTAAAAAATGGCTTTAAGAAATGTCTGTTTACCATTGGAAAAAATAACCAGCACGTTAAAAAACACAATAACACTTCCTCTGCGGCTCTACAATATTATTTTGTACCATGGTTTCTTAATTTTGAAAGACTCAAAGACTCAGTCATATTTATGCTGATTGTACCTGTTTTTAAAATATGCTCAGCTGTTGAATTTTCATTTCCTATTGTTTTTATGTTTAACTTATGTAAAATGTAAAATCAGAAAATAAACAGAGTATTTCCAGTCCTAATTTAGGAGGATCATGGTCTAGAATTAAGGATAGTTGGAATCTTGTTGGAAGGTTCTGATATTTTTTTGGAGGGGGGAGGGTACAACTGTGCGTATTTTAAAGATGTTAAAATTTTTTGAAATTATACAATCTTTTTTTTAAACATAATATTTTAAATTACCAGAGCAATATACCTGATTGTTTAGAGCCCATTTTTAGGTTTTATTTGTCTGAAAATAGCCAGACGTCACAACTACTTTGAAGAAATCTTACCAAAAAAGACTTTTTCCCTGAGAGTTGTAGCTGCGTCCCAGACAGCGGAAATGCTGGACTCTTGCAGTCTGGCTCACATTGACCCACGTCACCGTTTTCCCAGCGCATCCAACATCTCAGCAGGGTCCGTTTGGGTCGGCCCATTGCTATCTGTTTGGGAGCCACTTTATGAGAGATGTTTGTCTTTAATATCTGTTCAACAGCCACCAGTATTTGATGAAGTCCCAGTTGGTGTATTCTTTGTTTTTATTGTGAAAGCCACATTATTCATGCTGAGCAAATGTCTGTTTAGACTCAGAGGAAAACAGCAGAGCAGATAATCTCAGTTCATCTTTGATTTATGGTTTATTTGATTAACAATTTCCTTTTTACAGAATTAAAGAAGTGAATCTGCAGACACATGAAGACCAGTCCAACAGCAGATCTGTGACTGGAGATCACTTCACCACCTGATGAGGATCTAAATCAACTTGGGGGGGTGGGGGTTAGTCAGAGTGGACTGGTCTTCATGCCAAAAAAATAAAAAATAAAAAATAAAATCGCTCCATTTTACTTCACTTCATTCTATGGCTGCCATGTTTATTTTGAAATTCCCCTACTTGTTAACTTCCCACTGTTTCTTCCATCATCTTGCTGTCAACAGTTGTTGATGACACGTCAACAGTGGTGTCGAGCCGTTTCAGTTCGTTGGACTCAGGAACAACAGTGCAGAGTCCGTCCTGGTCGTGAAACCGTGGAGCAGCTCTACACCCTCTTTAGGGTGCTGGAGGGTTCGTGGGAGGACGCACATCCAGTCCGTATGCGTTTCTTGGATTTGGAGAAGGCGTTCGACCGCGTCCCCCGTGGTGTCCTGTGGAGGGTGCTCTGGGAGTATGGGCGGGCGCCTTTTTGGATAAAAGCTCAAATGAATGAGCCTTACTGAGGGCTGTCAGGTCTCGGCATGACCGGAGCAAGAGCTTGGTTCTCATAGCCGGTAGCAAGTCGGACCTGTTCCCGGTGCATGTTGGACTGGGGCAGGACTGCTCACCGGTTCTGTTCATAATATTCATAGACAGAATTTCTAGGCGCAGCCTGGGGCTGGAGGGGGTCTGGTTTGGGGACCTCAGGATTTCCTCTCTGTTCTTTGCAGATGATGTCCTGTTGGCTTCGTCAAGCTGGGACCCCCAGCATGCATTGTGGCGCTTTGTGGCTGAATCTGAAGTGCCTGGGAGGAGTATCTGTGCCGCCAAGTCTGAGGCCATGGTTCTTGACTGGAGAAAGGTAGTTTTGTCCTCTCTGGGGGGGTTTGACAATCCCCTTAGAGATAGGGGGAGGAGCTTGGTCACACATGTCCCACTGGGCGGAGACGCCAGGGAGGACCCAGGACACACTGCAGAGACAACGTCTCTTGGCTGGCCTGGGAACACCTCGGGTCCCCCCAGAGGAGCTCGGGGAAGTGGCCAGGTAAAGGGAAGTCTGGGCATCTTTGCTTAGAGCCCTGACCAGGTCCTGGATAAGGGGACAAAGATGGATGGATGGTTTTCCTCATAATGAGGCTTTTAGCGCTCAGACACAGCAGTGACACAGTAACATGTCCTGGCAGCTTTTCAAAGCTGTTTTCTGTCACTTTAGTGCCTCTTTGAAGATAACATGAAGCTTTAAATTGTCCTTGATCTTTTATTTGACTGTTAAATTCATTTTGGATGCAGCCTCCTTCACTCTGCAGTAACAGAAACCACAAAAGGGTCACCGTGTCCAGTCTCCACCACTGTGAGTGTTTTCTTTCTCATGTGAGAAAGTCGGGGCTTTTGTTAAGATAAGAGTCATTTTACAGTAGACATGTTTGAAAAACACGGTTAATGAGACATCGGATGAAAACAGGAGGTCATGTCCTTGTATGGCGAGGAAAAGCTCTCCGTCTGGTGAATCACTGCTACAGAAAAACCATTTCCATTTTTTTGTGTTGATTTTTAAGTTGTGTTGGAGTCATTGCTGGAAGTTGTAGGGAGAGTTCTGTCGGGGTTACAGGCTTTTATTTCACAATGTGGCAAAATGTGAAAGGAAAGTGGAACTTTGTGAGTGGAAAGATAATAATGAATCAGGGTCAGTTGCTTAAGAAGGGACTTTTGGGAAAAACTGACAACAATGATCTTCGGGATTTTTTTTTTACTTATTTGACCCAACTGGAGTGATGTAAATGTTTACTGGACATATTCTTCTGCCCTTTAAGACCCACTCTTGTTTTTTTGGTGTTTATAACATGTTATGGCATTTTTATTTGATGAAGGACACATATAAAGAAAATTAAGTTTAAAAACATCCCTCCACCTCTCATGTTTGACTTCCACCACCCACCAGAACATCACAGCAGAAACCAGACCAACAAACTCAGAAGGAAGCAACAAAGAGCAGATCCACAAAACCACCGCCTTCAGGACTGGCAGTTCCAGAAAAGGAGAACTCGCAGGACCGAGTCCAGGAAATAGGAGCTCAACAACATGGTCCTTCATCTGCACCTAGAGTTTCTGAGAAACTTTTAAAGTTCATCCACAAACTTCTCAATTTACTCCAGCAACACACAGACAAGAACTGGTCCAAGAACAGAACACAAATGGAGAAGCAGAGCGGGGAGGTCACATGACCACAAAGGTCATGGACTCTCCTTACAGATGATTATATAGACAGACAAACGCGGGGCCATCTTCAACCCACACCCCTACACACCAACAATAAACCACTGATGAGAGCCCCCACCTGTGAGCCACACCAGACCCCTACCAAGTGACGTGACTTTAGCCGACCGCTCAGATCTTTCACATTTGCATGTTTTACTTTTTGCCATACTTCTGAAGGAGTCGCACAGAAATAACCAAAGTCTCCATCAGCTGTCTGGACTGATACCCAGATGAACAGAGACACTTCTAGATGAACCTGTAATGTCCAGCTTTCCTGAAGAACTGAATCCTGTCCAGGAGGACCAATAATCTTCAGACATTTTTCCTGTTTTTGCACTTCAGATTATTTCACCACAGCCCCACCAGACAACTCAGTATTCATACACAGACATGCAGCTGAAGACCGCTTGCCCTGTAAAACCAGCTCTTCTTCACCACCATTCCAGATGGATGAAAATATATACTTTTTCCCACATTTAATAGTGCTGTGACGGTTCTGGATAAAACCTCAACAAAGAAAAGATATTAAAAATAATTATTTTGACTGTGTAGCTCTTTGAAAGTAACCCCAAAAAGGGGAAACCTTTGAATAAAGATCAGAGACTGACCTGCGTGGATCTTTTCTAACCAGCAGGACTTCAACAAAAGACTGAAGCAGCGAGCACCACCGGTTAAAAACGGTAACCGAGTATTTAAAACTCTGTTCAGTTCATTTATTCTGTAATAAATGTTAAGGCAGTAACGATTCGTTTGAACAACAATTTAATTCATATCATTTATGTTTGTCAATTCGATTCAAAGCAGACATTTGTTCATTCCGATTGGATTGGATCCGATTCTTTGACCTAAAATGGATCCAGGACATCTTTGGCCAAAACTTTAACCAGTGTCACTGAAAGAGAAATACCTGGTACTGAACAGTGCAGGTGAATGAAATGTGTGTCCAAACAAACCAGTAAACTAGAATGAATATCAAATCCATTCACATGTTAGTTTCCTAAAGTTCACCACTGTTGTTTTTCCACATCCAAAGAATCCAAAGGGAACATTCTTAGAACATTCTAGACACTGGATGGTCACATGACTTTATTCACAGTCTGTCCACACATTGGACTGGAATGATGGACTGATCCGTGTTCATGACATCACATGTGTGTTGTTCGCTGTGATTGGTCGGTTTGACCTAAAATTCAAACCTCCTGAACCTCAATCCAGATGGTATTTTCCTGAGGCCGACATAAATAATTTATTTCGTTCTGAAAGGATTTTATGATGGTTAAGGCCGATTTGATGAACAGCTTGCCTCAGACAGATCAATCTGGTTGGTATCAGACAGATCAACGCAGACTCCTTAGTTGCATAAACTACAATGTGCTTTTCTGTGAAACTTATAGCATGGATTTTTTTATTTGATTCCAGTTGGTTTTACATTTGCAGGACCTCTGACCTCAGGAAAGTTTTCTGTTCTGTCATTTTCCACAGACATCATCCCTCATCTGAAAAACAAACTCATTTAATTTACACCACGAAAGTATGTGGTATGAATAGTTAGTTAAATGAATTACCTCGCTTATTTTTTGAGTAAGTATTTTTTTAATTAAAGATTTTAAAACGGCTTCACGAAATTCTTTATTGTTGTGTTTCATATCAGCGGTAATATTTCCTCTTTTCTGTCATCTTTTAGTCTCAGTGCTCCACAAATCACCACATTATTAAAAGCTTTCAGGAAACGGGCCGCACGCCTTCAGTGAAACAGATAGTCCTCTGTTCTGATAGCAGAGTATTTATCTGGGGGGGGGGTAACTTCAAAGGACCCGGCCTGATTTATCTGTCTTGGTCCAGAGAACATCAGAGCACCGTCTCAGTCCCTCTAAATGTTGGCGTTCAAAGACATTAAAGGACCCTGAACTGTGGTGAACTTTCCAGGGAAAGTGCTCCCTGTCATTTTTACACATTAAAGTCTGACACTCAGGATTTTGGCCCAGTAGATCCTCCTTTAAATGGTCAAAAAGGAGCCAGTGACGTCCTTTAATGTTTCTAGATTTTCATGAACGTCAAATTCATCCACGTTTTCCATCCTCATCATCACCACAACTTTCTTTTTGCCCGGCAGAAACTGCGCTACCCTCAAACTCAAATGTGCTGAGAAGAAACTAACGAGTTTAATAACTTTCCACATTGAAATCTGTAATATTTATGAACAGGTTGTTCATGAAATTCCCACACTGGCTGCTGCACCAACCGTTCCTGCAGATGTTTCCAGCGTTAGCAGAGCGGCGGCATCTGGACGCGTGCATGTTCACGTGCGTTCACCCGTCTGTTTCAGTCTCCAGTTTCCACTCGGACCCAGAGGACCTCAGCCGGCGGTGATGTAACACCTCGACTGAGAAAGAGGAGAAAAGAAAACAGAGCTGCACTTTCAGCGTTCATTTCACTCACAAAACATCGTATAGCCCATGTTATCAAACCAAAAGCCACAAAGAGAGCGCAAGGTTTCAGTCAGAGCCCCCACTTCCACATGTTAAAGGATGTTAAGCACAGAGTTTGCTTTGACCTTGGGGGGCATGGCCAGCCTTCATGAAACTCCCAAAAAGTTGGACTTTTTTCAAGAGAACTTTAATGTGGAGAGAGGACTCCTTCAATAGATGGGAGTACTACTAACCCCTCTATTTCAACTGTTGGAATAAAAAGTAGCTTTACATCATGTGTATATTTTAGTTTTACGCCTGACAGCATGAAAACACACAGGTTGCTACTCCCAAAACACCAACCTGTAGTTATTCTGCTCCTCCATTTAGAGCATTACCATGCATGAGTCAGACGCTTGAAGGCCTCATTTCCCAGTGTGTCTGACTTTCCATGCCCTCTGTGCTCGCTAACCCTTTTCTCGGGGATCATAATGAGTGTGTGGTTTGTTGTTGGAGGGGGATTTCTTCTTCCCTGCTCAGAATTTCACTCGCTTTCTTCGTCCGTCGTCCTGTTTTGGAGTAAGGTTATCACTCTGGAGTTCCACAGCAATGCGATGTCGTAACCATGGAAACCTCTGAACTTCCCTCTGTTTTATTTTGATTTCATTTTTTTTTCAAAATGCTACAGAAATACAACAGAACTGTATGACAAATAGGGGAATTTGGATTTTAAAATAAAGAAATTGGGGGGTTTTGGCAGAATAAAAAGGATAAAGATTAAATTCTACGATGAACTTAGGGAAAAACACCATTCTTGTGTTACTTAGCAACGCCACAAATATGAAAATGGGGATGTAAACTGTGGGAAGGTCAGGAAGGGGACACTGAGGCCAGACGAGTCATTGTCTGGCTCATTAATCTTTGTGAGGGTCCGAGGAGCTCTTTGCCCTTTAAACCTGCGTTGTGGCAGCACGTCTGAAACTTTCAACAGCAAAATCAAGCAGCCAAACTTGACTTTGAACAGCCAGATACCAAAAAGAAGAAATGATCAAAGGAAAGCCTTGGTATTTGAGTGGATCAGTACCCTGTTAGAAGCCATTATACCAGACTGCATTTATGCTAAAGAGAACTCATTTTGATCAGACAAAGGAAAAGACTGAGCAGTCCAATAAAACCAAGGAAACCAACGTGAAGCCACAGGACCACAGAAGGAACACTGATGGAAACCCACTCTGCCCATCTTACCAGAAGGTTAGAACCACTGAATGACGGATGGAGAACTTCTCTCAAAACCAGACTGTTCCTCTACATTACCAGAATCAAGACCAGTTTTCCCACGAAACACCGGCAAGAAATCCTCTCTCTGTTAAATTGAAATAGGATCCACCCACCCACCCACTCATCCATCCATCCATCCATCCATTTTCTGAAACCCATTTGATGTTACACAAGATGTTGCCTGATCATACAAATAAACTTAATCTGATGTAACTAATGACTGATATTTCAGTTTCTGTTCTGATCACCAGCAGAACTGTATACTTTCATGTACTTCAACTTTTCCTGTTAACAAAAATTAAAGGTTTTGGATAATTTCCTCACAAAGGCTTCAAGAATTAAAGACTCTAAAGTGTATAGAGGAATTAGGTGTTACAGGTGCGTTAACACCGACAGGCTTGATCTGTATCATTATGTTTCATTGTATTACATATTACTTCTACAATAAATCTGAAACTTTACAAAAAAATAAATTCCAAATGATAAATTGTTACTGCAAAAAAAAAAGATCAAATTGGAACATTTCAAAAGTGTAAAGACAAAATTCAAATGGCTTAATCACCCAAAACTATTTAAAAGAGCAAAAACAAGGTTAAAACATGAAAAAAATGGGCAAAACTCCACAAAGCTGTTTAAAGTCTTGCAAAGATTTATTTCAAGGGATATTACAGTTATGTGTAATAACTTGTTTGTTTAAAAAAAAGTCAAAGCTAACAACTTTTTTGAGACCTTTACATTCATTGAAACACAGACAAGTATATAATACTAATTCTGGGTCATTTAAACACCTGTGTGGCTGGCTGACGCCCTGGTGAGTTCAGAAAGGGTTAACATTTGTCTGCATGTCTATTAAAGTTGGTGTTCAGGACTCCCTATGAGCAAAACTGACCTGAGATGTGATCTACAGCCTCAGGCTTAATGCAGATTCAGCTAAACAGCATTTGGGATTCCAGCTATTGGAGCGTAAGATACATTTAGAGACTCTACGTCAATTCTGTGGTTTTAAAGATTTTAAAAACTTCCCTTAAAAAGGTTCATGCATTTGGTCACATCTCTATGAACAGAAACAGCTTCAGTTAGATGTCAAGCACTTTTTTTTAAAGCAATGATGTTATTTTCTGCATAAGGAAAATCTCTCTGTGAGGAGATCATCATCATCATCTAGATAAAGAATATTTACAGCAGGTTTCATGTTTTGATGGGTCGTCCTATATTTTCTTAGGCATAGTGACACCCCCTTGGTGATGCAGGTCCCTGTTGAGAGCAGCTGCTCCACGCAGTGTTGTTTGCCCAAACACTCACACCTCCACCCACAGACAAATATCCCACCCCGTGAATCTCCAAGCTTCCTCCCTTCCGGCCGGGCTCCCTGTGGGGGTTAGCAGCCCCCCAACATTATGCTCTGTCAGCGAAAAGATAATCCAAATGCTTCGCCGTTCTCATCTGCCTGCTTGCTTTCTTTATTGGGGGGGGGGTTGTGAAGGAAACAAGAAATATTAACAAAAACTGAAAAGGAAAAGGCCAAATTAAACAGGATGCTTGCAGTAATGTGGAGTAAGGCAGCCGACTCCTATTGGCTCCTCAGTTTGGTAAACCCATCCGAGGTTTACTGAAGAAGCAAACAAACAGTCGCAGTTTTCACTTACGTTTGTTTGCTTTGGGAGTAAATCAGCTCAGTCTGTGGAGGAGAGTCCAGTAAATCCGCCATTAATCTGTGTGTTCTTTGGGTTTTTTTTTAACCAGAATGTCAACATTAGCAGGATTACGGCGATGCTTCACAGAAAACCCACTCGAGATTTAAAATAAGAACAGACTTAAGTTTTTTTTTGTGCACCAATTCCAAACAAAAAATATCTTTGTATTGAAACCCAACAACTAATCTCAGGAAACCTTTAGAGCAATAATTACTAGGTTGGTGTTTAAAAGTGTAATGAGTAACCAATTTTCATTGGAATCAAACACCAGACAGGCCAAATGAATCAGATGCTGGCTGACATGCATGCAGCTGCTTTCTCCACCCGCTGCATTGACCAAAGAGTAACCAACGATTTATCAACACAGTCTGTTTATCACTGGAACCTCCTGCTGAGTCACTGGGAGTCAGTCAAAGGAGGTTTGAGCTGAATTATTTGGAGACATCAGATGGAGGTCAAACTAAATTTAAATAGCCCTCCTGTTAAAAAAACACTATTTAGCATTTTTATACCATGATTGATAAGAACACGCTTGCATTTAAATATCTAAGGTGTAAAGTCTTCTTCCACTTTCGGCTTCTCCCATCAGGGGTCGCCACAGCGAACGAGTCGCATGGTAGATTTGGCAATGTTTTACGCCGGATGCCCTTCCTGACGCAACCTTCTCAAACCGGGCTTGGAACCGGCAGAGGTAGAGAAGGGAACAGGGAGCAGCCCGGAGTCGAACCCTGGTTTCACGGACGGCAGGCGCCGCAAACCAGCACGAGCTAAACCGGCTCCCATCTAAGGTGTAAAGTAAAGAAGAACAGTAAAAGTGTTGCAGGTTAACAGAGGAAAGGAAATGATCAAAAATGTCCTGAAAAATGAACAAAAAAACAGCTGATATGGCAAAAAGAAAGAAAGAAAACCCCAAGAAGAAGAAGAAGAAGTGATAAAGCCTGGAACTGACACCAGAAGGTGACGGGTTCTACCTGAAAACAAGCCGTTCGGATCCTCCTGCTGCGGAGGCAGTCATCCCAGCGCTGAGCAGCAGGTGTGGTGATTCAGTCAGACCAGGTGGGATCAGTGAAGATGAGCCGGGCAGAACGCCTCGCCCTAAAAACCCACCATTCAAAACAGATCCATTTGAAGTCTTGGAAACTTAAAAAAAATGTATATATAAACTTTTGTGGTAAATTTTTTTCTAAATATTTAGAGCACTGGAACTTTTTCATTGGTCTGAAAACATTTGTCTAAAGCAGGGCCGGTGTGTCTGCATGATTTCCAGATAGTCTTGCCCTACTCATGGCTGATTACCTGGTTCAGGTGTGTCTAGCCAATCAGAACATGCCAGAGCAGGGTATGCTGGAAAACATGCAGGAATGCGGCCCTCAGTGCCCCCCTCTGCTCTAAAGAGAAACAACTTGCAATGACATTACATTTTGAATCAAAGACTTTTGATTCAGCCCAAAGCATTAACATTCATGTGGAGGACTTTCAAAGCAGTTTCATGTCTGCACAATAAACGACATCCCAGAAGTCTCTGAGTAACACAAAGGCCTCCGTGGCAAAGCGTGTGGCTGCTGCTGATGCAGAGCGGGATCTTTGTAGGCAGAGAGGAGGAAATCATTCTCAGTCACACATGCAGCAACAGCAGGAGGAGGAAGATCTTCCACCTTGCAAAGAGCTTCCCGCCCCTGCAGTATCAGTTTGAAGTCAAAGAGCTCGACTAGGCTGCACAGTTCAAGTCAGAACTGAGTCCCGTCGCAGGAGGCGGAGCCTCCTGGAGAAGTTAACGAGGATCGGACACATCTGAGTCAGTCAAAAAGGTGAGAGGAAGGGAAACGATGCTCTAGTCGAGTCCAAACCTCGATCAAGAAAACATTAATTTGGACTCCTGTGGGAGCTTGTTGAGTCACTCAGTACAAACTGCATGTGCTGCAAATAAACACTGAAGACAGAATAAATGACCTCAAAGCAGAGGTGGGCACTGAGGGCCGCATTCCTGCATGTTTTCCAGCATACCCTGCTCTGGCATGTTCTAAATGGCTGGACACACCTGAACCAGGTAATCAGCCATGAGTAGGGCAAGACTATCTGGAAATCATGCAGACACACCGGCCCTCGAGGCCTGGAATTGCCCACCCCTGCCTCAAAGAAATGTGTGCATTTATTTAAGAATAGAGTCAGAAGAAGTAGAACTGAAAAAAGTGTGCCAAGCTTTATTTATCTATTTATTTATGTTCCCAGACAGGCAAAAACCCATAGACAAATTCACAGACTAATATCACTGAATTTTTATTCAAAATATACCAACTAAATCTAATAAAACAGAGATAATTACTGAATGCAGTCTATGGAGTTGATTTTTCAGTTGGTGGTTTGCCTCATGATTTTTTTCAGGGAAAAAGAGCCTTGGCTCTGAAATGTAGATCATTTCTTTACTTAAATGTCAAAATGAACGAAGAAGAAATACATTTATGCGTGGAGCTGCAGGGACATGATGAGCAGGGCCGATTGATGCACCAACATGAACAAGTGAGAAAACTCATCACCAAAAGGCTGAAAAGACGCATTTACCCAGATTTTAGGAATGTGGCTGATTCCAAACAGTTTCTAACTTATGGCTTTATGTCTGGGTTTTGCAGGTCAGAGGTTAGAATCAGTTTATAAGATTTTCAGTTACAGGAAACATAGTTGCAGACGTAAAAGACGTTTACAAAGAATGAACACTGCAGAAAAACATACTGTTGGTCTTACGCTCGACCTTTTCAGGTTAAAGTGGAAGGATGCGGGTCACTGGGGTGGCAGCATGCAGTGTATGTGTACAGAGAATATCCTGAGGTAACTTGTGGACGCAGAAATAAACGTGTAAAACAGTGTGTCCTCAGACAGACATTTTTCAGGTTTAAAAAGAGGAAAAAAGTTCTGTTTGTTGGTCTGGACAGCTGTTAGCTTTTGTTTTTTACAGCAGCATTAATGATGTTCTGCGTGAACCACGTCACTTTTCCGTCGGCTGTCATTTTTACTGCAAAGCAAGGAAAAAACTCAGATTCTAATCAAAACATTTGTTTCATTTCTTTTTAATTTGTTTGCCTAACAAGGAAATAATGGACACTGTGAGGGATTTTGTTCATGGTTCCTCCACAGCCAGATGCTGGCAGAAGCTGGGATTTGTGCTGCAGCTCAAGGAGGGAAATTTGAGGATATCTAGAACTAATCAGCTTGAGAAAACAGTTGAGTCTGAGCCTCTAATCACGTCATCTCTCCCTTCACAATGTGACCTCATCTCCCTGATATGGAGGGCTGAAGGAGCGGGGAAACTAGCCGGAGGCGAGGGGGGGTTGGGTGTCAGAAGAGACAGAAAGACTTTGTTTGGTAGTTTTTTTCAAACCAGACAGGTGATTCCTTTGGTCTAGACCACTGAGAAGGTAAGATCTGCAGACAAGGACAGAGTCATGATCTGCTGTTTCTCCAAATGCTTCACTTGCGAAGCGAAAACGACAAAATGTGGTTCACCTCTGCCACCAAAAGTGTAGCGGATTGAAAAAAAGATCCACAGAGGCGATGGGGGATCTTTCACACAAACTCTTCATAGTATCTGGGTCACAACTGGAGGAGAGCTCACCAGTCAGCTCATGTCTGTCAGCAGCGGTGGGGGGGCCGGAGAGATGAGTTATTGCTGACTTTTCATGCGGAGGCTCTGCAGCTGTAACCTCTTTCCTCACATTTGGCCTCCGTCTCTAAGTTGTAACTCTGGGGGATATCTGTGTAATGAAATCACAAAGTTAGCAGATCGTTTCCACGCTTCGTTCTTAAACATCGGCAGCTCTGCCAGAAATTTTCAACCTCGCTTTTTTTTGTCTTTCCACTCTTTTTGCCGCCTTTTTCATTCTCCTGCTCCGGTTTTTGCCAGCATCCTCCTGAATCTGTAGAACCTGAACTCAAGCATTTTTGTGCTGCAGGAAAAGGCGTTTTCCTTTGTGGCTCTTCGTCTCAGAGTTTTGTTGCTACATTGTCCTAAAGTTGCACAATGGAAATCAATGTTGCAATTTTCATTGAGAGGTTCCTGCGTGACTCATCACCTAAAAGCTGAACACATCTGTATTTACAAGGATGGCTGTAGACGCGGATTTCCATCGACATCATTGCTCGTCACTGCGCCGCTGCTGTGTGCGTGGTCTGCAGCTGCTGACCAGAGACGTGCATGGCGCGTGTGTCACTGAAAGCCACAGGATGACCGTAAACAGGACTTCCAGTGGTTTTACAGAAACTTTAAGAAACAGTCAGAGGAAGGGACAAAGGCGTCTCCTCTTGTTGAGACGTTGTCATCTTATGGTCCACAGTGGTCACATTGTCACATAGAAGTGGACAACTGCCGTCCCCAGCAAAGTAAAATGGATTTAATATAACAGAATGATCTCAGTGTTTGGTTCAGGAGACTTCATTCCTCTGCACAGAAACATGTCTTTGTCTTTACTTTCATGAACATAATCTAATTTTTGCCCTTCAGGATGTCAAGCAGAAAACCTTGATCAGATCACAGACTGCCAAGTATCGATCAAAACGGATGTCGTCCTGCTGACCACACTGAGCTCGTCAGCAGGACGACATCCATTCAGATTTAGCTGCAAAATGTGAGTTTTCCCATCTAAATGCAGTAAAAGGTGCATCAAATCTTCTATATTTCTACTACTGTGTGGATTTGGAAGGTGCTGATCAAATCAGCCACTTAGATTCATATGAGTCACTAATGCCCATTTTTGGATGAAAGTGTCCAGATGTTTGCATTTTTAATCGCCTTGGATGATTACAGTTTGCTCTTGTCCAGCTGGAGTTTTAAAGATCCATCTTTAAAACCTGCTGAAACCCTTTCAGGGTCCCGGGGTTGCTGGAGCCTATCCCAGCTGCTGATGGGGGAAGGCAAGGTCCCTCCTGAACAGCTTCCCTGTCCATCACAGGGCAACACAACCACAGGCAAGCCTAGGGGAAATTTAGAGTCACCAGTGGAGCTATGCAGCATGTTTTTGGGATGTAGGAGGACACTGGAGAAAACCTACATATGCACGGGAGGAACATGAACACAGACAGAAACCAGCTGGGATTTGAACCAGGGCCCTCTCACTGAGAGGCAAGAGTGCTAACCACTACACCAGCATGCAGACAAGTTTTAAAAATGTTCAGAAATGAAACTTCTCTGATGTTTTCTCAGAACCGTCACAGAGACTTTGCTGCTTCTGAAAATGTGTCTGCAGTGTGAGTCTCGATCTGTGCCAGAGCACCGTTGCTGAAAGGTCTTATCTCCACACCGGCCTCACACACTGAGATCTACGACAGAGTATTAGGGCCACGGTGAGAAAAAGAGTCCGGAGGATAATTTTTTTTGTTTAGTTCCACACTTACAGGAAAAAAAGTCGAAAATAGATTTAAGCCACTCAGCCAAAGTTGTCTGTTCATTGGAGCCTAGCTTGAAGATGAAAGATGTGGAGCATTTTGTGAAGCTTTACTGCCGGATAGGTTTCAAAGACAAAGACTTCTGAACCTTTTGGTGACTTAAAATCAGTTTATTTTCAGTGGAGCCAGCTTTCCGGGGTTCGGTGTCAGTAAAGCGGAGTTTCATCTGTAAAATTAGGAGCTAAGAGACACGTTTGGGTGTAGAGGACCAATACTTTACAGCATTTTCCTTTTCATACAGATAACCTGAAGTCCATTTGTCTCATGACGTCATGAACATGTCATCCACAGAACACCAAAGCTGAAGTAAACAGTATTCCATACGCCCCCTCCTCCAGATGGAACGTCACGTTTCAACATGAAACAATAAAGAGGAATGAAAATATTCTGTTATATTAGCATCAGAACGTTGACAATGCCAAACAGTGCTCCTCCTCAGATGGAAGCATCACACAGACTTAGAGATCTGGTCTTTGGTGGAGGAAGAAAGGATTGAAGTGGACGTCTGTCTGCAGGGACACCAACGTTTTCATCAAGAGATCCTGCAAACCACCCATCAATAAATCAAACATTAATAAATCATAAATCAAACAAATGAGCTTCCATGCATTTGGAACGTTATCAATAAACGTTCAGTTCATCTGTTCCATTGAGTTTAGTGCGTCTGCTCTGCTGCTGCGCAGCGTTCACCTACTGCTCTGCAACAACACTACGACTTAAATCTCGTAAATTTACTAGTTTTTTCTCTTAAATTTACAACTTTAAATCTTGTATTTTGACTTATTTTCCTTTTTTGTGGTCCTAAAACTCTGTTGTAGAGATTAAACTACATGAGCATAGATGTCTTTTGTTTTACACACATTGATAAAACAGGTGGCGGTTTTTTATGATTCATGTTTGGTGAGAAGATAAAAGGTTCATTCTTTGCCGATGATTCCACCTGACTCTATTTTCCATAAAACAACATGACAGAATCTTCATCGTCTCCACTTGGACCACAGAAAAAAACTCTTCAAATCTTTTTCTTAAAATCAGAAGTTTGATCTTCAGGCAGCACAGCTTCACCATCAGATTGGGATCTTCAGCTTTTGTCCCCCATCAACCAAACTATTGACCTTCCTAACTTTATTGGAGATTTGCCTTCAGGAAGATCAGACCATTCCTCCTGACTCATCCCCACTCTTTGTTCAGTCACCTCTGGGCTTGATTCCCGCAGTGATCATCTAGCAGGACGAGGAGCCTGCAGGAACAAGCCTCTGCTGCTGATCCAAACTGCTGCAGCATGTCTTCAGCTTTCTGCACTGTGGCGAGAGTGTGGAGGGGCTTTGAACCAGAAGCAGCAGCCATGGTGCAGAAATCTGAACTGTGGCTGCTGCTTCTGATTCAAAGGCCCTCCACACTCGCCGTTCATCTTAGCAGCATTTAAACTCCCATGTTGCCAGCTAACAAGGTGACCACAGATTTCTATTTTGGTCAGCACCAGAGTCCAGGTTAGCTTGCACTGAAGCGGACCTTCCATGGAAACAACTCTGGTGAAGATCAACCCAGTCAGTGAATGCTCACTGCTCTTGATCAGAAAATACATGGGATGTGACAACTTTATGAGGGATCAGAACCACGAAAGATGTTTGTGTCTAACTGAAAACTAAAAAAAAGATACCTCATGGCTCGTGAAAGCTGCACAGGTTTATGTCACATTCTAGCTCAGTGGGATTCCAGGAGAACATTGGCTCTGATGCGCATACTGCAGCGTATTCGGTATGAACTGTCACTGCTCCGTGAAACACCAACCAAACTAAAAACACGTCCTGCACCAAAAGTCCTGCTGGCAGCGGCACCGTCTCAGAGGCTCCTCCCATTTGTAGCTTCTTGTTTAAACAAAGAGGCTTCAACCGGTCCAAACGGCAATTAACAAAATGTCAAAAATACTGCAGCATATAGAGAGACCCAACCCGGGAATGGATCCCAGCTGTCACAGCTGGATCTTCTCATAGACAGTAATGACATCAAGACACAGTCGTCACTGCTGGCAGAGCACAGTTGCTCTGTAAACTGGCTCTGCATGTTAACCAAAAGTAAATCATCAGGATTTACATGAAAACAATCCATTTTTTTAGGTCAATCAAACTGCTTTGTTTTCTCAGAGACGATGCGTTCAAGCCTCCATGGAGTTTGGTGTTGTTACCAAAGCAAACAATCCTGCAGAGCGTAACTTTTGATGGGATTTTAAAATAGATCATTAGATTCCCTCCCCAGCTCAGAGTCATCCCCACAGGCAGAAGAAGACCTAGTTGAGGACCTGAGGAACTGGCTTACAAAACCACAAATGCACCAATGGGAGTTGAGGAAGGCAGCAGAAGAGAAGAATAACCTGAAAACAATTAAAGGACAAGAGGTGAGCCAAGAAGAAGGGGGTATGTGTGTGTGTGTTGGGGGGGGGGTTCCTGATTTACACAAGTTAGCTTGGATTACTCTGAGATCATTCAGGAAAGCATATAAGCATCTACTGGAGGCCTTCCAGACCCTGATGCTGCGTGGACCCCTGCAGGTCTCTGACCACAGCGCCAAGCCAGCTCTTCCTTTACAAGAAGGTTGGAGAAATACATCAACCACTGATGGTGACTCTGGGAGCTTTTTTTCTGGGAGTTTTTTTGTAATCAGTCTCATCATAAAACGTTTTGTTCTTGAGTCCTGACATAAAAAAAGCTCCTTGTGTGCGTTTCAAGTTTTTTGATCACATTTTTAGGCACTGTGTGTTTCTCAGGATCCTCCGCTTCTGTTCCCGGTTCCGTGGGCAGTCACTCCCCCCTCCCGTGACACCTCCCTCCCCTGAAGGTCGGGCATGCCTACATAAATCGCTCCTCGCGCAGAGGGCTGTCCCGCACACGGACGCGCACAGAACAAAGCCGCAGCAGCCCCGCCGGATCAGACCCTCCGGAACCAAAGGAGACGCTTACGCACGCTCTGCTCGCCATGGCCGGTCGCAGCAGCGCCTTCGCCGGGGTGCTGGTCGCTCTGTGCGTCGGGAGCGCGGTGAACTGCATGCCCAAAGGGACCGAGCGGGACCGGCGGCAGGCCCCGCAACCGAACGTCCCCTCAGTCAACCAAGGTAACCCTGCAGAGCAGAACCTTCTAATCTGGAGAAGATCTCCATGGGTTCATAACTTTGAAAGGAAAATTTAATCCAATTTCAGTTTGATTGAATCAGCATGAAGATGGTCTGACTGTCTTTATGTCACAAGTTTGACCTTTAACCTCGTCTTCAGCTTCCTCCATGTGATCAGAGTTCCTGCAGACGAAGGTCTGAAGGTTCTCATCCAGGTCCAGTTTTGTTATTCAGCTGGACTTTAGAGACAGAGCCAGAAAAGCTGCTCATCTTAGCTTCTAAACAGCTTCTGAAGATCTGTCATCCAGATCAGTCCTGAAGAACACAATCCTGTCCCACAGAAAAGAAAAAGAAAAAACAACAACCAAAAAACAAGGTTTCTGGAAAAAAGTTTAGAGAATTTGATTGTTTGATTTATATTAAGCATTTTCAAAAAACAAAGGAAAAAAATACCTCAATTTGTACACTAAAATGCTGTGCGAGGTGCCACAGACACATCCCTGATATGTTTCTGTTACTGATGGGTTCCTGTAAGTTTAGTTGCAGTCTTTCCTTTCAGGGAATCCTCGTCCAAGTTTATGTATGCATGTGTTGATGTGTCCGAGTTAAAATAGTTCAAATCTTCTTTTGTTTTTTCTGAATCTAAACCAACATTCTGTCTTGATGTTGGTCTTTTATGTAATTGGAGAAACATGAATGCTCTTCTTTCATGAAATTATGAAAGAAGAGAGGGGAAGGCAAACCTTGTGAGCAGCAGAGCTGCTTTTTGTGTTCTGCTGCGGTTTGGGCGAGTCCGTTTCCACAGGCTCCATCTGCCCCCCCGCTGCCTCAGTCTATACAAATGTTTTAATGAGCTCTGTGGCGTGTCGTCTCCTCTCCTGCTGCGGGCGCAGAGGGCTGCACGGAGAACGGCCACTTTTACAGCATCAACGAGCAGTGGGAGCGGCCGTTCCGGGGCAGCACTCTCATCTGTACCTGCCATGGAGTTGCTGGGATCAAGTGCAACAGCAAACCTGAAGGTCAGTTTGTGTGTCTGCATCACGTTTCCCAAGAATTCAGGATGTCCGTTAATGGCGACTTCTGTCCTGGTTGCAGAGGAAAAGTGCTACGACAAAGAAATCCAGCAGTACTACGCCGTGGGAGAAACCTACGAGAGACCCAAAGACGGCATGATCTGGGACTGCACCTGCATCGGGTCTGGAAAGGGCAAGATCAGCTGCACCATTGCCAGTACGTGCATTTGTGTCTGCAGCTCAACGGCCCACTTCCAACCCCAGAGGACACATCATCCCAGCATTTACAGGAACTGAACAAACCTTCTTTCCTTTTCATTCTCCCAGATCGCTGTCATGAGGGCGGGGCTTCGTACAAGATAGGGGACACTTGGAGGAGACCTCATGAAACGGGAGGATACATGCTGGAATGTGTCTGTCTGGGAAACGGCAAAGGAGAGTGGACCTGCAAACCTGTTGGTGAGTCAGAAACATGCGTGTCTCATTCATGTCGGAGTTTGTGGATGAAGGAAAAGGTCGCTGATGAGTTTGTGTCCCGCAGCTGAGCGCTGTTACGACAGTTCAGCTGGAGCCTCCTATCTTGTTGGGGAGACGTGGGAGAAACCATATCAGGGATGGATGGTGATGGACTGCACCTGTCTGGGACAGGGAAATGGACAAATCACATGCACATCAAGAAGTAAGCCCCGCCCCCACCTCAAACTTTAGGTGTAGTTAAGTGACCGAGCTTTCTTAGCTAAGAAATAAACGTTTGATCCGCCTGTTGCATCCAAGAACACCTGCTTCTTACAGTTTTTGGAAAGTCATAGGATGCAAAACAAGAAGCCAGTGACCCTTTGAATGCCCCCCACCCCCATTGGCGTTGCACCTGAACCATTTTTCCGTTGTCCCACCCAGATCGCTGTAACGACCAGGATGTCCTGAAGTCATACCGAATTGGAGATACGTGGACCAAGACGGACGCCCGTGGAAACCTGCTGCAGTGTCTGTGCATGGGTAACGGCCGCGGGCAGTGGAAGTGCGAGCGCCACGCCTCTCTCCACACCACAGGCCTGGGTGAGACCCCCCCCCCCACTCCACCCCCAACTCTATCTGATAAAGAATGCGAGCCAAAGACAGGTCTTCTAAAGAAAAGGGAGATAAGTGTCAAAGTGATAAAGTGAGACAGACATGTCTTAAGATTATGACCCTAATGATGTGTGTGTGTGTGGGGGGGGCTGTGGGAACCGGCTGCTGCTGACTGGAAGTAACTGCTGGTGGGACAATTGAAGTGATTGGGGGCGTGACTCCAAAACATGTGCTTGTACTTAGTAAAGGTCAGTAAAAATCCTGAGAGCAGCACCTTGGGTGCATTTGATCGCTCTGTTCTATGGTTCCGTGTAATTCACGGATACATTTTGGTCCAGGACTTTGGAGAGAAAGCCCAGAATTGTGGTCATGTTCACCTGCTTTAGTGCTGCATCTGAGGATGTCACATTCTGACCTCTTTGGTTATAAGAAAGGATGTCATTCCGCCGACCACCTTCATCCCACACACTCTTTGATTTGTGTCGTCTTTTCATGCAACCAAAGTTAACTTTGGTCGACACCAAAGTGTGGATGAGCTCTGGCATCTGCCAGAGTGCAGTGGACTTTCAGAGCAGCCACGCTTTGGCCCTGATCTGACTCTGTATTTAAAAGGTTTTCCTGAAACTGAAAGGTTTCTCTCACATTAAATTAGGTTTGTGCATAAGCAGCAAGGGTTCTGATCTTTTTCCCGTTGTTCTAATAAAATCATAGAGTTGTTGGGAGTTTGGTAAATTTAAAATTCAAGGAGTGGATTCTCTCTGGACCCATTTTTGGTAAATGGAGTAGACCACAGTTGGTCTTGGTAGTGCGGGTCCATCATTGCCGTCATTCTGGGTTATTAACTCTGATTTCTTCACAACATAGGGAGTGGCTCTCGCGTCATCACCAACATCCAGCCCGTCAGTCTGCCTCAGACCCCCCAGGAGGGAACCTGTGCGACTGACAGCGGCCTGACGTACTTCGTTGGACAGCGCTGGTTCAAGAACCAGGGAGCGAGGCAGATGATCTGTACCTGCCTTGGGAACGGGATAAGCTGTGATCAGTGGGGTGAGAGCTTTGCTGAAGCCGCCCTGAGAAGCTCTTGTAGGAACTATAGGTTCAGGTGGAGGAGGAGCACGGCTGAACCGTGTTCTCATGTTCTCGTGCAGATGGACCGGCTCCGGTTTACGGTGGAAACTCGGGAGGCCTGCCCTGCGTCTTCCCTTTCGTCCACAAGGGGAAGACCTACCTGTCCTGTACCTCTGACGGACGCAGTGACGGCCAGCTGTGGTGCTCCACCACCTCTGACTTTGAGAAGGACCAGAAGTACTCGTTCTGCACAGAGAAGAAAGGTGAGAAGACAGACAGTGGCTTTGTTTGAAAGTAAATTTGAAAAAAGAAAATAATTGAAACAAGAGCTTGGTGCTCCATTTTTAAGCAGAGATGAGTTCTGTTCACAGAGGTTTGGTGTGGATTTTAGTTTTATGTCCCAAACAGGCTTAGTTTTTATCTTTTGGCTTTTCTTATCCAGTTTAAAGGTTTTGGTCAAGAATGATTGCCATCCTTTGGTTGTGGAGGGCTAGGGTTAGGGTCAGGGTTGAACCTGCACCTGGAGTCAATTTTGAAATGATGAACAAAGATGTTTTAAAAAACTGATATTTTTGAATTGTTTTCTTCTTTCTTAACCAGTGGTCGTGGCAACAAGAGGAGGTAACTCCAACGGTGCTTTGTGTCACTTCCCCTTCCTCTACAACGGCCGGAACTATACAGACTGCACAGCCGACGGACGCAGGGACGGCATGAAGTGGTGTGGCACCACGGCCAACTATGATGCAGAGCAACGTTTTGGTTTCTGCCCCATGGCCGGTACGTTTGTTGCTTCCTTTGTTTGGTTTGCCAACCCAAAGCCAAAACAAAGTCTCTTTGTTACAAACCTGAAAAAGTTCCCGGCTCTGTCTAAATTCATGTGGGGACTTTCCCAAGAGCTCGGTGATGACCCGGTCTCAGATTTGAACCCCTGACCGACAGGCAGCTCGACCCAGTGAGCTGCAGGAATCCTTCAGAAGGACAATCTCACATTGAGTCGGTTTTCCCCTTTGAATGCCCAATATATCCAAAAAGGATGGTGAAGGAGTGAATAAAATTGAAAAAGTAGCGGAGGGAGTGACCTCACAAAGCAAACCTCCAGCTGATTTTATCTCCTAACCCAGCAAAACCTTTTAGACTAATGAGGATGAATCTGTGTGTTTTCACACCATCAAGGTCGTGTTTTTATAAAGCTGTGATCTCTGACTCTTCCTGAATCCCGCCGTGTTTTGCTGCTCAGATTTGACGTGATCAGAGTCTCTTTGGTTTCATTTTTATCCCTTTGAAGCAAACATCCCCTAGAGACTCTGTGAGCTTTCCAACTGCAGATACAATCAGTAATTTACTAGTCATGAGGGTAACTAACGTGATTAGCGGGGCTAATTGCAGCGTTCCTCCCAGTCTCATGTGAAATGCACGTCCGCCTCGGGCTGCCAGAGGCCACACAGATTTCTTTATTTAAATTTCTGACACAGTTTTTTGCTGAGTAGTTCCGATAATTCTGTGTAACTTATCAGAGAAGGTCCCAGGCTGACCTGCTGCAGGAGAGAGCCAAGACCTTAAACGTTCAGGGGTCCCTGAAATGCCTTTTGCTTCACAGTTTGTTGCTGAAACTACCTTGTGAAGTTTGAACAGCGGGGGGAAGATAAGGGCTGTTAACCATTGCTGCAGTGAACAAACGCTGCTGTTGAGATGTTAATGCTGATGTTCACACAAGGAGCTGCTTGATCCACCTGGTTCGGGTCTCCCATCATCGTCAACATGAGTTTCAGGACACCAACACCAAACCGAGGAGCAGTTCTGAACATCACTAACTTTTTCCAACAGATCAGACCCAGATCATAAAAATATTTAACCTTCCATCTTATTGAAAACATCCAGATGTGCTGCAGATGTTTCAAAGCGGGTTTGTGATTGGCAAGAAAAAAGACTTTTAGTGAGAAGAAGAGTCGTGTTGTGTCCAGGAATCTCATACTTTATAGAAGTAGAAAGACACGTTCATTAACCAGAGAAGGAAGTTTATTTGACTCCAACCGATTACTTTGGAGACGATTATCCATCCTTCATCCAGCCGTCACTTCCTGTCATGTGGTTGGATCCCGTTATAACACTTTGTTCTTTTCTCTCACCAAACCAAACATCAGCCTTCAGTTTCTTGACGTTTGTCTGTTTCTGCAGTAAAAGTCTCAGTTTGCACCCATCCCCAGGTCCTTTAAATGGATTCAGCCTCAAACCCTCAGTGAAATGAAGCCGTTTATCCACAGCCACACTCCCTGTGTCTCACAAAGGCAGACATCTGCTCGTCCCACCCACGACCTCTATCTTTAAAATCCACACATGCTTTTGATGATCTAAGAACATACTGTGACTGTCGGCGATGGCACAACGAACAGCTGTTTCTGGCTTTTAATCAGGTGTTTCTGATGGTTAGACCCGCTGAGATGATCACAGGAAGAGATCACCGGAGGGGAATTGTTTGGGATCTGTGTGATAGTCGAGCTGAAGTTCTTCATCTCGTGCGTCTGGTTTCCAGCTCATGAAGAAGCGTGCACAAGCAGCGAGGGAGTGATGTACCATGTCGGAGACCAGTGGGATAAACGGCATGACGTTCTGGGTCACATGATGCGCTGCACCTGCGTGGGTAACGGGCGAGGAGAATGGAGCTGTGTCGCCTACTCCCAGCTCAAAGGTATGCACCTGTGTGTGTTATTATAACCACCCTACAGTATTGGTATCTCCTGAGTGAGGAGGTGAAAGGTTGTTTTTGACGTGAAATCACGGACGTCAACCTGCACACCTGCACCTCAGAAATCCTGGGCTAATGGAGGAGAGGTCCAGGGCATCTCCAGGCTGTGTAGGTGCACGTTTGGTTTCATCTGTGTGTGTGTGTGTGTCTTTGGCAGACCAGTGTAGTGTGGACGGTTTGACCTATGAGGTCAACCAGACCTTCACCAAACAGCACGAGGAAGGATACATGATGAACTGCACCTGCTTCGGACAGGGACGCGGCCGCTGGAAGTGCGACGCCGTCGGTGGGTTTTCCAGATCAAAGCAGAACTTTGGGGCGGTTACCACAGAGACGTGCATGTTGTCATAATTCAAGTATTTCCTTAAAGACAGCAATACCAGCAGGAAGGAAAGCATGAAAACACAGAGACACGTTGGCCCTGAGCGGTCCAGATCGGTTCAGTTAAAACCATGTTTCTGTTTCCAAATGACTGAAGCTTCACCTGCTGTCAGAAACATGCAGATATATTTTCACAAGCTGCTGTAGAAGTGTAAATTAGAAATGCCAGAGCAGGGACGCTAATCTTTTGGAACGTCACCTTTAGATCAATGCCAGGAGCCTGAAACAAGAGCTTTCTACCAGATTGGGGACACCTGGGATAAAGTCATCCAGGGAATTCTGTACAAGTGTTACTGCTATGGAAATGGAGTTGGAGAGCTCAGCTGTGAACCCCAGCAGTCCTTTTCCGGTAAGACGCTCTGTTTTTAGTTCTTTAAAACTCATTTTCAGTTAAAAAAAACTCATTTCGTTTCTCTCGTGGTGAATCCGCGTCCACATCGCCTGCCCTGCTTCTTTAAGTCACCTCCAAAACCAGGCCTTACTTTGATGTAAGGCAGAGATGGGAGGGGCTTTGCCATTTCCTCTTTTACAAGCACCCCCCCCCCCCCCCCCCCCCCAGTTTGAGCCTTTGTTCCCGGCAGCATGTGGTGCATCCCTGGGTTGTTTCCACAGCTGTACCCTACGGTTCATGGCTGCATGAAAGACGTGCCCAAAGCTCCTTGGCTGAACGTCTGCGGTGCAATTTTACGAGTGTTTTCCATCACATTGAATCAAATCTCACCTTTTACAAGTAAACTGTTTATCCAGAGACTTTTCATTTTGGGTTATTGTGCATCTTTCTCACAGATTCCATGATTATTGTTTGGGAATCACGGATAAACTCCTGAATCTAAATTTGGAATAAAGAGTCTGGAGTTTTTGTTACAATTAATACAATTAATAAAATACAATTCTGAATGTATAAGTAAAACAAACATGATAATAAAATAGATTGGACTCATGAACATTATGAATCAATGTCTTATTTTGTTTGTAAAGACAGTTAAAAACATTGATTTCAGAAATGCAACCCTATAATGTCATCCTAGGATGTGGTCACGTGACCTCGTGACCTTGGTTATTAAAAACTCATTGATGATCGTTAAAATTAGAATGTTTGTCAGACAACTGTGATTGTTAGGTGAACAAGTTTGATTGCTTGCTGGATAAGTTTGATGTGGATACATTTGATGTTTGGTGGATGTGTTTGATTGTTTTGCTGCATAACTTTTATTCCCTGTTGGATAGGTTTGATTGTCGGTTAGTTAAGTTTGATTGCTGGACATATTTGAAAATTAGCTGTATACGTTTGATTGTTGGACGTACTTGGTTTCTGGGTCAGTTTGATTGCCTCCTTGATTGCCTGTTGCGTAGAGTTGCAGGATATAAGGCCGTGCTCTTTTGGAAGTGGCCATAATAGCAACCATCTGTGGCTGTGTGTGCTCAAGCATGCAAAGATTTAAGGGCAGCTGAGATCCAAGCCCGAGCTCTGCTGGCTCTCTCAAAATGCCATAAAAGGTAAAAAATGGAAAACCTAAGTTAGGGATCATTTTTACAAGTTTTTACTAGCCTTAAAGTGAGCATTTACATTGATATGATCTCAGAAATGTTGTTGCGTTTTATGTTGGAGCCAGCTGTGCTTTTCAGTCCAATGTCCGGACTTCTGTGGTTACCCGTCTATTCAGGGCTCCTTATCACCGCTTGATTTGCTTCTGTCTCACTGTTGACAATGGATGTTGTGTCTGTGTGTTCAGAATCAGGGTGTGTGGGTCCATTCACGCACCCTGAAGAAGGAGCCCCAAAGCTGCCGTATCCACTGGAAGTGTGCGTTTGTTTTCAAGCCCCTCCCACACACATGGCCCTGTGGGTCGGTAATTGATCCCAGATTGTTTTTGAGGTTTGTGTATCTGCTCCAGCCTCTGGTAAACCGAACCACTTGCTCAGAAACGTGGATTACAGGTCTGCAGTTTGGGAAGGCGGTTAGCAAACCTCAGTTCTTTATAGGCTGCATCAGCACAGCGTATGTGAGGACCACAAGAGCTGTGTGTATCAAAGATGACGCTGAACATCCCAGTTTCCTTGACCTTTGTGTCTTTGCAGTCCGTGTGGACACTCGTGTGTGTGTTTTCAGTGCCAACAGGCGCTGACTAATGTGGCGGCTGGTCAGCTTTTAACACGGTTTTGGAATTTAAAAGAACCAAACCAGCGTGCTAATTGAAAATGTGCTCATTTAGTTTAAAAGTGCCTCAGTTTTCTTTTTATTTTTATTTTTTTAATTTGCGTATGTTCTGAATTCCTGGGATTGAGCTCAGAAGTTTACGTGATGCAGAATTTGGTTTGAACGGATCTCAGAAGTACAAGCTGCCTCTGAAAACTACAATCACTGAACCAAACATAAAGATGGAAATGTTTATTCACTGCCAACCTTGTTTCTTTTGCACTGACTCCTTTTTCTTGTCCAGTTTTCCTCTTACTGGAGGCTAAAAGCTGCTTCTGTTTGGTCTTTAACCAAACAGAAGCAGCTTTTGGAGTGTGGAGCATATTTTGCTCTCAGTTCAGGAAGGAGCCTTGCCGTGAGCCGTGAGCGTAGATGGACACCCAACGTTGAAGCTCATGTTCTGCTGGTGCTGCTCTGAAGGGAGAATTGTGATGATCTGCTGGCATTCTTTGGGTTTAGTTTCAAATAAATCTGAAATGTTATTTTAAAAGATGTTTCATGAAAAACTGAGGAAAGTGTTTGGGGAGTCCTAAAACTGTAAAACGGGAAAAGGAGCAGAGGAGTAAACATTTTCCACTTCAGGAGTGGAAGTCTGAGCTGGAATCTAACACGGAGCTGATAGTCCCCCCCCCCCCCCCCCCGCCTGTATGGCGTGTTCAGGGAAAACATCTGACCGCCAGTCACAGGCTGTGTGAAAGTGCAGATGTCAGTCAGACGGTTGGACGGATCGCTGTCTGCTGCATCAGCGCAGCTTCACTGTAAAACTACAGTGAGGGAGGAGCAGCTCTGATGGTGTGCTCCCTGTCCTGCAGGCGGCTATCGTCCAGTTCAGGTCATCATCACAGAGTCGGGGAACCAGCCCAACTCCCATCCCATTCAGTGGAACTCGCCCTCGTCTGCACACATCGTCCAGTACATCCTCAAATGGAGAGTGGTGAGTTTCCGGATGAAAAATGCGCCTTCCACGTCAAACTATCATCGATTAGCTCTAAAACTGTCTGAATCTTTCTGCAGAAAGACTCACGCAGCCCGTGGAGGGAAGTGATGATCCCTGGACATCTGAACTCCTACACCATCTCTTCTCTGAAGCCGGGCATCACGTATGAGGGCCAGCTGATCAGCGTGCTGCGCTTCGGGCGCAAGGAGGTCACCCGCTTCGACTTCACCACCACCTATGGATCACGTGAGTCCACAGACGCTTCCAGTGTAGAAATGAAGAACATCCTAAAAACCTCTCGTGTGCTTGTGTTGTAGTGGCTACCTCTCAGGGCGAGGCCACGCCGCTGCCGGCTGTGATGGACACCTCGGAGTCAGTGACAGAAATCACCTCCAACAGCTTCGTCCTCTCCTGGGTTTCGGCCTCAGACACAGTTTCTGGTTTCCGAGTGGAGTATGAGCTCACTGAGCAGGGCCAGGGCCGGGGCCAACCCATGGTTTTAGGTCAGCATGGTTTACAGTTTGCGGTTTGACTCACAGCTTTGCCCCAAGAAGCTGTTTACGAACAGAAATCCTCTTTCTGTCATCAGACTTGCCTCGAACAGCCAACTCTGTGATCATCAGTGAGCTTGAGCCTGGAACAAACTACACAGTTTATGTCTACGAGGTCATAGATGGGGAAAAGGAAAACCTCATCCTGACTACTTCTCAAACAACAGGTGAGTGGAGTGGTGTACGCCCCGTTTGTGCCTGCACGCCGCTCTGGGCCTTTAGATCTGAAGCACAAACATTACCAGCAGGTCACCAGAGATGGTGAGGCATGCTTAAACAGAAATCTCATTTAAAAACCTGATAGGACCTGCAAAAGCTACTGATATAAACCACTACATTAGCTTAATGAATTATAGTTTTTTTTTTTTGTCGGTTTGTCAAATGCATTTGGCCCTTGAGGCCCAGAGTTAGAAACCCTGATCAAAAGAGCGGGAAAAAGCCGAACCCTTTCATCTGTTGTGCTTGTTCTGCAGCACCTGATGCTCCAAAAGAGCACGACGTGGAGGAGGTTGGAGAGACCTCCATCATGATCAGCTGGGAAAAGCCACTGGCTCCCATCACTGGTCAGTTATCAGTCACATGGTCCGATGGGGTTCTGTGGGCCTCCGCCGACTCGTGGTGATCTGAACTCGTGTGTCTTCATGCAGGCTATCGTGTTGTCTATACGCCGTCCCTCGAAGGTGAGAGCAACGAGCTGACTCTTCCGGACACAGCGACCTCCGTGACGCTGAGCGACCTCATGCCCGGGAAGTCATACAACATAAGCATCTACGCCGTGGAGCACAGCCTGGAGAGCGAGCCCATCTTCGTGCAGGTCACCACCGCTGGAGACCCACTGCCAGGTGAGCACCAGACATCTTTGTTCAGAACCGGGACAACCCGAGTGTCGAGAAGCAGAAGAGGTTTCCGATGGAAAGTGAAGTCAGTGAGTTCACAGCTGCTCTGCTCGGCTGCAGTTGTGTAAATGTCACCGCCTGCCAAGTATCGGCTGGACAATCAGGAAAAAAGACGCACGACTGCTTGACAGCTGGAACGACCGGAAAGAAACCAGTTTTGAGATGAAACTTTCGATGTTTTTTTTCTTTTATATTCCACAGTATTTCTGCTCTTGTGGACGAAAAATTTAAAGTTAAAAACAGTCTGTTTCTTTGAAAGTTAGTTTGAATCTGTTGGGTTTTATGCAGCAGTAAGTCTGAGCAAAAAATGTTCAACCATTGTGTTTTTGCTGTCAGCTTTGTTGTGTTAAAAGGGAAGAAGAAAAGCAACAGAAATCATACTGAGTGCTGCTTTAAATCCCTCTCATTTGACGTCTTTTTCCCTCAAACTGGTTTCTTTTTTTTATCAGTAAATACTTGTCATACTATCTGAGCATTTTAAATTTATAGTCATAATTGTTCAGCTGCTTGCTAAATAAAATGTTTTTGCACAGAAAGTCTAATGAAAGAGCTTCCTGGACTGCTGCATTTTTCTGTGCACAAACTCATGACTTCTACACAAACCTTTTGTTTTTCTCAGATGAAGTGGAGTCTCCCACCAGCCTGCAGTTTTTCGAAGTGACCGATAACAGAGTGGTCTTGACCTGGTCCGGCCCACAAGGGGGCGTGTCAGGTTACCGGGTCACTGTGGTCGCGGTTGAGAACTCTGGTTCTCCCCAAACTGAGATGAATCTGCCGGTCGGACAAAACCCCTACAGTGAAGTGACGCACCTGGAGCCCGGCACGCTGTACCGCTTCAACGTCTACTCCATCCACAACGGCGAGGAGAGTCTGCCGCTGGTTGGAGAGCAGACCACCAGTGAGTTTGGTCCAGTCAGCGCTAAAACTCCTGGTTAATCACGCTAAAGAAAATGATTCACTCCATTTTTTATTTCTCCATTGATTAGTTTCACTGAAATCTAGAAAACTGCAAATTTTATGAAGCAGAGAACACATTTCTGCTAAAAAGTTGATTGTAAAAGTCCAGTTTGGTCATTTTATTCTGAACTGGGCTGCAGAGTCAGAGACTACCAGGGTCAAAAGGACTAAAAATAGAAGTCAGGATGTTCCAAAACTGATGGCGTCTCTTCCTCCAGAGCCAGACGCCCCGACAGACATCCATTTCACCAATGTGACTGAAGACAGCGCTGTGGTGCAGTGGTTTGCTCCCCGAGCGAAAGTCAACGGCTACCGGCTCTTCATCACCGTTGAGGGTTCAAACCCGATGCAGCTGCGCCTGCCGGCCCGCCTGTCTCAATACACCCTCCTGAACCTGAAGCCCGACACGCAGTACACCGTCACCATGCACTCCGAGCAAGGGAACACGCTGAGCGCCGGCGAGTCTGCGGGCTTCACCACCAGTGAGTGTCTTTCAGCTGTACCTCAAATCAAGAGAAAAAAAGCTTCTGTCGGAAAAACTAACGTCCACATTCCCTGAAATGAAGATGACAATCACAGGATTTTCCATGATTCAGTCCAGGACTGATGACACTGATGTTCCTGTGCTGGAAAAACCTTTGGTGAATGAAATGGAAGCTTTAATGAGTCCTGCAGCACTTAATGCTTCTCCTCTCTCCTCCGTTTTCTCCATTGAGCAGTGTCGTCTCCGGACGCTGCTCAAAACATTAATATGATCATCAGACATGCAAGCGTTGTAAATGAACTCTAACACCACATTGTCTGTAGATCCACCTTTGGGAAATGCTCCTCAGTTCACGACCGACGTGACGGATACGTCCATCGTGGTCTCCTGGACTCCGGTTCCTCATATTGGATACAAGGTCAGATCCTGGTGTGAAACAGACCATTTCATTCCAAATGTTTGTTTTTGTCGCGGGTTTGCACAATGATCAGATCGCCCCAGAGCCCTCCACCTGCTGACTCGGTCTGCTTGTCCATCAGCTGACGGTTCGGCCCAGTCTGGGTGGGGAGGCCCCGAGAGACGTGACCTCTGAGTCGGGAAGCATCTACATCTCCGGTCTGACTCCTGGAGTGGAGTACACCTACAGCCTGCAGCCGGTGGTTAACGGCCAGGATCAGGGAACGCCGGTCACCAGTCACGTAGTGACGCGTAGGTGTCCAACAAGAGGTGCCGCCTGAATCTTTAGCGTCTCTGTTTGATTAAAACCTCTTCATTGGGTCATCTGCAGCTCTGTCTCCTCCCACGGACCTGAACCTGGAGTCCATCCCAGGCACCGGGGAGCTCTTGGTCCGCTGGAATGGAGCCGGCGTGCCAGGTAAGCCGCGGCAAGATAAACGATGGATGGATAAATGACGCTCAATCATCTGACGTCTCTTTCTGCAAGACATCACAGGCTTCCGAGTGTCGTGCGCTCCGACCAAGGGACAGCAAGGAGAAAGCGTGGAGGAGCACGTAGATGCAGGGAAGGACTTCTGGGTCCTGGAAAACCTCCTCCCGGGCGTGGAGTACAATGTCAGTGTGGTCACAGTGAAGGGGGACATGGAGAGCTCTCCGGTGTCAACCGTCATCACGCCAGGTGGGTGGGAGGAGCTAAGAAGGTTTGCTTGTTTTCAACTGGGTCTAGATTCTACCTGAAGCCAGAGAAACGTTGTTAAAGACACTGTGACTTCTCAGCATTTCTCAAAGTAACAGCATGTTGAAAGTTTTGTCACATTGCTTCAACTTTCAACATGTAGCAGAGGCTGATACAGCATACCCACACTAACACCGTGTTCCCCGCATTTTTGGCTTTAGAACCTCAATAAAGATGGTTCATTGACTAATCGCTGGATGAGGATTAAGAGCAGAAACACACTTGGATTTGCTGAATATTACAAGTTGCTTTGTTGACTCAGTGTTTCCTTCTGCGTTTCTGTCTTCCCGTTTGTGCCTCCTTTCTTTTCCTCCATCTTCGGCTCCGTCTTTTCCGGTTTTCTCCATTTCTTCCACATATCCAGAGGTACCTCAGCTGACCGACCTCAGCTTTGAGGACGTGGGCGACACCAGCATCAGTCTCCGCTGGTCTCCGTTCAACACCACGGCCATCACCGGGTACAAGATCATGGTGGTGACCGCCGGAGAGAGCCTCCCCATTTTTGAGGACACGGTCTCGTCGGGTACGGGTCACTACACCGTTTACGGACTGGAGCCGGGCATCGACTATGAGATTAGTGTGATCACCATAACGGAGAACGGCGAGAGCGAGCCCACCACCTTCACTCACCAAACATGTAAGATCTGCTGCCTGAAAATGAGGCCCAGACTGACTTGAATCACCACTATGAGACATGAATTTGCTGTGTGAGCTGCCCTGCATCTCTGCTCAAACAGACCATCTGGTTGTACTTTAGGGGGTTTGTCATACTGACTTCAGACTCTCTTTGTTCTTTAATTTTTAAGATGCTGTAAAATTTCCAGCTTATACATAAAAGACAGACTGTTATTTTTAAACGCTTTGGCCTTTTGGCGGCTCACTTTTGTGCCCCGTCATTCACGCCGTTCTCCTGTGAGCAGCTGTACCAGCTCCTACGGACCTGGGCTTTGGCGAGGTCGGACCAGACACCATTGAGCTGACCTGGGCTCCCCCGGCCGTGCCCAACCCTGCTCACATTAACAGTTTCATCATCAGGCAAGAGAAGAATCCCCCTTTTCAGGAATATTTACCAATTGTTGGATCAGATCCTATCTGGACACCGGCTGACTTGACACGCTGCTGTTTCCAGGTACCACCCCACAGACGATGAGGATGAAATTACAGAAACCAGTGTGAGGGGTGGGACTGATCGAGTCGTGTTGAGGAGTAAGTTGCTGTGAGTGCCAATGATGCTGATCAGCAGAGACAGAACCGCTGATTCTTCATTTCTGATTTCTCTGCAGATCTGCTGCCCAACACCGAGTATCTGGTAAGCGTGGTGGCCGTGTACGAGCAGAGAGAGGGCTCTCCTTTGGTTGGTACCAAGAAAACAGGTGAGATGAGGCATCCTTTTAAAAACTGGATTATTTTCTTTTCTTTTCTGATTTCTGGATTTCTTCTTCCAGCTCTGGATTCTCCGATGGGGTTGCGTTTCTCTGAAATCTTAACCAGCTCCTTCACCGTCCACTGGCTGGCTCCCCAAAGCAGATTCTCTGGTTACCGCATCCGTTACCAGATGACGAGCGGCGGCAGAGCCAAGGACGAGAGGCTTCCTCCTTCCAGGAACTACTTCACACTGACGGGGCTCACTCCGGAGACGGAGTACTTGGTCCACATCTATGCCGTGAGCGGCTCTGAAGAGAGCCTGCCGCTCAGTGGGACCCAGAAAACAAGTACAGACCCGGTCCGGACTTCCTGATCATTTTAATGACTCAATACATGTTTTAATGCGGATGTTTGTTCATCTCGTCCAGTTTCCGACGCCCCCACTGACCTGGAAGTGCTGGATTCTACCCCCACAAGCATCACCGTCCGTTGGACTCCTCCACCAGTGACTGTGCGATACTACAGGATCACTCATGGGGAGACGGGTAAGCATCAGCAGAGGCTTTCAGAAAGCTGCCTCCTAATAGACTTCAAAAGCTGGAAATCATGTTGTTTTCATTGAGGATCATGAAACTGGTCATAACTCTCTTTTTAATATCCGGACATGTGGAGTTCCCCAGGGGTCATTCTTGGCATTCTTGGTTATTCGTCTTTCCTTTGTGTTGATTATGAACCACAAGAGTTACAGCTTTGACAAAAACACTTCGCTTGGCTCCTCAGTACATGTTCTATCACTGCTGCCAAAGTTTAACAAGAAGCAGGAAAAACCAAACATTGGCTTTCCTGTTAACCCTCACCACGTCTACAGGCTGATGGCCAGGCAGACTTGAGCGTTTGGAGCAAATATTACATTTGTTTATGTATTTGGTACTCGCACTTTACTAACCACTGGTGTGGCGTAAGGACATGGCACGACTGTACGATCTATTTACATGATGTCCCTTGAGGTACGACCCTTAAGGACACTGCAAGACACACCTCCGCTCCCCTTAAGATGCAGCCGCTCCTTTCTTCGATGCTCCACAGACCCGGAAAACCCCCAAAAAACCGCAGCACCCGGACGGGTCAACCTTCCCAACATGTTCATGTGACTGAGGCTAAACAATGGTTGACTCCGGTGCATGTTTTCTGGTTTTTCCTGACATTCCTTCTGCTGGATCACCTGGGTCACCACATTTACAACTATTCTAGCATAGAGTGAGAGAAAAAATTCAAATAAGGGAAACTGTAACCATTATTTTACATCTCTTTTACTTGTCTAGTAATTATTCAGAGTTGTAACGTGGATGTCCATCTATGCAGGAGGTGAGAGCAATCCAAAGGAGTTCACCGTTCCCGGCTCCAAGTCCACCGCCGTCATCGACAGCCTTAAGCCTGGCACTGACTACACCATCACTGTGTACGCCGTCACCGGCAGAGGAGACAGCCCCGCATCCAGCATCCCCATCCACGTCTCCCACAGGACAGGTACAGCCACCGCACAGGTGTGGCTGGGATTTCTGTGGATTTCGCCTCCTCATCTCTCCCTCCTTTGACCTCTTGTAGGCGTGGACTCTCCGTCAGATATGGAGGTGACGGATGTGAACGACAACAGCGTGACGGTGAGATGGAGCCCGGCCCCTGGCCCCATCAAAGGGTACAGAGTGACTGGGGTCCCCAGGAACGGCCAGGGTCAGACTTACACGGAGGAGGTGGCTCCAGGTGTGGTGCTGATCTTGACTCTGTGTTCATGGCTGCTTTAGAAGCAAACGTTGGCCGGGTTTAGAACTACTCTTCTTCTCTTCCAGATCAGACAGAGCTGACTTTCTCAGGCCTGATGCCTTCAGAAGAGTACATCTTCAGCGTTTCCGCTCTCGGACAAAACGGCGAGAGCTCTCCGCTGGTGGTGAACGCTCTAACGAGTGAGGGTTCAGTAGTTCTGTTCTTCCCCTGTAATCACCATTAGATCTGGAAAAGCTTTAGGGTAACATGTTTCCCACAACTTTTGCCTGTTTTTAGATGTAGACCGTCCAAAAGATCTGACTTTCTCAGACGTGGACTCCACCTCGCTGCGGATCACCTGGGACAGTCCTGAGGGAATCGTCACTTCCTACCGGGTCCTGTATTCCAGTCCAGAGGAGGGGGAGCGGGAGCTGCTTCCTGCTCCCAGAGGAGATGCCGAGTCCGCTGTCATCCATGGACTCCAGCCCGGCACCGAGTACACCGTGAAGGTCCTCGCCACGCACAACGGCAAGGTCAGCCCGCCGCTGACCGGGACACAAGCCACAGGTACCCAAGGTTTGGTGGTAAAAACAAAACAGAGAGTTGGCAGCTTTTATCTTCATGACCTCTTCTCTCCCCTCCAGCCATCTCCGCTCCATCAGGCCTCCAGTTCTCCCAGGTTGGCCCCACATCCTTCATCATTCACTGGACCGCACCGGGTCAGGAGAACCGGATCAACAGCCTGTCCGGCCTCACAGGTTACCGTGTGGTGGTAAACCCAAAAACCAAGAGCGGCCCCACCAAAGAGGTCAGCCTCGCCCCAGACTCCACTCAGGCGCACATCTCTGGACTCATGGTGAGTGTTGCACGCTCCCTCCACACTCAGGCTAATGAAAAACTCCCTGTTGTGCAGAAATCGCTGCTTTAAAACTGAAAAATAAACTAGACTTTTCATGACTTTTTGTTAGATCGCCACGACATATGAGGTCCACGTTTACGCCTTGAAGAACTCCCTAACCAGCAGGCCAGTCCGCGGAGAGGTCACCACTCTGGAGAGTAAGTCTTTGACTCCACAGCAGGAGAAACAGAACCTCCTCCTCTCTAAAGGCCTTTCTTCCCCGCAGATATTAGCCCTCCCCGCCGAGTACGCATCGCCGACGTAAACGACTCCTCCATCACTCTCATGTGGCGATACAAGACGGAGACCATCTCTGGGTTCTTGATTGAGGCCACGCCCACCCTTTCCCCCTCAGGCTACGTCCCCATCCGTAGGACAATCGGCCCCGACTCGCGCTCCTTCACTATCACAGGTGAGCAGCAGCGTTCATCAGCGCCTGAGGCCTCCTGTTCCACCTCAACAGGTTGTAAGCCTCACTCTCCCCAACCTGCTCCTTTCTCTAGGTCTGGAGCCTGGCACCTCCTACAAGATCAGCATCTACACGCTAAAAGGCAACGGACGCAGTATTCCTCAGACGCAAACTGCCACCACAGGTAACCAACACAAAGCTTTACACTACAGACTCACCTGGGAGGTGTTGCACCTCAGCAAGGGGAACATAAACCACAGATGTTTTTAAACTGACAGATTTATGGCATCTTAAAGAAAATGAAGAATCCTGTTACATGTGAGTCAAAGACAGCTGTGGAGCACGGTGGTGGCAGTGTGATGGTTTAGAGCTGTCTTCAGCTCCCCAAACAGTTAGCATGACCCACGGTACCAAGTTTGACTAGAATACCTAACAGCTGGATGTCCTTCATCGGCTCATGAGCATCAGGGTTTACCAGGGTTCTGCTACAGAACACTGATCCAAAACTACAGAAGGTCCACTTCTTACAAACAAAGTAAAGTCTGAGTAAAATCTGAGACTCCGTTTCAGGAGCTAGAAGAGCCGTGAATGCTGAACATTCCTCCAGTTTCTATAAAATAAACTTTTATTTTGGAAAAGTGACACAAAACTCTACGTTATCAGTTATGACTCTTTATCGGGGGGGTCCAGTTCTGGTTTCTAATCCTTTACTTGTCTGTGGTTCAGCTCTAGCTCTGATCATCCCACCCACCAACCTGCGCTTCACCTCCCTCAACCCCACCAGCATTTCTTTCACATGGGACCTTTCTCGCAGCCCGAGGGTGACGGGCTACTACGTGACGTACGAGGAGGCGGGGGGTTTGCCTCTGGAGCTGGTTCCCCGACCTCATGCGGGCCAGAGCTCCGCCACCATCCGGGGTAAGTGTGGAAAACGTGCCTCTGCTTCAAAGCCGGGATAGACTTCTAAAGGCTTCGTGGTTTCAGGTCTGAAAGCTGGAACGGAGTACGTCATCAAGATCGTGGCGCTCCAGAACTCCCTGAGGAGCACGCCTCTGGTGGGCAAAGCCAGAACACGTGAGTCGGTCCTGCCGGGTCCGGGTCCAGGTCTTCCCTCCTTTTGCTCAAATACTGTAGAAATCCACGTTTTTTTCTTCCCTTTATCAAAATCCTCCATGAATCACCAGTACTTAGTATCTTTACAGTTTACCTCAGTATTTACTCTTCACTATTTATACTTCAATAATGTACTTCTATAGTTATCCTTCAGTATCGATATTTCAGTGTTTACACTTTAGCATTTATACTTCAGTATTTAAATGTTTGTATACATTAGTATTTACAGTTCAGTGTGTATCTTCAATATTTATTATCTGGTATGTGTACTTAGTATTTATACTTTAGTGTTTATACTGCAGTTGCTGTTTAACACATATTTTGTTATTGAGGCCAGATTTATGATTCTATGAATGGCTTTTAAATGTGATACTGATAAAAAAACACATTTTTTTGTCAAAAACGTAAAGTACTATTTGTTTGCAACAGTACTTTTGTACCTGGCTGCTCTCTGACAGTCTGAGCTGCATTTCTCAAAAATCCTCTTTTTGATGCCGTCTCTACAGACTTTTAGGAATCTGTCTTGACTGCTTTTACCTTAACAGGCTTCTTTTTTTTTCTGACTTTTTTAAAGTTGCCTCTAACATTCCACACACACGTTTCTCTTGTGTCCTCAGAACCGGACTTTCCTACCATCCATCGTGTCTCAGAACCACTGATGCCTAATCTTCCCGTCCCACACCGGACCAACACCGAGATCCTGGATGTTCCAGAATCTTTTGATGACAAGTTGTGAGCTTCGCCTCCTCGTTTTGACCCAAAACTCTCCTCTCTGTCTCAGAAACTGTCTTTTTAAAAAGAAAAATCTCTGTCTCCTTTTTTTTTTAGTTTTAACTCCAACTACGTCCACCTGGCAGGAACGAGTGGTCAGAACCAGCCAGGCCAGCAGGGGCAGCACATCTACACAGAGGACCAGAACCTGGGTCCCAATAATGGACTTCATGGCCCCTTCAATGGACCCAGAGAAGGCCAGAGAGCCACTCTGAGAGAGCCCCTGGTTTATGTTCCTGTTGCAGGCCCGGATGGGCAACGAGTTCCCCTGGTTAAGGTGGGCTGACCTCACCGCTCATCAGCCTCACCGATGCTTGACTTTCTGAGATGTGGGGCTGACTTTGTCCCGTTGACCCTGCAGGTGAGCGAGAGTCACCTGCCAGGTTTAGCGTTGGCTTTCCCTGAAAACGAGACAGAACTTCCCCAAGAAGCGCAGACCGTCACAACCATCTCCTGGCAGGCCGTCCCCGAGACCTCCGAGTACGAGGTGTCCTGCAACCCTGTGACGCTCCGGGAGGAAACGGGCTTCCAGGTAAAGGCACGCCGCCTCACGGGCGCCACAGAGCGGAGAATGACCCCCGCTGAGCCACGCTCTCCTTCTCTACACAGACGCGGCTCCCCGGCTCCTACAACAGCGCCACGCTGATCGGCCTGACGTCAGGAGCCTCCTATAACGTGGTGGTGGAGGCCATGAAGGAGGGCACCAAGGAGAAGGTCCTGGAGGAGGTCGTGACCGTGGGCAACGCCGGTACGCTCCTCTCTGTCCACAGCTAAAGCAGCGCTCCAACAAAACAAGCTCCTATTCATGCTGAGTCGTCGTTTCCTTCAGTTCCAGGCGACGTCCCCGTCAGCGCCAGCCAGGACGTGTGCTACGACACGTTGACGCACACGCACCACCAGGTGGGCGCCGAGTGGGAGCGAATGTCCGAGATGGGCTTCAAGCTGTGGTGCCGCTGCCTCGGGCTGGGCAGTGGGCATTTTAGGTGTGACTCATCCAGTGAGTGGCTTATTAACCCTTCCCAGCATGCTTTGCAAAACACACAGCTGCAAACCATGGAATTGAAAATAAAATTCTATGGATTTCTGTGGAATAATATGATTTCAGCATGGGCAGCAGCACAGATGAGGATGGTTTAAACCAGATTTGGATGCTTGAATGAAAACATTTGAACTATTATTCGGTTAATAAGGAACAGATCTGCCCATGTTGACGAGACAGAAATCTCCTCCGAGCTTCGATTTCAGTCTCTGTTATCGTCCCGAACGGCTAACGTGACAGTAGAAGAGCTGAGAGCGGCGCTGCTGCATCGGCGAAGGACGTCCTCATCCTTCATTTGTTCTCTTCTTCATCTGCATTTCTCTCTTGTGATCCTTCACTTCCACCCACCTCCCCCCACTCAGAGTGGTGCCATGACAACGGCAACAACTACCGCGTTGGCGAGCGCTGGGACCGCCGTGGGGAGAACGGTCACATGATGAGCTGCACCTGCCTCGGCAACGGAAAGGGAGAGTTCAAGTGTGAACCTCGTAAGTTGTCTGAAAGGATCGCATGTTAAACTGATGATGCAGAACATGATATATTTGTATTTGGAGCCCCACTCTGATCATCTTCTGAACTGTTTTCAAAGCCTTCCCGGTGGTCTTTTAGTGGTCATGATGCCGTTTTTAGACAAAATTTAAAAACTGGGTCGTTGTCTAGGACATAGTTTCTGCAGGGCAGCAGGAGTTTGTTAGAAATTCACATCTAAGTTTTGGGTGGCACCATTGGCATGGAGCAACCCCGCCCCCCTTCCCCTCCCCGTTGCTCCAAGCAGGGAGCTTGTAACCTTCCCAGCGACCTTTTTCAAACTGCATTTTTCTCCTCATTCGTTTCGAATAAAAAAATACTCAGAAATGCAATTTTAAGCATACATTTGGTTAAATATGTCATTATAAAAATGTCACAAGAACATTTTAAAAACACCATTTTCTTTGGATTGGGTCTTTAACTCAACTCAACTTTATTTATAAAGCACTTTAAACAGAGCAAGGTTCACCAAAGTGCTGAACAACACAAAAATTAATAAAAGCACATGAAAATATAAAGCATAAAACACATAAAATAGGTCCGGATTCCAACTCAGTTAAAAGCCAAAGTGAAAAAATATGTTTTAAGAGCAGATTTAAAAATACTAAGTGAGTCTATCTGTCTGAGGTACAGGGGCAATTCGTTCCAGATTTTTGGTCCGAAGACCGAGAAGGCTCGGTCACCTCTCAGTTTTCTCCTGGTCTTCGAGACGACCAGCTGTGTCTGATTGGGTGACCTAAGGGAGCGGGGGGGGGAGTGTACACCTGAATCAGGTCAGACAGATATTTTGGGGCGAGTCCATGGAGACATTTAAAAACAAATAGGAGAATTTTAAAATCAATGCGTAAGCGAACTGGGAGCCAGTGAAGAGATGCTAAAATGGGAGTGATATGTTCTTGTTTCCGTGTACCAGTTAGAAGACGGGCAGCTGCATTTTGGACTAACTGCAAACGAGCAAGTAATTTCTGGGAAAGCCCAACATAGAGAGCATTACAGTAGTCCAAACGTGTTGAAATAAAAGCATGGATTAAAATCTCAAAGTCATGGTGAGAGAGGAGAGGTTTAATTTTGGCCAGTTGTCTCAGGTGAAAAAAACTGGATTTCACCACTAAGTTGATATGAGCATTAAAAGTTAAAAGTTAATTTAGTGTTTAAATTCTTTGCTTTTCAGTCACACAAACGAATCACACAAAATTGTGTTTTATTTATTTATTTATTAACAACCTGTAGATGAGTCGACGTGCTACGATGACGGGAAAATGTACCAAGTGGGAAACCAGTGGCAGAAGGAATACCTGGGGGCCATCTGCACCTGTACCTGCTATGGAGGACAGCAGGTACGTTTGATGCCTGCTGCTGGAAAGTGTGGGGTGTTCTAAGGAGCTTTGTGTTCATCGCTGTCCTGCTGCTCTTCCTTTGAAGGGCTGGAGATGCGAGAACTGCAGGAGGCCGGGAGGAGAGACAAATGTGGAGGCTGAACTGCTGCATCCGCCTCCGTCAGACGCTTACAACCGCTACAGAGAAAACGCTCTGAAGAAGCTGGTCAGTGTCAAATCTGATGTTTTCAAACTACACTCACATTTAATTTACACCTAACTCTCTACAGAGAACTCGTTTGCATTGCTGCTAGTCAGGAGGTTTAAAGACATTTTTCATTCTGGTTCTTCATGTTAGTCCACCTGCTACCACCAGGGGGCGCCAAACATGTCAAATTACTGCAAACTTATTAAACTGCAGAACTGATGTAATCAAACTAAATGTAAAGCTGCACTTATAAATCATGGTTCACTAATCTAAATGGAAAAATTTAAATTGAAAGAAAAATGTCAGGAAAATGGTGAAAAAAAATCCAGTGCAGAAAGTGCAGTTGATTAAAAACGTTCAAGGGACAACTGAACTTAATAAAATGATAAGTTATTAAAATCAAGTATGTAAAGGAATTTAGTTTATGCAAAGATTTTCCATTCTTTTCAGTAAAAACAATCGGACTACCTGTGTACATTACCTTCAGCGTGTTGGTTGCAGATGCAGGTATCTGACCTCTGTAACAGACAATGGTGCTAAAGGTGACGCTAAAGCTGCTTTAAGAGAAGCAGACGTCTGGACTTCCTGGAACCGAATGAAAAAGTTCCTCCTGAAGCAATCAAAGAACAGTTTGGACTTAGCTTATCTAAATGTCAAGTTCTTGTGCCGCACTTTTCCAAGCAGGACTTTGCACACCATGCAGACACTTTTCTGTGTGTCCTCCTTTTGTTTTCCAACTTTCTAAGAGGTTTAGACGGGGCAGTAGGTTTGCTTAGGAGCCACTGACGTCTGACATGGTATGGGGGAAAAAGCCTGAACAAAATACAATGTTTGAGGAAATATTCACCAATTTACAACAATAAATGTGTGACATTAGAATTTTTTTATTTCATAAATGCAAATATTCAGTAAAAATAAAGCAATCAATAAATAAATTACTTTTTACAAATCACAAATTTTACAAATATTGGCGTTCAATGATTACAATAATAAAGAAAAAGGGCAAACAAGCATTTCTGCTGACGCGGCAGCGTGCAGAACAGTGGATCGCCCCGCCCTGCTGCCGGGTCTCAGCGGCTGCCTCAATGGCTTCTTCCTCTTCCTCATCAAAGCTTTGCTGACATCTGGGAAAGCTCTGTCTGATCTGGCGTTGCAGATGCACCACATCCAAATCTGCTCCAGGCTGCGCAGCTGGAACTAACTGGCCCACTGCTGACCTACTTTCCTACAATTCATTTTCTCCTTTTTTTTTTGCATCTTATGTATGAAGAAAAGTCAAAATATAAATAACAACATTGTTGTGTTGCTCGTCTCTTGTGCAGAACATCCACTGTCCCATCGAATGTTTAAGGCCAGAGCTGCTTGCAGACGCTCAGAGCCAGCTGGAGTGAATGGTGAGGAGAAGATGGAGGAAGAGAGACCCTCCCAGAAGGACATCTCCTCCAGCTGCAGTAGCCAAAACATTTCCATCCCACTTGTTCTCCCAGCGTTCACCGAACACCGGGCCCTATCAGGACTTTTCTGATCGGAACTCGTTCCGAGGTCTCTCCAAGCCGCCGTGGAGATCCGCCCTGTTCTCTGTTTGACACACATCCTGCTGCTTCATCACCCAAACGTCGCCTCCACAAACTCTGCTGATTGGTCCAAACGCCACATGTTGTCACTGCTGGAGCTCTGGATCCTGAACTTTCAGCTCGGTTCCCTGAACGACGAGGACTGATGTCACATCTGGGACATGTTCAGGTCAGCGGCGGAGAGAGCAGATCAAAGGCAGCCGCACAGTATTTTAGATGTTTTATCGGTAGATAAACATCTCCATCATCTCTGTGATGCTGAGTCTGCAGATTTTGTGAGGAAGGTCATTTGTCTCCAGCAGCTGCAGGTCTGAAATCCCACTCTCATCTTTTCAAGGAAAAGCACTGCCAACATTTGAGATTGTATGAAACTGCCCTGCTTTTTACTGAAATGATCCTTCAGACGAGGTTCTTCAAAATGCTGAGACCTCTGAAGGTGTGAAACCAGACCAAAAATAAAATTATTGAGATTTTTTTACGATTTGTGTTTTGATCGTGTTTGTATGTTTTCCAGTCTTTCTTTTATTTATCCTTTTTACTCAGACACGTTTGCTCAGTGCTAATGTGGGGGTGTACACTTTATTTTGATCAACTTTTTATATTTTTGCAGCCAAACATTGAACTACTGTGGACTGAATATTTTTAATAAACTTCTAAAGAAAAACAAAAAAAGTTTTCAGTTTGTTTTATTTTATTACAAAATATTAAAAACAAAAGATATCCAAAACTGCAGTAAAGATCTTTTTCAGATAGTAAAAATCCATCATCAACCCTTTTAATGCATCTTAGAATAATTACTATGTACTTTTCTGATAAATTGTGTCTCAAAAAGCAAGAAAATCAGATTAAAAACATTAAATTCTTCCACATATGAAGACTAAGACTGTCAGATTTAGGAGATTATTTCCCCCAAACCGTTACATAAATTTAAAAAATAAGTTACTGGTATCCTGGCGCGCGGCCGTCACTTATGGAGTCCTATACTGTTCATAATTAAATAAATAAATATTTAATTAAATAAATATGACCTCATGCAAATACACAACCAATAAATCTCTCATAAATATATAAAAAGATCATGAAATTGTGAAAAACCTGCACACAGATTTTAAATTAGCCATTATATTATTCAATATATTTCATTTTGCTTTAAAAACCTGTTCATTATTTTAAAACAGCATTTTAAAATTATTCATTTTAATCATGTGGAATATTATTATAATTCTACGTCTTTTTTCAGAACCTCGGATTTCAAAATCAATATTTTCCAAAGTAGCTTTGTTTTTATTTCATGTTGCTGTTTTTCACAATGGCGTATTTATTTCATGAAGAGCTTTTTCAGGAGAATGTGTCTGTCTGTCAATCAAACTAGACAAGGCGGAGACACTTTTGTGATTGGCTACTCCTTAACTCAGACATGAGCAGCAGCACCCTGACTCCCCTGACTATATCGATCGAAGATGCTCCAGCAAACGTGACGGCGCAATGCCCACCCCTCAACACTAGGGGGAGCATGCACCTCAACACATCCACAGTGTTACCAGACATTTGGGCAGTTTTGGTTCTAAATTTGCGGATAAAAGTGGCTTTGGGCGAGTGTGCATAATTCAGGTGATTTTGTGGTCGGTTTGGCAATTTTTATCTTCTCATGAACGTATAGTAGTGGTCTAAGTTTGGCTGAGTGGTTGTTGGAGTTCCACTAAGCTTCTATGAACTGGAGTTTCTATGAACGCACCATGCCGCGTGTGGGAGGAGCTACCAGCTAATGTTTTTAGCCTTATAGCCACATGGAGCGGTTGCTTGTGCTTATCTCAGTAACAATGCATGGATGCACAATGTACATGGAGAGTGTTAAGATGTCAGAAACGTCATCGCAGGAAAGGTTCAACATTTTCCTTGAGAGGGAAAAATAAAACCAGAGGACCTGATTATAATCATTGTCTCAATGAAAATAGAAAAATATCATAAGGTTCAGGAGGCCCGAGCAGGCTTGTTCCGCTTTGCGCAGCTGCCTGATCTGACTGTCGGTCCGCCAGCTCTGCGTAAGAATGAGGAGTGTTTCAACCGGGGACTTTGAGACGTGGACGACCGGAGCTCCTCTGTGGTTTGGTCCACACAAACCCTCAAACTACAAAAACAGAGTCGTAGATGTTTGCATCTTCTGCAGCAGACAGATAGTTTGTCTCTATTTGATCCTCTAATGTCAGCAAAGCCGCGCGGATATCGCTGCAATCAATATGTCATCTCTCTGACTGGCACACCGCTGAGCGGGGGCCTGTTTCACAAAGGAGGTTCAACCAACTCTGAGGTCAAACCTGAACTCTGAGTTGGTCAATCGAGAGATTGACAACTCTGAGTTTTCAGTTTCAGAGCAGCTGATCCGCGTTAGATCAATCAACTCTGAGTGGACTGATTCGGAGGTGAGCGTGAGCACCGCGACTATAAGAAGCCATTATCAATGGAGCGCAGATATCACGAGTCACCATGGCAACCGTGAAAACAAAGAGGTCTGCGTATTTTTCGCCAGCTGAACTTGACGTGCTGCTGCAGAGTTACAGTGAATATGAGAACATATTCCAGAAGAAAAGCAACACCGCTGCATCTGCAAAACAGAGACAGTTAGCGTGGAAAACATAGCTGCTCAAGTTAATGCCTAAGTTTGCATTTAAATCATTGTTATAAATATTGACTGTAATAACTTTTTAAATAGCGTAAGGTGTGAAATAAAAAATGGTGATATTTAGGTGTACTTTTGAAGTGTTATTCCTGGTGTAAATGCATGAAATGCTGCATAGTGTACAGAACCAATCTGGGGGAAAATGCATTTAACGTCGGTAATGTTTAGAGGACTTTCTTGTTAACCTTCCCCTCTAGCAAACGTTGGTCATTTTAATATTAATACATGCAATTGTGTTTTTAAAAGTGAACTTTTGTCTACTGTTGAACCTTTCGCTGCGCAAAGACTTCCTTCTTTTCTCTCGTCTTTCCGACCGTGCGTGGTCAAAAGCGCAGGGGAGATTTCCTTCAGGGCTGAAGGGAATTCTCCTTCGGGGTTCACTTCCCGTTGGAAACCCTCAACCTCCAGAGCGGAATAAGAATGACTCCAAAACAGTTATTCTGGGAATGACACCTTCTCCGTCCTCCTCATCCGTGCTCACCCCCCCCCCCCCATCTGCACCTGCAATCGCCCCTCCCCTTGTCTCTCGTGGATTGCACCCCGCTCAGCACACACACGCTGCAACACTACCCCTGTATTGATCAAGTGGTATAGGTTTATATGGGATTAAGAAAGTAAGCAGTGCTAGAAAATTGTGTTTCCAAAAAGTAATTGTTACATTAATCTAATTCAATGTCCCTGATTTCATTTTCATGTAGATGCAATCCTGCAGGAATTAAAAGAAACATGGCAGCAGCTAAAAATGAAGTATAAAAACATAATTCAATCAGGTCAAATGTGAGCATGTCATGGATGTAGGCTTTGTTGACAATATTTGACATATGAAACATCTACATAGCAAGACCTAATGTTGTTTTCATTTTGTATATGTAATTGACTGCAACGAAAAACGGTAACGCTCAAACAAAAACGTATGGGGAAATGACAAAACATCGAGTCGAGGTCTCAAAATCCTCGTACGACGTAAATGTAATTCTCTACGAATTAATGCAGCCTCCTCATCTATTGGGTCCTCCAAAAAAGGACAAGCCATTCTTGTCACTTAGATCGCGTGACGGAAATGTGGGCAATGAAGGTTGAAGCGAAATATAGTGCTTCGTCTTTAAAAAGGGGAGGGGACCGGCAAAAACTTCGAGTTTGGAGAATAAAACCTGCTCCCGACCAGGTTAGGTTCACAGCATAAGTAACCATGGATACTGACTCCGAGTAAAAGTTAACTCTCTTTCAGAAACGGGTTTGACTTACTCTGCTTTCTCTGGTTTGACAAACCTCCCATTCTGAAACGGAAAACCCAGGGTTTCCCTGATTTCCGGGTTTATGAACTCAGAGTTTACACTTAACCTCCTTTGTGAAACAGGCCCCGGGTATCTAGGAATATGAGTCGATTTCCATGGATGAGCCAATGAGCGTTTAGATCCCGCCCACTATCACTGATTGACAGACAGACCCATTCTCCTGAAAAAGCTTTTCATGAAATAAATACGCCATTGTGAAAAACAGCAACATGAAATAAAAACAAAGCTACTTTGGAAAATATTGATTTTGAAATACAAGGTTCTGAAAAAAGACGTAGAATTATAATAATATTCCACGTGATTAAAATGAATATTTTAAAATGCTGTTTTAAAATAATGAACAGGTTTTTAAAGCAAAATGAACAATGGCTAATTTAAAATCTGTGTGCAGGTTTTTCACAATTTCATGATCTTTTTATATGTTTATGAGAGATTTATTGGTTGATTGTGTATTTGCATGAGGTCATATTTATTTATTTAAATATTTATTTATTTAATTATGAACAGTATAGGACTCCATAGTCAATAACTTTCAGCGAAAATGTGACCCCGCCAACATGCACGAAAAGTCACCAGTAACATCATCTTAACAGTCAGATTAAAATAAAATAAACATTTAAAAATAGTTACAATAAAATCGGAGAAAATGAATGATAAAAATAGAAACTAATTCATTTGCCATTTTTTAGTTGAAATTAGACAAAATTGAAATAGGAACTTAAAAATCTATACTTATAATTTTGTTCTTAATAGTTTAGATTTTCATACAGTTAGAAAAAATGTAATTCTGTATTCAGAACTGTGCTGTATTCTTCTATAGTTATAAATGTTGTTGTTGTTTTTTTTGTAATAATATTCTGCAAATGTTCAATCAAATAAAATAAAATCTACAAACCATTCTATGTGCTTACAGGGCGACTCTTATTCTGAAGGAAATGAGCGGAAATATCGTACGTCACTTCCTGGCCCCTCCACAAGCGCGAATTTTTTGTTTGTTGGCAAAAAGCTCCAAAATCTTCGGTCATGGACGACGTCTCCGTGGACGGTTTGATCCTGAAGCTTCATGACGTGAACGCGGTGAAGTTCGGAGAATATAAACTGAAGAGCGGCCTGATGACGCCGATCTACATCGACCTGAGGGTCCTGGTGTCGCACCCGCGACTCATGAACCAGGTACCCACGTGCCGCCAGAAAAAAACCCACGTTCGAGCACCAGTTCGGCTCCTCTTGAAGTTCCGGTGTCAGTGTTAAGAAAAGCTTTTTCTCGGGGTGCGGAGAGGTCAACTGCAGCCGGAGTTCTCTGGGTTTGGGCTCAGCATTCGGAAGTTTGAAAACGTGCTGCTTGTGGGCCGGAATAAAAGGTCCGCCCGAGACAAGGCGGAACCAACGTTTAATGCAGACTCTGCATCAAACCAGGACCTCACTTATAACCTTATTTAAAATGGATTAAGCCCAAATAACAGGTCTGGAGTTTCTCCACGTGATATTGATTCATTCAATCTATTAATCGATTTTTTAAAAAGACAAAAACCGCTTTTCTGTTTGTTTTTGAGTTAAGTGTCGATGTTAAGTTTTGACCAAAGTTCAGTTAACTCTGTGGAAAGTTTCCTATAACCATCAATACAGTTGATTGGAAAAACAAATCAACATTTAAAAGAACCACATCACATTTATATATTTTTTAAAAAATGTGTTTTGGGTGCTTTTAACAGGTTCTTGTGGCATTTTTAAAGAAAATTGATATCTAGACTACATAATAATAATGTAATAAAAAATGTAGTTTGAAAAAAAATCATGTGATGTAGAAAATACTCTGGGCGGGGCACAAGCTCCCTGCTCCGCTCCATTCTGATCATCCACCTGCAGACCAATAGATCCATGTTTTCCTGGTCTGAGCTGGAATCTGGATTTAAACTGTATTGCTGGATAGCTCTGACGTTGCTGCCATTTTTGTTAGGTTGGGGGTGTGATGGGCTGGAAGCTAGCAGGAGAGACTGTAAACAGAGAGCTCTCAGCAACAGGGAGGGAAAGGGGGAGCAGGGTCCTAGAAAATGGCACAGGTTTTTTTTATTGAGGGGGTGGGACTTTAAAGATGGTGGTGTCACACAGAGATCTGACATTTAGGACGCGTTTTTCAGGTCTCCAGCCTCATCTATCGCTGCGTGAAGGAGGAAGGCCTTCAGTTCCAGTCGGTGTGTGGAGTTCCTTACACGGCTCTTCCTCTGGCCACCATCATCTGCTCCACGCACGAGCTGCCCATGCTCATAAGGCGGAAGGAGGCCAAGGACTATGGTGAGTCCTCCCGCCGGTTTTCAACCTTTTATTTACGTTTGAAAACCCTGTAAATCGTTATATTAATCATCCTTTGGTAAGACGATTCTTCGGAGGGTCGATAGGGGGCGCTCATTGGGAGATTAGCAGTCGCGGGCGGACAAAGAAGAACACACATCCAACCACAATAACATGTTTTTAGAGGTGGATTAGTGTTGGATTCATTTCCAGGCTAACCCTCCTATGGTTGGTAGGAACCAAGAAGCTGGTGGAGGGGTCCTTCCGTGGGGGGGACACGTGTCTGATCATCGAGGACACCGTGACCAGCGGCAGCAGCATCCTGGAGACGGCAGACGTGCTCTGCAAAGAAGGGCTGAAGGTGCGGCCAAGCGGCTGTGTGTCAGCGTGAAGCACAACGGCGGCGCAACAAACTGAAGGAAAACTTGTTGTTGAAGGTGACGGACGCCGTCGTTCTAATGGACAGAGAGCAGGGCGGCGTGGAGATGCTGGCGTCTCGGGGAATCAGACTCCTGCCCGTCATTTCCATGTTCAAGCTGCTGGACGTCCTGCTCGCCGCTGGACGCATCGACGGGCCGACGGCCCAGAGCGTCCGCAGGTTCATCCAGGACAACAACACCTTCAGGTCCGTCTGTTCTCAGATGAACGCAGCAGCTGGCCAACATTCAGAGGTAACTTCTGTCTTCCTGTTTTAGCTCCAAAAAGGAAAACGGTGGTGAAGCTGCAACCAAGAAGCCGTGTCTGGACCTGAAACGGGAGCAGAGCTACGCTGACCGGGCCCAGTTACCGAGTAGGTTGTTCTGCAGAACAGTGGGTCCAGTCTGACTGTGGCAGCTGACGGATGCGTGTTGTCTGCAGACGTCCATCCTCTGGCCTCAAAGCTTCTGCAGATCATGGAGGAGAAGCAGTCCAACCTTTGTGTCTCTGCTGACGTGACGAGCAGCGAGGAGCTGCTGCAGCTCGCCGACCTGCTCGGCCCAAAGATCTGCGTCCTGAAGACCCACGTGGACATCCTGAAGGTAGAAGGGAGCAGCTGCTGCACCAGCAGCTCTGCAGACGAACCCTCACAGATGATGTGTTTGCTGACAGGACTTCACACAGGACTTCAGCCTGAAGCTGCAGGTTTTGGCGGACAAACACAACTTCCTCATATTTGAAGATCGCAAGTTTGCCGACATCGGAAACACCGTCAAGCACCAGTATGAAGGTGAGTCCGCCTGCAGTCCTGGTCTTCACGTTTGCGGTCGACTCACTGGAGTGTTTCTGCAGGCGGCGTTTACCAGATCTCCTCGTGGTCCCACATTGTAAACGCTCACGCCGTCCCGGGGCCTGGCGTCGTCAGGGGCCTCTGCGCGGTGGGGAAGCCTCTGGGCCGCGGCTGCCTGCTCCTCGCTCAGATGAGCTCCAGCGGCTCCCTGGCCACCGGCGGATACACAGCGGCTGCGGTGAGCCCTTCGCCGCTGAAACTGCGTTTGCAGCAGCGCTGCTCGCTTTACCGCAGCGCTTTGCTTGTTTGTCTCCACAGGTGCAGATGGCAGAGGAGCATTCGGACTTTGTGATGGGGTTCATCTGCTGCTCCAAGGTCACCCAGAGCCCCCAGTTCATCCACATGACTCCTGGGGTGCAGCTGGAAGCTGGAGGTAAATCTGCTGTGAAGACAGAACCAGAAGGTGGAGTGTGGCTGTTGCCTCTGGAACTCCTCTGATTCCCGCTTACATTTCTGGTGTAATGTCACTGTTTTACCACAGAGTGGCGCTGCAGCGTCAAAAATCCCCGCAGTCTGTCACCTGTGATTGCTCCTCCTCTTTCCAGGAGATTCATTGGGCCAGCAGTACGCCACCCCTGAGGAAGTGATTTGCAGGAGAGGCTCTGACATCATCATCGTGGGACGGGGTATCCTGGAGGCTCCTGATAGGCTGAAGGCTGCCGAGTCGTACCGACAGTCGGGCTGGGACGCGTACATGAAGACCCGGAGCGGCCAGTAAGGAGGACGGAGCCTTTCGGGGAGACTCGGCCCCCACAGAGGAGTTGCGTTAGCAGTTCCAATCCGACACATCGCTGACCCGCAGACGTTAGTGCCGCCAACAAAAAAAGCCTCTGTCCTTTCCCGCCATCGCAGCCCCCAGCTCTGCGCCGCTCGGCTGGTTCCTCCTGGTCACGACTGGACTTCCTGTCAAGTGATTCCGTTCTGTGAATGTTCCTGCAGACGGGAACGTGAAGCTGGACCGTCTCTGCTGCTCTGTGTGTCCTCAGGGGTCAAGACACTTCCTTCCTCCCTTCAAATGATGCAATTAGGAAAACCTGTGTGTGTGTGTGCACGTGTGTGTGTGTGTTGGGATCAGCTGGTTTTTGGTGCAGACTGTTCCTCATGCATCCTCCTGATCCTCGGTCAGGGTCAAACGGAGATTGTAGGTGTGTGTGTGTATCCTTGTGTGTGTTTGTGTGTATCCATGAGTGTGTGTTTGTGTGTATCCATGAGTGTGTTTGTGTGTATCCATGAGTGTGTGTTTGTGTGTATCCTTGTGCGTGTTTGTGTGTATCCATGCGTGCACGTGTGTTACAGGCTTCTCTGCTTCAGTATTCATGGATGACTGACGCCCTCTCTTCCAGGTTGTGGGATCAGAACTGTCAGTCATGCGCCGTCCACGTTCCTCATGTCTAAATCTGATGTAATAAACTTGTTTTCTTTCATTCTGACTCGGGTTTCTTCCGTGGCCTCATGGGAATTTCCAGATGTGTAAAAGAGCTTCAGTTGTTAAGGATAAGAGCTTCTCTGAAAATAAACCGGTTCCTGTGAAGTTTCTTTGTGACTGGAGCTCATGAGAAATCTGTTCTTTAAAAAAGAAAATCGTTTTCTTCACAGAAAACTGTCTGAAGTGACAGAAGTTTCATCCAAGTTTTCCTCTAAAAAATCCCCAAACAATAAAAACTGTTTAAAACAAAGTTTTCCATTTACAAAACCAAAGCTTTTACTTTTTCATTCTGAGTTAATTGTATCAGACTTTAGGTTTTATTGAAGTACTGAAGTTTGTTCCTGTTGTGAAGCAGCTTCTTGATTTAGTTTATGACGATGTCGACAGAATGATGGGAAATCTTCAGCACTTGCTCACAAAAACAACTGAAACATGTTTATTTTAGTGTAAACAGTAATAGATTTTCTCTATTCAAATTTTCCTGGATTTATGGGTCATTCCAAAATTTGCGTCCCTCTCATCAACATTTACACACAAAAAATATTAAAACATGTATTTTCTGACAAATCTACAGGAAAATGCTTGAAAAATATTTTTTAAAAAGCCAAATGAATCTGGATTACCCCCTAAATGCCATGCTTGTCTTGGCCCCCCCTCTAATGGTCTAATTAAATCTGAAATAAAGATGTTAAAACTTATTTTTCACGTTGTTTCTTTGTAACATTTGCTTTAATATAATATTTCCAATAATAAATGTCCATCTGCTGGATTTGACAAAATCAAACCGTTTTCCAAAAGAATGATGGCTGGAACAAAGGTGTCTTCTCTCTTTTATTTGTCACATTTAGTCAGTCTATCAGGGGTCTGCAGCCTGCGGCTCCGGAGCCACATCTGACCCTTTGACCCCTCCTTTGTGGCTCTCTAGTTCAATAAAAATAACATGTTGTCATATATTTTTGGGCTGATATGGTGCATCACACAAAACCAAAACAATCGATGTCTCCAACATTGATCAAGAGTTGGAGCACAGCATCTGCCAAGCACCAGACGATGCTGGTCCTGATGCTGAGGCCTTCTGACAGAGATTTGTGCTGACTGACCACAGAAAATCTGTTAAGCACAAATAGAACTCAAAAAATAAGGTACAGGTCACGTAATTAAACTCTAATTTAATTTTAGTTTGTTGGATTTACTTATTCCTGGCTGAGATGCATCATCAACGACAGAATGAAGCAGATCATCAAATGACTTCTACATTTGCAGCACTGAGAGGATCCTATGTGGTACACGGTGTCTTTTACTTTGAAAGGAAGTCGTGTCCAAAGTCATAATCTGTTTCATAATTGGAAGAAAAAAAAAGCCAAAATGCAAATCTATGTCTTATTTTTCTAAAGGTTGTGGTCAGCCTTTGACAGTTTATTACCTATTAATGATGAGCATGAAGCAGAAAAGTGGAGGTTTATTTTCATGAATGTCCTCTTCTGATCCTGGAATGACTCGTCCTCTTCTGTCACACGGCAGGTCTGGCGGAGCCTGAGGACACGGCCTGAGCTGTAAAAGCTCCATCAGGCAGATAATGCATATGATGCATCTAACATGTTTACCGCTGACCATTATGGGAGAAACCTGAGCTGCTTTCACTTACAGACACGCCTGATTGGCCGGCTGTGTTTGCGGATGAACAGAAGCACAGGAGCGTCAGGCAAAGGTCAGCTGTGGCCGTGGGCCCACAGAGACCCCGTGAAGAAAAAAAAGTACAGCACACATGATCCAGGTCTGAAAGGAAAACCCCCCCAAACTGATGGACAGAATTCAGATCTGCTGGTTAATAACTAAACTTTTAACTCTCATAATGTACCACCTTCTTGTGTTCTTATTGTATCTGTGATTCTGTCTTTTGTTTTGTCCTGTTTTATGTTTCCTGCCTAGGGACTATGGATGCAAATTAGCATCATTGCTATAATCCAGCATGTTTACGCTTATCATTGTTTGGTAGATGTTCATTAATGTGCACTGTCCCTATTAAATAAAGCTTAAATAAACTGGACCTCAGATGTTTCCTAAAGACAAAGGAGTTTGGACCAAATTCTACTTACATTTAGCTTTTTCCATCTTTGCTTCACTAACAATAAAGATAAATTTGGGTTATTCGAATGTTTAACAGGAAAATGTGCCTAATAGGTTCAGAAAAGGTCTTTCTAAAAAATGCATAATAATATTTTGTCCAAATGGAGTTTTCCCTTGACGTTTTACCAAAATAGGCTAAAATATGAGACTTTTATTTATTTATTTTTTACAAAAACATTAAACATTTGTTTGCTTTGAGCCAAAAATCTGCTTATTGAAAAGATTGTAGGTATTTTTTTCCTGAATAAGGTCATTTATATCCACTTCAGCTGTTTGTCCGTCCGTCAATAAGCTACAGGCTTTTTAACAACCTCAAACACAAGAAGAAGAAGAAGTAAACCACAGCAGTTTAAGGTCATTATAATTCTTAAATTCCCGGATTACTTTTTACTTTGGTGGTTTGAAAGCCAAAGGATCCGATCACTGTTTTTTTTCTTCTCCAGGTGTACACCTGAAAAAGGTGTCACTCTGTGCACGCGGCCCACAGCAACAGGTCCGGGATCCCAGGAGGATCATTAGATGTTTGGGTTCGTAAAAGCTGGTCCAAGTGGTCCTTCTGTCTCGGGTCTACAAACGACTCCTCAGTCCGCCCGCGCCGTCATTTGCAAGGCAAAAGCTGCAGGGAAATGATGCGCGCGCGCGCAAGGCCCTCCGCGCGCGCTGTTGCCTGGCACCGGGGAGGAGAGGAGGGAGGAGGAGGCTCTGAGATAATTCATTTCACGCGCGTGCGTGCACGTGCATGTCTCACCCCTCACCTCCAACAGACACAGACGGAGGCAGCCCCTCCCTCCCAAAGTCAATATTGGATCAAGCGCGACAGGTGTCCGCGCGCGCACCCAGGAGCCACCTCAGGGGGGAGGAGAGAGGACTGGGAGTGCGCGCGCGGCACAGGTATAAAGAGTGCACACCTGTCACAGCAGCGGGACTCGGCGCGCGGGGTCAGGCTCTTCTCACACAGGTAGGTCGTCATTTCATGTCGTCATTTCACTTCATGATCCGGAGTTTGCAAAAACTTTCTAATTTTGTTTTTGTCCTTAATAAAACAGGACGGAAGGAGGCCGCCGGCGCGCGCAGCACGCACGAGCCCCTCCACCTTTGTGGCTTTTCCTGTTTGTCCGTATTTGCTTCACGTTGAGCCTCACGTACAATACCTGAAGATGAAGTTTTGTTCGTTCGGCTCGCGTTACGCAGGTACGGATCAGCGGCGGGAAAAGACACCGGCGGACGGGGGAGGGGGGGGGGGGCTGGCTCTGCATGCAAAGCAAAACCATCTGCTAAAAATGTGACTTTTCAGAAAATGCATCAGTTGAATAGATCACGTGACGGCAGGTATCCAGTGAGAAGGCGGGAGATTTGCATAAAACTGGCGGCAGAGGCAGAGAGGAGGGCAGCTGGGATGTCAGAGTTAAGTCGGGGGCAAAGTTTTCCAGGGGTTTTGTGTGCTTCTGTTTGTCCAGCATCCTCACTGAAAAGATGCAGCTTTGCTTCCTAGTCAGGACACACCTGCAGGGGCCCACCTGTCTGCACAAAAGACCCCCGCTCTGACCCAACAGGCTGACATTTGCCTGGATTTGCATCTCCTCTGATGTTGACACGTTCATTAGAGCTGCAGGTTCTTCCGGGCCGCCGGGATGATTTACATCACCTGCCTGCAGATCACAAAGATCCAGAGGAGCTGCAGGCAGGCGATGTTAATGATTCACTAAACATTATGCACACGAAATACAAGCCATCTGGATGTTGTGGAGGATGCTTCCAGTTCAACACTAATGAAGCAAACACCTTCAGGGGCTTTGACAATAAACTGAACAAACAGACGGATCTGCTTCGCTGAAAATAAAAAGGATTTGTCGTCTCCATCAGCAGCAGAAAAAAGTTCACACAATCACAAACAAAACCACACTAAACATCAGCTGTGCAGAAATGATTCACAACATTTTGGGGGTGGGGTTTTTTCTCAATCTACACCCCCCCACACCCCCCAATGTCCATGTTAAACCGCATCATTAGATAAAAGGACATTATCACCAGCTTCCACGTCATTCTGGAGAAAGCCCGCTCCACCTGAAGGCCTGTTTGCCTGAACATCCAGTCAATATTTGCTTTAAAGGCAGGGGACGCCGCGCGCTCCTCGGTATCCTGGTTACCCTTCAGACGGCTCCTGCTGTCACTGCTGCGCCTGGGACCCTCCTGGGCCCCCACCTGCTCACCTGTCAGGAGCTGAATGACGCCCCCGTCCCAGTGACACTGCAAGGCCTCTGCAGTGACTTCCCCTGTGTTTGACTGAACCTTTCTAAAGTCTAGAAGGGCAGACGGATGCAGGAACTGTTCTCACCTGAACCTGTTTGACACACAGCCGAACACAGTTCCTCTTCTTTACTTTGGGGTTGAATTACATTGAAGTTGGATGTTTTTGTGGAAAAGCAACAGAAACAGAGATGACGGATGCAGAGAGGGGGAAATAAGAAAAGATGGAAGCTTCAGCTTCTTCTTCCCGCCTTCTGATCTTCAGCGTCAGAGGTCTCTCAGCAGAGACTCCTCTTCCTCGCCTGCTGGCTCCTGTGTGACCCTAAACGGCGTCTGCTTCATCACCAGCTGTGTTTGGATCGGTGCAGCTGGAGCTTGATTGCATTTGTGAGGCCTGCCCGCCGCTCCTCGCTGTTATCTGAAAATGGTGGCGAGCGGCTACCCACAGGCTGTGAGTGTGTGTGCACGTGCACACCCTGCCTGCAGGCCGTGTGCTGTTTCCTCTGACAGTTACTGATAAAGAAGAGTCATGCAAATCCCTGAGGCCTGTTTCCAGGTGGCTCCCCCCTCACCTTTTCCCTGTCATGCTGGACTGAATAAGTCTTAAAAGTTGATTCTTTTCCCCGCTGAAACGGCCTCTTCACTGCAGCCTGTTTGCGTTCACGGCCTCACCGTGGGGGGGGGGGCTGTCATCACATTTTAATTCTGCAGAGGGTTTATCTCTGTTTGCCTCCCCCAGCAATGATTCATGAGGCTTCCAAAAACAACAACAACCAACCCACCAGGATCCATGTGAGATTTTTCCGTGTTTCGTGTCCAGATGCTGTTTCTGGTCAGAGAACAGCGAGGACAAGCGGAGGCGGCGAGCAGATGTCCTGCTCACATCACCCCTAGCTGGATTAGTTTCCATGGTAACGTTCCACCTGAAGGAGGGCATTTATTCAGGACAATCCACATGGCAGCACACTTGTGTGTGTCGCAGCTGTGAACTGGTTATAACTAGTCAAGATAGTTTTCACCACCACAAACAACTTCATGGTCTAAAGAGGATTTTATGAAAAAGGTCAGATTCAGTTGGAATGTTTCACTGAAATTTGACAAAACCAGATGGTGAAGGAAAAGAATTTCTGCAGAAACAATTTAAAAAAAAAGAAAGCATTTGACTGCTACTAACTGGTAATTTTCTGTTTAATGATGTAGTAAATGGACCTGAAAATGGAAAACAGAAAAACCTTTTGATGGTTGGTCTTAACTGTTTAAAACTGCAGAGAGCCTGTTTTTTCTGGGGTGTCTGGCGTGTTAACAAGTTCTTCTGCAGGGAATTGATGTTTTTTGCACTTTCTTCCCGTCTGACTCCCCTTCTCCGTGTGGCTTTACGTGTCCATGGTGCCAAACCTGAACAGCATCCTGATGGGATGCAGCTGCACACAGAGACCCGGAAGCGGTCCTGTTGCATCTGGACACACTGTACAGAAACCCAGGAGGGACTCGTTCACAAAACCCTCATGACGGATGAAAAGCTCGTCTGCAGAAGAGTCTCGACCTTGTTTTTCATCATAAATCATAGTTCCCCACTTCTGAGTTCTGCAGAAGGAGCTGCATTTCCAGAAGAACATGCAGGATTGGATGCTGTATTGCTCAATGAAAATGAAACTTAACCCTTGTTCTATCTTAGATGACCCCCCCCCCCCCCCCCTTACATTGACGTGTTCTCCCTACCATGACAAAGGTGGATAAAGGTGGAAAGATTTCATGTAATCCATGGACACCAGTGAAGATCACAAATCATTGAAGAACAAAGGTTCAGAGCTCTGTCTATTCAATTCAATGCTCCATGAAGAGGTTGACTGGTGACTTCATGTTGCTCCATAGTTGTGAGTGTGTCTGTGTCTTTGTGTAGCCCTGTGACGGACTGGAGACCTGGCCGGGATCCACCCCACCTTTGTTTGCCGGGAGCTGGGTGTCTTCCAGCAACCCCATGACCCCGATCAGCAATAATCAGGTTTAGATGGGTGGATGAATGGAGGTGCAAAGGTGCATTGTGGATGTTTGCAACTTTTCCTGATTTAGTTTCTGTGACACAAATGAGATCCAGACAGTGGTTCCATAAATTCTGAACAAGCATCAGGCCAGATTTGCTCAAATCCTTGGAGTCCAGGCCGCGTTTAGGACCATTCTTATACAAACTCAGGCTAAAATCTCTCAAATTCTCCTTTTAGCGTGAGTTTTTCTTCAGAACAACAATGGATTTGGATCACAAACAGGTTTGATGGACCTTTTGTCAAAACTGGGCCTGACGTTCACACACACCTGTCTGTCTGAGTTCATGCAGCCGAGCATCTCAGCAGGACAAAACACGGAAAGTTACCATGGAAACAGAGTCTGCAGCTGGAGGATGACAGAGACTTATTAAGCCCTTTTTTTTGTTAACGGCAGGGTTTGTTTCCCCAACAGAGACGCCCCCGCCACAACCAAAGGCTGCACCAAATGTTAGGACTACACGAGCTGGTCGTGACTTTTAAACTTTTCCGCTTCGTTTTTAACAGATATTTATGGAACAGTGAACATCTGTCTGGTGTGACAAATTGAGACTTAACCCATGAAGGTCAGCTGACCTCATAGTCCGTAGAACGGGAACGGCCTCTGCTGCACAGCTCACCTGTCAGGAGCTGAATGACGCCCCCGTCCCAGTGACACTGCAAGGCCTCTGCAGTGACTTCCCCTGTGTTTGACTGAACCTTTCTAAAGTCTAGAAGGGCAGACGGATGCAGGAACTGTTCTCACCTGAACCTGTTTGACACACAGCAGAACACAGTTCCTCTTCTTTATTTTGGGGTTGAATTACATTGAAGTTGGATGTTTTTGTGGAAAAGCAACAGAAACAGAGATGACGGATGCAGAGAGGGGGAAATAAGAAAAGATGGAAGCTTCAGCTTCTTCTTCCCGCCTTCTGATCTTCAGCGTCAGAGGTCTCTCAGCAGAGACTCCTCTTCCTCGCCTGCTGGCTCCTGTGTGACCCTAAACGGCGTCTGCTTCATCACCAGCTGTGTTTGGATCGGTGCAGCTGGAGCTTGATTGCATTTGTGAGGCCTGCCCGCTGCTCCTCGCTGTTATCTGAAAATGGTGGCGAGCGGCTGGATACCCACAGGCTGCACAGCTCAGCCTCCCCGTGTGATCAGTGAGCGCACGTGAATGGATTCTTGTTATATTGCCAGATAAGGATTCAAAGTAGAACCAAACAGTACCCAGTCTGTACTGAAGCACACTGAACCTCACGCATGCAAATTCCTGCTGTCGGCTGGATTTAACAGGGAAATGAAGGGCGCACGCGTGTGTTCTCCTTTGTCTGGGACTCATGTAGGTTCGGTTCAAAGATCCCTGTCTGCAGCTCCAAAGCTGCAGACAGGGATCCGGGTTGGTCATGTGACAAGGCTGCCGCTCGCTTTCTTCTACAATTTTCTCATTCAGATGCACTGAAAACAGTTTTATTGTGACACACAGACATATACAATTTTTTTAATCTATAAAGGTAATTTAGTAAAATCTAACTGTTCAAATCTCACTTTAACGAAGCTATTCCATGTTTTGAAAAGTAGGAATGAACAATGATTGATAGAACTCTGTGAAGGTGAGTTACGTTGGCCACGCCCAGACCTGAGAACCACCGCAGCCGTCAGCGAAACAGATGACAGGCCTCAAAAGAACAAACCAACATGAAGTCTTTCCACAAAGTCGGAAAGACGTTTCTCCATCTTTGGGACTATAGAGATGTGAGATCCATCCTCCATGCAGACATGGAACGCTGGAACAGTGAGTCCAGGAGAACACGGAGAACTCATCCAGAGGAAGGAGGCGTCAGTGACTCCGATCCCAGTCAGGAAGAAATTCCGGGACAAAAATGGATCCAACAGTCTGTCACAGCGGCCTAGTGATGGAGTGTCTGCCCTGAAAGTAGTAGGTCATGGGTTCAAATCCAAACTGATTCAGACTAAAAATAGAACCCGACCCCCTCCCTTCTTGACAAGGGGTTCCTCAGCATTGCTGTGCCTGCAGCTCCCCCAAGGGAGGGGTCAAATGTGAATGGGACTTTAACTTCACTTCATGGACTTTGGCTCAAGGGCAATTGGGTTCTTTCAGATTTAAGTTCACCTCTGAATGATGAAGAACAAAACAACTGATTCTCCAATGTGGCTGAACTGAAATGATCCTCCCAAAGGGATCTGCCAACATTCCTGCACAGACGGGAGCCGAAGTTTGCACATTTGTCACACATTTAATAAAACAATCACCAATCAAACCGGAAATGTTTTATTTACTGAGGTTAAATGAGTCAAACTACTTTATTAATGAAAAACATGTAAATTACATCACAATTCTTTATAAAAACAACAAAAATGATTCCTTTTTCCAGATGAGCTCAGAATTTAAGGTGAAATATAATAAAATAAAAAACAACTTGTGTTAATTCTGACCTGCTGTTTATTTTTTTTTAAATGAACAAGGCATGTTGGGTCAGTGTATCAAGGTAAACAAAATTCTCCGTCCTGCAATAAAACACAAAGAAAACATCTGTGTCTATATAAGCCCAGCCTTTCACCTGCCCATCACCTGCTCTGGGGGGAAGCAGGCAGACGCACACGAGCAGAGAAAGACAAAGGATGAGTGAGCGGAGGACAAAGAGAAAGCTGTTCACATATGTAAACAACACCCCCCACCCCACTGAGAAACTACATCCAACTTCAGCGTCTAACCCGCTCCGACTGGGACGCTGACATCCACATCATCCGACCGCAGAGGCTCCATCCATCTGCAGCTCTCAGCTGCAGCAGGAGCTGAAGGCCAGACTCAGGTTCAACTGCTGCACGGGCTGTAATAAACACTTTGGCCACTAGGTGTCACTGCTGCAGCAGCAAAACAGGATTGGAGATCATAGAAAACCGAAAAAACAAAATAATAATTTAGAAAAAATGAAATCAATCAAAAAAAAAATCAGATTAAAGACACCAAGCAGAAATTCAAAGCCTGATCTTTTAGCTTTTAAACTTTTTTTTTAAGTCAAACTAAATGATTCATTTAGGAACATTGAGTTTTGTTTCCTTTAGAATATGGAGCTCCTTCAGAGAGCAGAGAAAACCTTCACAGCAACACGTCTATGAACGGCATAAAAAAAGCACAGATTTTATTAAACATCTCCCTGTCACCATCACTACTGCAGGAAATCTAAAACTTCATGTCACTTTCTGCAGAAGCGTGAGATGATGTGTGGCCCAACCGAGCATCCAGAGCTTCCCTTCAGCCCATTCTCTCTAGATCATCTGGAACAGACAGAGAGGTGCCCTCTAGATAACATGGACACGCTCCCTCGTCCTCACTTCGGTGGGAGCCTCGGACCGCTTCCCCTCCTCTGGTTCAGGGTCCGGCTTACCTCTGGGTCGGAGGGAGAGAGGGGATCAGCTCCCAGAATGTGTCTATTATCCTGCCACACCAATCAAACTGTTGTGTCAGTGCGTTGCCTTTGTATAGCGGCGGGTCAGGTTGCCTCTGCCGTATTGATGACTCAGAGGGTTTGGGGCTCTGAGGACAAAGGGGCTCTGGAGCCTCCACAAAGCGCCAGGCTAATGCTGCCCTTTCAGCCGGCCCGCTCAGCTGCTGAGTGTGCAAGGCTGAGGGGCAAATGGAGTGTCCCGGGTCCAGGGGGCCCCGGCCCTATAAAAACGCAGGCGAGGCTCTCCTCCCCGACATTGATTATACTGGATCTGTCCCACATCAGTACCGTCTGTAAGTATCATCACGCCGCCTCAGGCTTAGAAAGTGCGTGGAGGGGTGGAGCCTCAACCGATGACTGGATTGATGGGAGTTAAAAATACAAATAGCACTCCATCTTTATTTAACTCTGAAATGCTAAATGATTAGAAATGGGTCAGAGAGGTGCAGGTTTGCTCGTGAAAAAAACAAACACACAAGCAGCTGTTTTCAAACCTGGGATGGTGCGTCACCTTCAAATCAAATGAAAGAAGTCCAAAGGAGCTTTTAAATCCATCTAGCTGCTATTTTAAAGGTGTGATGCTGAAGTTCCACTGTCTGCTTTTGTGAGGACAGCAGAGACACTTTAAAGGGACGTTCATTTGGGGAATATCTACAGCTATATCAGCAGCTTTTTGTTGTAAAAGACTGAAATGCAGGAAGCTGAAGAAACGTCAAGAACTTTCAAATGAAATCTTCTCACTTAAAAATGTCGAAGTAACTAAAGTTTGCTTTCTGAATCTGTTTTTTGACCCTTCACCTGCAGTATATCTTCTTCTACAGAGATTGACCCCTGAGGGAGAAGCGGCAGCCATGAACACTCAACAGATGGAGCAGATGGGCCAGTTCCGGATCACAGTCTGGGAGGAGGAGAACTTCCAGGGAAAGCGCTGTGAGTTCATGCTGGAGTGCCAGAACATCATGGAGAGGGGCTTCCACAAGATCCGCTCCATCAAGGTGGAGAATGGACCGTAAGTGGGATCTGCCGGATGGCTTCTCTGTCCCTCTTGGACTTTCCTCTCATCTGAATGGATCCTGTTTGGCTTCTTTGTTCTTCGGCTTGGCTCCTCCTGTCAGTCGTCTCTGAGGGAACCACCTCTTAAAATGAAATATGATCATTTCTAGGTCTCACATGTTGGGATGCTTTCTTGGCTTTTTCTGTCATCTGCTTGAAAAAGTCTGATTAAAGCAGACTTGGCTTGAATGTGCACGCGAACAAAAGATGGAAAATCTACAAATCACAATCTGCTGGCTTAGGACCTTGGTGTGCGTTTGTGCGCATTCATCCGAGTGTGACCCTGTTGTGATATGAGCTGGCCGTGTGCAGCTGCCGTCTGGGAGCCAGAAAGCCGTCTGACTGACTGACTGACTGCAGATCAGATAAAGCGCGCAGGCTGCTGCAGAAACGGCGGAGGCGGCAGCGGCGGCCCCGTCTGTTTGTTTGCGCCTCTCAGAGACAAAAGGAGCTGTGTTTAGTGTCCGCTCTTCTGTTTAACCATGCAGTTCATCATACATTCGCATTCTGAGGCGGGGGTCTCTCCTTTTTGGTTTAATTGCCTCTTGTTGCACCTCCCTCATGTGTCTCCTGCAGTTGGGTGGGTTACGAGTACCCAGAGTTCCAGGGGCAGCAGTTCATCCTGGAGAAGGGCGACTATCCTCGCTACGAGGCCTGGAGTGGGAACAGCAGCTACAGAACTGAGCACCTGCTTTCCTTCAGACCCATCAAGTGCGCCGTGAGTCCGTCCGGACCCCTGCCCCGGCTCCTTGCTCCGCCCTTTTGCTCTTTCAGGTGAGTTGCGAAGATCCGGGGCAGAAAAGTGAGGCCTTTTTTGTCTGTTTTCTCTGCAGAACCACAGTGACAGCAAGGTGACCCTGTACGAGTGCGAGGACTTCCAGGGTCGCAAGTTTGAGCTGTGCGACGACTACCCCTCCCTACAGGCCATGGGCTGGTGCAGCAAGGAGGTGCCCTCCATCAAAATCAACTCAGGCGCGTGAGTCCCTCTTCCTGTTTCCTCAGAGTGCAGCTGGAGTTTCCTGCTCACACAATCCGGCTTACAAACAAGTGCCAATTAAAAAGTCCGCATGAGCGTGTCGTGTCACAAAGTCTCACTGAATCCAGCTACCTGGCCTCACCTCCAACCCCTCCTCCCTCTCTGCAGCTGGGTTGCCTACCAGTTCCCTGGTTACCGTGGATACCAGTACATCCTGGAGAGAGACAGACACCAAGGCGAGTACAGATGCTACAACGAGTACAGCACCCAGGCTCACACCAACCAGGTGCAGTCCATTCGCAGGATCCAGCACTAAGCCTGAAAACAAAGAAACTCTCCCCCCCCCAGACCTGGACAGACCGCTGTCACAGATCAGTAGATGGACAAATGCTTTCGATCGCCCTGTGGCTCTGCATGTATGGAAATCTAAGTACCTGCTTCCACTCTCATGCTCTTGAAATAGGAAATAAAGGCTTTTCTTCCACCCTAGAGACTGTCTGTCTGCATTCTTTTCCTTTCATCACCACCATGAGAAAGACGCACAGACATTTACTGCTCATCTGAAGCTTTAGCCTGATGAAGAGGAGGAGAGTCCTCTGCTTCTGTTAGCTCTTATTTAGGGTGATATTGTTCTTGGCAGACTGGATTCTTATTTCCAATAAAATAAGAGCGCCAGTTTCCAGAGGCTTTGATTTTCTTGGGACATGAGGCCAAACGTACAGAATCTATGACCGGAGCATCAGGCATTTCTGAGTGTAGACGTTAAAACAATTGTCTCCTTTAAAGAAGGAGCAGCAGATGCTAGATGTGGCAGAAAAAAGGTGAATATGAAAACGTGATCATAGTGAGAGAGAGTTTCCTCTTTTCTGTCAAACCTACAGAATTGTGAAAAACCTACTTTGAGCTCCAGAGGAAAGTCATGTTAAAACTGAAACAAAAGGTTTAATTCATAAACGTTTTTGTTGAAACTGTGAATATTACAACAATCGTGAACCGATTAAATTAAAAAAGATTTGTTTTAAGCTTCATTGGACGGTTTGTACAAACCTCCTGAAAGCGCATCTCAGTGAGACGGATTCTGGACTTCAACTAAAAAAACTTCATTTTGGATCAAGTTCAGGTTTTTGGGCCCCAGCTCTGCTGCAGAGAAGCTAAAGGTTCTGACTTTTTGTAACTTGGTTTTTATTGAGGGTTTTCCAGTTGTCAGTGTTTACAGACATGGGTCAGTAACTACAACAAAAAACAAAAGGAAACAAAATACATAATAATAGTGTTTTTCTTTTCTGAAATCTCTTAGATTTTTAGTGGTTTTCCACATTTTGGCACCATTTTCTCCATTTTTTTGGTAAATGTCAAACTTTAGTTTTGGTTGAAATATCAATTTTTTCCATTGAGTAAATGTTACATTTGATCTTCACCCAGTCATCCTTTCCGTGTGTGTTTGTTTGTGTGTGCGTGTGTGTGTGTCCACCTTGTGACATTGTTTTGTCACTGCTTTTCTCGCCTGCCAAGAGTAACATCCTTACCAGGAGTCTTCAATATTCCATAAGTACTGAATGTAAACCCGTCCCAAACATTTTTGTTTCTTTCCAAAAGGATAGCAGTCTGGGACACCACCAAAATATACGTGTGCGATTCCCTTCCTGACTCCCACAAGACTTTGGCGTGTTCAGTAGTCTGCTTCTGATTTGGGGCGTTCTAAAATACCGTGTAAGATTCTTCCATACTAATTCTTTACATATTTGAGAGCTGGTAGAAGATCACTGAGACAGAATTTCTGGATCGAGCTCAGCTTCACATTTACTTTTAGTGTAGTGATGAGCTTTTCCCGTTTGCAGTAAAAGAACGGTAAAATGTTGAAATAACCCTTGTTTTGCTGTTTTTATAAGCATCTGATATTACTTAAGTTATTGCTGTCCCTTTTTTTGCTCTAGATCAGGTTTCCTTTCCTTTGTAAAAAAGTCCTGAATTTGTAGTAAATAAATCTCAATTTAACAATCTAAATTTATTTTTTCGTTCCCCAAAGCTAAATAGATTTCCCTCTTTTGTAGTAGTGCACCGTGAAGTAATGCCATTTGGTTCTACCATGAATCCAGCCCAGACCATCAAACTGCTGCCACCATGCTGGACTCAGAGGACGGTGCTCTTGCTGTAAGCTTGAGGTTTTACTCCAGAGTAACGGATCTTCCTGAGGGTTCACCTGTTGGTCTAGAAAGTATTTGAACCCTTTAACTCAATCAAATGGTTGAACCTTTTTTCTTCAATGATTTGTGATCTTCACTGGTGTCCATGGATTACATGAAATCTCTCCACCTTCATCCACCTTTTTCATGGTAGGGAGAACACGTCAATGGATGGGGGGGGGTCATCTAAGATAAAACAAGGGTTAGACATCATCATTATCTTCCCCTCAGGGTTTTACTGAGAAAATAAAGTGGCAGAGCAACAACCATCTGTTTTATTTTATGTTTTAAAAACTTTCAAAAGGTTTTTTGATGTCCAAAAAAGCCGACTTTGGATGATCAAACAGTCAGCTTGGTCTGGTTACAGATAGTTTTTGATGGTGTGTTTATGGACAAACCATAGACGGGGGAAAGCGAAAATTACATTTGTTTTTTCAAAACACAAGCAATTGAATGATTGATTGTTTGATTGTTTGATTGATTCCTTGAGAATTAATCACAGAGGGAAAACATAACAGCTTTTAAAAAGAACTTTTTTCTTTTACATTTAGGTTTTGTCAGTAACTGAAGGAGCTTTTGATAAATGGAACACGACAAACAATAAGGGAAGTTTATTCATGAAAACAAGACCTGTTGGACCTTTGAGAGGCCAGAGAGAACTGCAGCCCACTGCTCTGGAAGTCAGTCTCAAACATTTTTACTCTAATGGAAGGAATTTGAGTCATAAATGCTGTTTATTGTGATCAATTACGGCTAAAACGACAAAACTTCAAGCCCCTAAACTACAAAAAGCTGCATTTTGTTCTACAGATGGGAGGTTTGATCAGGAAATCTTTGGTCGTTTCTGCTAATCGACATGAGACACCATCATGTTCTCTGCTGACACCTGGATCCTGGAGTTTGTTTGCTCCACTCTCGCTCCTCCAGGACGTGAGTTTCCTTGTTACACACCCCGGCTTACGGCCCCACACCTAGAAACAACAGGATCTTTAAATAAATGTGTAACCGTGCACACACACCCTTCTCAAACATACATTCTTCTGCACGAAGTTAAAGCTTCAGCAGAGAGCCTCAGAGGGCAGAGACACCTGGGAGAGGAGCTGCAGCCACACTGGGAGCTCACAGGTAAACACAGGTACGCTTTGGCAGACCCCCCCGCTCAGTGGAAACCTTTCTACTCACCTGAGCATCACGCGCCTGCAGAACTTTCTTTGCCTAAAGTCTGATGTCAAACGTGAATTTGTGTGATTTCTTCTCAGTCTTCGGTGGACTTCTGGCTTCATCACTTGATGGACGTTCTTCTGCTTGGGTTCGGAGCTTCAGTCCAGTTTTCGAGGCTTGTTTTAAGTTGCCTGCGGCTCGTACATGGACACAGGCAGCTAAAGCAAGTCTGGAACGCTGGAAACGCACAAGAATGAGGAGGAAGATGAAGATGAAGAGAGGAGGAACACCACCAACCTGCTCTTCTTCACGTCCAAACCGGACAGGCAGGACAAGTGTCTCTTCATTTTTAGGAGAAACTCAAACAGTCGAGACACTTTGCCAGGCTTCACCATCGCTGGAGATGAAGGCCGACTCATGGAGCTCAGAAGAGACGGTCTCTGAACGTTTCTCCTTGATGGATCATCTTTTGTCGACGGTGTCGTCATTTTAGCGTTGATGTGATGATGTGTGTGTGGTTGCTGGATGAACAGAAAGGTGGAGAAATAAAAGTGGTGATTCTTTAGCTTTAAGGTTAAATATTAAACATAATGGCGACATAAACGTGACACGTTTAAATACAGTTTGTGATTTTTTCTAAACATCATACAATAGTAGTGATTTCCAAAACCACCACTAATATCTTGGAATTGGGTCCAAAAAAGGGTGAATACTAGAATTTGGAGACTAATAGTGATCATCTGTGCGGTTCCTCTGCTGTCTGACTCGAGCTGGATTCTTTACCTTTAAGGTTTAAGTTGACTCGCTCTGATGTGTTTCTGTTGTGTTACTTTGTGAGAAAATATCTCAACAAAAGCAACAGCATTTGTGTTTTTAAACCTTAAGCTGTGGAGCATCATGTGATGACGCCGTGGCTGAGGAAAAGTCCCCCAGTTCAGTTTCGAGTTGCATCACCTGGACTCGCTGACGTCCTTCGCCCTCTGGGTTTCAGTGCTGCTTATAATTATTCATGTTTAGGGGCGGGGGGCGGCGCTGTCAGTGCATACAGAAGTGATCAAGATGGACCCCCCCCCCCCAACCAAACCAAAGAATTCTGATGATGAAAAAACGACATTATTTTAAAAAATGCATCCTCAATCCTTTATACCACACACAATACTTGTGTTTTGGTGATGTGCTCTACCATTTGGTTGAGCAGGCAGTTCAAGGGTCACGACAACTGAAAAAAAAAAACTAAATGTGGTGCATTATTTGACAAACCCACCAGAACCATCAGCACCAACATTCTGGGGACAAAAGAGGATATTTATGGAAGGTCTGTATCCTCCCACATCTGCTGACAACACTGAAGCATGGAGGTGGTAGTGTGATGGTGTGGGGTTGCTTTGTACATGTAGACATTTTACCACATACATCAGAACCGTCACTTCCGGGCTTGATTAAATGTTTTACTGTGGATCATAACAAAGGACGGGATTCGGGTTCTGAAGCAGGACAACCACGAGGAAGTCCGTCTCTGAGAGGATGACATAAACAAACAGATGTGGGGTTTGAAGTGACCTTTTTACGGTGTTTGCAGAAAAAACTCTCCAGTCATGTCAGAAACAAACAATTCTCCAAACTGGAGCAGAACAAAAAAGATTAAACACTTCAGAATCGCAGACTGACTCGCACTGCAGAAAAACCTTTTATCTATAAAATGTGGCTGTTGATTCTTGACTAAAATGTGTTTTTGGTGATGTAAACCATTTGGGACAAATGTACAAGAAAGGAAAACATTTTAATGCAGAGCTCAACAGCACTACAGCAATTTTGACAGTTGTGAAGAAAAGCTTGTTCAAATGCTTTTTAATTAAAACAAAACAGAAAAGTAAATGCAGAAGGTTGAAGATGACTTAAAGTTAAGAAAAACTACAAACTAAAAATCATCACACTTCCACTGCTGTGCTTGACAATGGATGTAGAGATGACGTTTTCCATCATCTGGTTTGAGTCTCAGAGCCAAAACTGAGTTTCCAGATTGAAACATTTAAGACGTCTGAAGACATGGATTTATCTCAGCTGGGAGGGAGATCTACTCATGTTTGGAATCTGAGGCCACAATGTCAAAAAAACAAACTGTTTTCTCTAGAAATGTGTCTTTTTTCAAGATAAAGACATTTCCAGAACCTCTAAAGCGTGCTTGATTATTGGTTCAGAGAGAATTTGTTCTCATCTTTTCTTTGGACATTGGTTCAGAACTTCCTCTGTAACTATTTAAACAGATTCTGCATCTGCTGATGATCAGTAGCTCCTCCTTTGACTTCCTGACAATAAGCTTTGTAGAAGACAATGGTTTCTCCTAAACTCTGCATTCTACTGAATAAACTCCATTTAGTATCTACAGATGATGATTGGGGCTTTTCAATGATACCAAACGTTAGGGATGGGGCTCTAGAATTTGAAGTTTTGGTGGACTACAAAACTGACTGGACATTTTGGAAGTGCGAGTAAAGAGGTTGTACTGATTTCTCAGTTTTCCTACTTTTGGCTGACTCGCTGCTGAGAGGGATCTTGGTTGGAGAAACGGCCAAGATGGAGCAGCAACTGTTGAATTTGCAGATGCACAGATGTTCAGGCTGAGGCAGATGTTGCAGCAGAACCATAAAGCCCGCGTGGCTCCAAAAAGCAGCAGAGCGTCAGTGGGCATCAGAAGCTCTGGACTTACGACCTCATAACCCCCCAGATTGAGGCCATATAACCTCCAAGCCCAGCTTAGGAGGGATGAAATGTTCTTGTTTTCTCGTGCGCACTGACGCGTTTTTCAAGGTAAATATTATTTTTCCAAGGTGAAATGGCAGGCCTTTGTTGTTTACCGAGAGGTAAAGAGGCGGAAAAGTGAGGAGGATCTGAACTGGTTTCCATGTCAAACACTTCAATTCACCATAGAAACTCAGATCTTAACGCGGAAACTTTATTAAACTGTGATGGCGGATTGATAAGGCCGAATTTCTATCGGCCTCTTTTTATTGTGGGCACCAGGCGGGCTGACAGAGGTAAATTGCTCTTTTAATTAAAGCAATGCAGCAGGGGAAATTGCTGTCTGAATATTGTCTCAGAGATGGGGGCCAGTGACAGTTGCCTGGAAACTTCAATCTGTCCTCCCGCATTTATTCCAGATCCCAGTTACGAGATAAAGTTTAATAAAAATCTTTTCCTGCGCCTCCACCGAAATGAAATCCATCCCTTTCTGAACACCCGAACACAATGAGACTGGACCGCGGAGGAAAGCTCATGTTCAACATGTATCTCTCAGGTTCGTCACTTTGTCCTCACAGGAATCAGACAAACGTCCCATCTTTTCTGTCTTTTTTGGAGATTGGGCTGCGCGTCCGGCGCGCGGCGTCCGCGGCGCAGAGCGTCACGGAACCTTTTTTTCCCTCTGAAGCCCGGCTGCTCTTTTGTCGGAAATCGGAAATCCTCTTTCCTGGACGCGTTTCCTGCTCCGCGCAGACGGAACCGCATTGGACCCCAGCCGCGCCAGGATGGGCTTTGGGGAGTTTTGGTCGATTCCGCGCGCGCGTTTGATTCAAACTCATTTCTCTTGCTTCTGCACAACTGACAAGATTTGATTGAATGATTTGATCTTTTTCCTAAACCAAACGGCACTTATAAAGAATATTTTAGAATATCTTTGTGACATTTTTACTCCAACACCCCCCCCCCTTTCGTTTATTTGTATTGATTATATCATATACATGTTAATTATTCTTCATAAATGTAAATATAGATAAAAAATATTCAGATTTCTTTTCTTTTTCAGATCCAACAGAAAATCTGTTGAAAGAAAGCAAAGGAGCATCCTGGGGTCCATTAAACACAGGCGTCCAAAAAGGTAAAAAAAAGACCAAATGTTCATTGTTGCTGCCTTTGTTTTCTTTTTTAATATTTGCACGTTAACACAGAATATAACGGTCTTTCTTTTTTTTGTTTTTGTTTTACAAAAAAATAATTAGTTTAAAACGATGAACCACTTTTCATTCTATTTCCACAAATAAAATGAGATCAATCAACAAATTATGTCGGAAACATTTCTAAAATTTGACATTTAAATTATAAAAATAATTAAAAAAAAGGGTTATTTTTCTCTTGTCGGATTGTTGAGGCCTCGTTTAATAGTTTTTCCTGATTTTATTTTGTCTCATCGAAATAAAATCTACAAAAATACGTTAGGCTTTAGAGAATTTTTTTTTATATATTTGAATTCATCTCTCCTCTTTAAAATATGTTTGTTTATGGATTTGGACTGATTTTTGTTTGATCCTTGAATAATGCTATATGAGCCCAATCTCAGCGCGTTCACTACGTTATGTGAATTGTCTGTCATGACGCACCTTACGGCAATAAAGCTCTAAAAAAGAAATGTGAAGGTTTTTATGATTTAAATAGCGTTTGGTTCCGTGCTTACATTGGATGGAAGCGCGCGCAGAGCCGTGGATCTCCTTCACCTCCACGGCGCCCTGATGGAAAAACAACAAGCAGAAAGATCCACTTGATGCTTTGCGCCCCAAAGGCTGTAAAATAAAACGGATTCCTAGAATCTGATGTTTTAAATGTGAAGCTGCAAAGGAGGACTGCGTGTCTGTCTGTGGGTCATCATCGGTTCAAATTACGCACCAGATTCACTGACTGAGAGGCTGGAAATGAACGGATGACTGAAACGGTGGCTGTGTTGTTGTTGATGCAGGCAGCGGGCAGATCCAGCTGTGGCAGTTCCTGCTGGAGCTCCTGTCCGACAGCACCAACGTGTCCTGCATCGCCTGGGAGGGAACCAACGGCGAGTTCAAGCTCATCGACCCGGACGAGGTGGCGCGGCGCTGGGGGGAGCGCAAGAGCAAACCCAACATGAACTATGACAAGCTGAGCCGCGCGCTGCGCTACTACTACGACAAGAACATCATGACCAAAGTGCACGGCAAGAGGTACGCCTACAAGTTTGACTTCCACGGCCTGGCGCAGGTGTGCCAGCCGACCACCACCGAGCAGGCCATCTACAAGTTCCAGGGGAACTTCTCCCCGATCCCCTTCTCCGGGATCTCCAAACTAAACCTCGTCACCCCCGGCGTGGGGCCCTCGAGCTTCTCCTACTGGCCCGGTTCGGCCCCGGCGGCGCTGTACCACAGCCACAACCTGCAGCCCGCGGGGCCCTTCGGCACCGTGTCCCCGTCCCACATCAGCTGCGTCAACAACATCAACAGCCTGAGCAACATCAACAACCACTACAACTGACCGACGCACGCACGCACGCACGCGCACGGAAAACCCTGGACCCAAAACAGTCTCGTTTCGGGGGGAAAAATCTCCTTTTTGTTATTAAAAAATGATGTTTTATTTTATTTCACAGGATTTAGAGCATTAAATTATACATTTAATTTTTTTCTTCTTTTTAGCCTAATTTAATTTGTAAATTTATGTTTAAAAATCTGCCGTTTATAATTCTAAATGTAATGGATTATCATGACGACATTTAACCCGACTAAACAGCTGCTTTCCGCGTCTGGAAAATCCCGTTTTTCCTGATTCTGCGCCTCTGAAGGTTTGGACTCCTGGCGCCACCTCGTGGTTGTGCGGTGGAACCGTCCATTCGCCCCTCAGATGGATGGATCCTCATCTATAGTCACCGATCCATCTTTGACCTTTGACCTTTGAACGGAAGATTAACGTTAGATTTAGTTCAACTCCAACACGGAGAAGGAAAGAACCGCTCAGAGACTTTAGAAGAGGAGCGTCTCCGCGGAGAAAAACTTCTGCTCCTCTTCCTGATTTCTTCAGACTGACCGTCTCCTGCCGTCGTGTCAACAGACTGGAGCAGAAAACGAGGAAAATCAATCAAATCAGAGCTAAATTGCAGTATTTGGTTCTGCCGAGGAGAATGTTTAATACTTTGAAAAGACGAATAAAGATTGGGATGGTGGAAATGGAGAAAACAAACGTGTTCAGACCCTTCATGTGTGCTTTGGTGTTAACCTTTACTCAGAGTTTCTGCTGCAAGGCTTCCTGCAGCTCACTGGATTATTAGTTTCTACAGCGACGCTGCGTTTTTTTCTCATATTTTTGTTTTTGTTGTTGTTTTGTCAAACACAAAATCATATGTCGAACGGAAACCAAACCGTGACCCAAAAATTGAGGTTTGAGTCCAATCCTGGGAAAAGGGAAAGGTTGCACCCTCTAGTTTAGAAAAAAAGAATCCATTCATCGTATTTTGTGCGTTGAATCGTGTTTATTGCCTCTCATCTCAACAACTCTGCCAAAAGTCCTGTTTCTTCATCTTTTATTTAAACCGAGCTCATTTCCTGAATGAGGTTTCAGCTCCTTGTGTGTGAAGGCAGCTGTTCTGCTGCACAGACACTCAAACAGCTGATTAAGAAAACAGGTTTACTGGAAGAACAAAGACTCCTTCAAAGCCTGAAGGCAGGAAGAAACCAGCAGCAGATTCTTCATGAATAAACAGAGAAGGAGCTTCGTTTCCCAGCAACCCCCATTACAGTCTGCAGGAGTGACGTCCGGACAGTCAGGAGGTCAACACCCCAAAGAGGTGAAGACCGGTTCCATGAAACCGCTGGTGACCTTCTGCCCACAGTGGGCCGAGTTTCCTGGGTGATGGACATCATTCAGGTGACGTGATGGGACTCTTCAGGTCGCAGTTCATGGCTAGTGCGCCCTCTGCTGGTGCTTTCCGCACTGGCAGGTGTTGCCATGGCAGCTTTTTCCATCAGAACCAACATGAACTACTTCATCCGTTTGAGCTGCAGTACATCATCGGTCGTGTCGGACCTCGCAGGTCGCTCTTCACCCCTCACATGCATCAAAGAGCTTTGGTTCATCTTCATGTCATCAGCAGAGTCTCCACCTTCAGTTCTTCTGTTTCCTTCAGAACCCGAAGGGGTCGATCTGTTTCACAGAAGTAACTCAGAACATAAAGTTTGGTTTCCTTCTGTTCCTCCTTCTTCACATTTTCCTCTTCCTCCTGCACTCTCTTACCCTTGTGCTATCTTAGATGACCCCCCCCCCCCCCCTTCCATTGGCGTGTTCTCCCTACCATGACAAAGGTGGATAAAGGTGGAAAGATTTCATGTCGGTTCCATTTCTGAACATCTGTGAAAAGTATTTAATTTAAACGTTTGCTTTGAAATCCAGTGAAGTATTGGGTAAAACTAAACTAATCTGAAATACATTCTGTATCACAGAATGAATAGATCAAATGTCTGCACCAATTACAAGATGAAAAATACATAAATAAGAAGAGAAACAAAGTCTGGCTGAAGGTTTTCTGACGTTGTTTTTGCATGGAATCAACCAGGATGAGGGAGAAGCTGCACAGATGTTTGAGATGCAGCTAAAACCCATCTGTTGGTTTCAGAAACATCAGAATGGAGGAACCCAGGAGGTTCTGATAACTGGACTCGACGGCTGGAGAGAAATTCTGTTAATGCTGAAGAAGAGCTGAACCGTTTATTGAATTCCCCCGATCTGCAGATCAGCAGGAATGTCACAGAAGAAAAGGAGAAATGATCAGAAAGTTCTTGGTCTGTGGGGAGTAAGAAATCAGAACACATTTAAATACAAAACATGAACAAACTGTAACTTTTAGAGTTTAGGTCCCCATAATGTTGACTTTAATGCTGCTGTTGATAAGATGTCGTTTCAGTCTGTTTTCAAATCTCAGATTCTCTTTTCTTTTTCACAAACTACATTTGCTTTGAAATTTAAAAGAAAATACAACACAATACTAATAATATGTGTAGGTTGAAATCTATAATCATGAGTTTTACAGAATACATTTAAAATATAAAATTTTAAAAATATATTTGAACCAAAATAAACTTAAAATAGTTACAAGTTTTGTCTGATTTAAAAATATATATTTATAAAGACCCAGTAGAACACCAGTCTGGGAACCCCAACCCCCCCCCCCCCCCCCCCGGAGCAAGTGGCCGGGGCATCTTTGCTTAGACTGCTGCCCCCACGACCCGGTCCCTGAATGAGCAGAAGAAGATGGATGCATATGTATATATATTTTGTAAAACATTCCCTACATCAGGAGACAGGAGGCTCCAGAGCCACGAACGACTCTTTCATCCCTCCATGTGGCTCTTTGGCTTTGAAGAAATATGGTAACATTCGGAATAAATATTGTTTTTGGGGGGGTTCATTTGTTTTTTCATCTACTTTTAGATTTATAACACGTCAGGTAAATGAGCAGAATGATGGTAGAAGCTGCTGTCAGAATGAGCTTGAAGTCATATCAGAGGCAGTTCTTCAATCACACAGCTGCTCCTACATCTATAGATTAACACATGGATTCTACACCAATGACGTTATGCTTGTGTTTGATGGGGAAAGAAGAAAAAGCGTGAAGGGGCGCACACGAAGTCAGCAGGGAAAATACTATGTTTGACTTTTTGGAATTTAAAATAAAACATATCCTGTGTAAAATAAGATCCTTCTGCTGCAACAGGGTGTGCTTTATTTTGAAAAGAACTTGTGTGTGCTGCTGTCAAAAGTTGGAATTGTCACATGTCTAAACACTGTTGTGATTCATAATTGTAAATATTTAAAAGCCGAAATCATAAAGGAATGGCTTAATAGGCACAAAAACATAGATACAGTTCATTTTTCTGAATGATGAAGTGGGATTTTGCGGGTAAACTGAACCGGGTGCGTGGCGGTTTAGGGGCTACAGGTTGCAGACCCTCTGACCCAAACATAGAAGTGTTTATTGTGAATCTGATATATGCTTTATGCCATCTTCACTGTAAATGAGGAACAGGAAGTTCAGATTCTAATGGATTCTTCTCTTCTGTTTTCCTTGGGTTGATCATCAGGATGGAACTGAGGGTTTTTCTGATGACAGTCACTGCTGTCAGCCAGGTGGGGGCGCTGTTGCCCTTCTCAAAGAGGAGCAAAGTTTACATAACACTATGACTAAGTACTGTTTTACTATAGAAGATTCAAAAATAGCCGACGATGTTCCCACCTCTTTGTGCTTCGGCTCCACCTGCCGAGAGGCCGAGCACAAAGGAGGAGAGGGAAGGAGGAAAACGTCGATCCGAGCAGGTGGAGGTGTGGAGGGTTTGCTCCTTTCAGATAAAAAGCAGATCTGATGATGGTGTGAGGGAGAGGAGGAGGGAGGGAGGAAGAGCTCATTCATGCAGCAGTGCTTGTGAGCGGCATATCAATGAGACAGACTGCAGGTCGCCATTGACAACTGAATGTCTCTGCAGCTCAGGTCCTGCTCAGGCTCAGCAGCACAAACACAGCAGAAATGTGAGGGTTCAGGCACGTCTTCCTCCTCTTCCTCCTCCTCCTCTCCTGTAACCAGCTCAGCCTCATCACGGCTCGTCTTGCGTAATGAAGCTGGTGGGTGTTTTCCTGCAGCCTGCGGGATTATCTGACTGAACGCTGAAGTAAACCGAGATGATGAGGAGGAAACACTTCCGGCTGCTCCTCAGTCATCCAGCAGGAGGAGGTGCACCAACAATCTGTGTCCACACAGAAACCTTTCACTATTCCTTAGTTTTTATGCACTTACTTCCGCAAAAAAAGATTTGTTTTTAAAAGATTGACAGATTAAGCCAGGCTGCCACGCCTCTGCCTGTCTGCCCCGGGGCAGCTGTGGTACATCAGCAGTCACCATCACCAAGCAGGAATGAATAATGGACACATTGGAAGAACTTTGAGCGTCTGGAAAAGTGCAGATACAAATCCAATCCATTATTAATATTATAATTATTACATTTGATGCTCATTTTTAAAGCTCCTCTGTTCGTCCCTTTACTCCCATCAGCCCCGCTTTCTCCACAAAGTAAGATTATTTTCAGATGATCATCAAAGCTCGACTGGAATAAAATCTTCTCGTGTTGGAATCCAACCGACCCAGGAACCTGTCGGTGTCTCAGAAACACCGTTTTTTTTCTTCACAGGTGAGTTTCCGACTTAAGCAGGTCTGTCTGCCCCCAAAAGAGACACCTGGGGGGTGTTGGTAACGTCAAACCGTGAACATGATGTGCTTTGTGCTAAACCTCACAGGCTGTGACTCATTCATTCAGGAGAAAGGAGGGATGACGGCTGAGTAAATTTACAGCACCTCACCTACGAAACAGACTGAAAGAGGAGACAACTGCGAAGAAGAGTGACTCGTCTGTGAGGACAAGGATCCTCGTCTCCTTTTTTTATCTAGACTCTTACAACAAATCCTGGTTTCAAGAAAATATTTATTAAAACCACAAAGAAATGATGAAATATTCTGAAAAAGTTCCAATGTTTAGTGGAGTCTTTTTCTGTGAAATTGATGCCAAAAATGTAAACTTTATTATATTCACTTTATAAAAAAGTTATTCCGTCCATTTTCTAAGTGATCTTGTCCTGTGTTTGGGGTCATTTTTCTTTGTCGCCCCCCCTTTGACCCTTTCTGGATGTGGGGGTGGTCTACATGGAGGATCAGCCCAGTCTTTGTGGTGTTCCGGTGGAAAATTGGAGTAAACACAGGGAGAAGGGAATTAAGGGCGTGCCTCACCTGTCTGCAAAGCTGGTGACCAAGTGGCCCCGCTGCAACTTAACACCTGCGTAATCTAGTTAAAGAGATTAGCAGGCTGGTTATGTAGCAACAGGACAGCAGAATAGACATAATCCCTGTGAGTGTTAGAGCAGATGATCCACTTTAGGACTTTTTCTGTATGGAAGGAATGCAGGTGAGAAAACAGCTCCAGTCAGAAGAAAGAGCGTTGAAAAAAATGTTTTAGTTTGTTTTTAACTGGATACTTTTCTCATTTACAGGATCAAACCATTTCTATAGAACATATTTAATGTTAATATGTGATTTCTTTAATCTTATTTAATTCACACAAAACGGCTGACAAAGAAACATCTGGATTGTCCCTGAAACCTTTTGATGAGACAGAGGAGGAGCTTTCTGAGCTTAAACAGACAGACTTTCAGAACATCAGGGCAACAGTCAAACATGGCAGTGGTAGTGCAGTAGTATGGGTTTGCTTTGCAGCGTCAGACCCCAGAAGACGTCATGGGAGCATGCCAGAAGCAGCTGAATGAGTTTAAGAAAGAGAGATGAAGAGGTTCTGCTGAAGGTCACTTCACAGACACCCAGCTGGTGAAGACATTCAGAGGAGGACCTTCAGGTCCGGTGGAAAAGTGGAGTAAACACAGGGAGAAGGGAATTAAGGGCGTGCTGCGGTCTGATGAGTTTTATTCTGCAGAGATTTTATCTGAGCCTTTTTCTGGACTGCTTCAGACTCCAAGAACAGAGGACACAACATCTTTGACTTGGGGTGTCCTGATCATTTATTTTACCTCTAGTATGCAATAGTCGCGATGCAGTACGGTGGTGTAGTGGTTAGCAGTCTCATCCCAACGTGAAAACACCTCAAAACCCAGCTGGGTTCTTCGTGTGTGGAGTTTATGTTCTCCTGGTTCAAACAGATGCTTCTTAGGTTCCTTGATGGTTCCAAACTGTCCTGTAGGACTGTGCTTGTGTGTCTCTGAACTGCAGAACTGTCCAGGGTGAAGCACGCCTTCACCTGACTGCAGGTAGGATAGGCCCCAGCAACCCTGTGACCCCTTATGGGCGGAAGCTTCAGAAACAAACTTTATTTATTGGTGCGCAGAGAAACATCCGACTTGGGTCTGCTGGGAGGAAACATTATGTTGGGGATCCACTTCCTGCGGGGCCAGGTCGGACCGCATCAGCAGATCAGCAGAGGGGCCCCTCCCAGCGAAAGCGAGCCCCTCCCAGACCGAGCTGGCAGTGCGATTTCTCCACTGAGACGACTTTTTATTCTTATTCTTATACAAGGGTCTGCGTGAGGAAGCACTGGAGCTTAACATAGACATAAATTACGAAAAAATAAAAAACTAAATAACCATCAAGGCAAAGACTTAAAAAAAGAACAAAAAGGTAAATAATCATAAAATTAAATACACATCTGCGAATGAATGTAAAAACTGAAATGGACACAACACTGGACACTATAGTCAGTAATAATTAAAGCCAAATCAAATAATTTAGCTTTAAAATGGTTATATTTGTAGTTTTCTACAGGTGGGAGGGTTTTTCTGAGCTTGGCCGTATGTGTCTTTGACTGTTCATTCTGCTTCAAATAACTGACAAGCTTTTATTTTTGTGAAAACTCGTATTTGTTTCTAAAGTTTGGTTTCCAAGAGCTGAAAATGTGCTGGAGGAATTCATCTGAATCAAGACGGAGTCAGAAAAAGCCAGCAGAAGCATCTTGAAGGTGAAGGAGGGATGGGATGCTGAGGGGCTGAGGTCCTGTCCGCACCTTATGGATGTCGTGCAGCAGCTCAGCCCTGCAGCTCTCATGGTCTCACCTACCCGTTACCATGGAGACGCAGCTGAACAATGCAGGCTGGCAGACGGACGTGCAGCAGCCCCCCAAGTCCCCGGTTTGTCACAGAAACCTGAGGATCACGACAGTCGTCCAAGGATGTCCTCACGTCTTCCTCCGTCCACCTGGAGCCCTCAGATGGTGACATCTCTAGTTTGTGAAGTTAGGAAATGTTCAGCATGAGACACAAATCGTCCTTTTGGCTGCCTGGCAGTTTAAGCTCTTCAGGTTAGCTCGACCTGAATCACTGAGGCTCTTTGTCAGCAGACCGGTCTATATTTAGATTTTTGTGTGAGCCTGCAGAGCGTGTCGGTCTGTATGATTCTTCTTCTGATCTGACAGATGAAGAGCATGAAGACCCGGACCTGAAGTGTCTGTTCTGTCCTGACCGAGCCTCCTTTAGGCGGACAGTGTTAGCCGTCTTCTCTTGGACCCTGAAGGTCATGCTGACTTTTTTGGAACAATTTCTCTGCTCCTTCATATCTCTTTTCTTTTTACAGCTTCGTTCCGGTTGGACCGTAATGTAAAAACTGATGAATGCTGAAGATCTGCTTCCTGGCTGTGAAGACGGTTCCATCACCAAGACATAAGCTGTCTTATTCAAAAAAGGTGGTGTTCTGTCACAGATCCCCGATGTTCTCTTCGTTCCATATGTGTGAAGATGACCTTTCGGCATGAAAAACTCACTGAACCAAACTCAAGGTTTTGTCTGAATGCTCTTCATTCTGGTGTTTTGGATCTTAATCATAACTCAGAGTAAACTTCATTTACAAAAAGGCTCAGTTTTATTCCTACTATTTTCTTCCTGCTGTTCCATTAAACCTTATTTCTATGGATATGTCAGTTCTTCATCATATTTCTCATTTCTGAGACCCCTATCTCATTAGCATAAATTTAGGCCATGTTTTCTGCCCCGTAGTTCATCATCCTCCCACTAGGGGCAGTGCAAGGACTTTTCCTGTTGCCTAAATCTCAAAAACACTTTTGGCGGAGAAGGTTTTGCTAATTTTCTAAACTTTATGGTGAGAATAACTCATCTCTTCTTATTCGTGTTTGTAAATTAATATTTTCTTTATTGAAAAAAGGCTTAATTGGTTGATAATAAATTCTTCATAATCCCGTTACAGCATGGTATAAATGATTTCACACGGCAGGTAAATAAGGTGCTTTTTCCCTGAACACTGGTAAATATTTATGCATGCTAAACGAATGTTGTTGCAAAAGCTTTCCAAATTACCCAAAGGGTCATAATTATTACAATCTACAGCTCACACATAAGAAATCTTGTTGATATTTTTTGGGGGATTTCATCAAAGTGTAAAAAAAACACATCCTTATTCCAAAAAAATGAATTTTCCTTCAGTTCTGTGATGTAGTGATGTTTCCATGGTTAAAAAGGTTCTGTTTATGTACCATCATGTGTGTGTCATCAATCATCTTTAAAGAGTTTATCCTGATTAAAAGAATCAGTTTTATTCCAGGAAACAATCAAAAATATGTTGAATAAATGCAGAAAATCCACGATCTAAACCGGAATGAAATGAAATCTTTAGTTTGGGTTTCAACAAGAATCTGTGCTTTTGCTTAATGTGCTGTCTTAGATGACCCCCCCCCCCCCCCCCCTTCCATTGAGGTGTTCTCCCTACCATGACAAAGGTGGATAAAGGTGGAAAGATTTCATGTAATCCATGGACACCAGTGAAGATCACAAATCATTGAAGAAAAAAGGTTCAGAGCACTGTCTAGTGGGTCTAGATGACCCCACTCCCAACGTTAAAGTGCCTAGGATAGCACAAGGGTTATAGAGAATCAGATCCGCTAAAAAACAAAAACGGTCAAATCTAGACTTTTGATCCAAATGTGTTAAATTGTTGATCATTTAAAAGAATAAAGACTTGTGTTTGTCTTTTTTGTTATAATTTGACAACAAAGACAGCAGTGACTGGATGGTTTCTTTTCTGGTTACCGTTTGCTTCTTTGCAGATTCTAAAAGCTGACCCACATGCTTTTTTTTTTCTTTCTAAAGAGTTTTTCGTCCTAATTTTCTGCTGCTGCTCTCAGTTTAGTTTCTGTAAATAGATGCCGCAGATCTGTGGAAGATAAGAGATGCAGGCAAGGAAAGGCTCACACAGTCCTGAGACTGCAGCAGATTCCAGCCAATCACATGAAAGAAGCCTCCGGCCCACGTGGCTGATTCATAAAAACCAGGAGGAAATTCTTATCAATGCAATATAAACAAAAAAAAAAAGCCTCTGTCTTCTTTCATTAACGTGTCTCTGATCTGAGCTGGAGGCAAAGAAAAAGCTGATGTCCAGTTTGGTGCAAATGTTTTTTTTTCTTTCCTGCAGATCAGTTGGAGTTCCTGTATGTTTTCTCTCATTTCAGGACGCAGCAAAGAGGAGAAACCCAAAATATCTCGTTATGTGTGTCAGCAGGCAGCGACGGACGACCTCAGCCGGTAGCTGCTTATAGGTTTTAGGAGCTTCAGGTATGAGGAAATGAGTGAAACTTTCAGTCTAACAATGCCTCTATGGGGTTGGTGTAGTTTCATAGCAACCAATGAAATCTCTGGAGCTGCAGTTTCATGGCAACCTTTAGCAAAATATGCTCCACGCAGAATGAGTTTGTTCGTCATGGACTTTTCATTCCTGTTGCATAAGGATGTCTCAAGGGTTTGTTATGAATCAAAGATTAGTGAGGGTGTTAGATAAGAAGGTGTCCAAGGTGAGTGCAGCTCTGAGAAAACAGCAGTGGAAGAACTTCAGACGGAAACAGGACAGCCTGCAGAAGGTTGGATTTATTTCATAAGGGTCACCATACACAGCTACTGTATTGACCTGGTCATGACACTGGAGATGTCACTTTGCGCACGACGACCCCAAAGACGGTCTGATTGTGAAACTGGAGACAGACATGTGATGAAGAAGACTCCAGCGCCAAACACCAGTGGACCACAGCTATGCCATACCACTGTGCAAACACTGAACGCCTGTTGTGCAAAAGAGCAGCATCGTTTTCACTTTCCAAGCAAAAGTCACGACACGTTACGAAGGTTTCCCCCGATGCAGGTGGTGACCACCGAACCAGGAGGAACCAGAAGAATAAAAAGGACTTCTATACCGTTAAGCTGTGTTGGTTTGTTTGTGTGACGCTGAAGCTACAATAGAACAGGCAGCGGAAAACAGTCCAAATATGGGATATGTACATGTAAACCTCAACGCTTCAGGCTTCGGTCACAGTTGGCACACAGAAGATTCCAAACAATCTTTTGAGAAACTGTACAATTGGTCGCAGAGGACCACCGCAGAGCAGCTTTGAAGGAGGTCATCGGGTCAGCAGGAGCTCCAACCAAACCTGTCCAGGTGTTTTCAGCACACACTGGCACAGGAAAAGCAGGATTGGGTGGATGAGTGTGGGATTCCTTCACTTTGTTCCATCGGTCAGCAGGGATGTTTTGGAACAGCAGATTATGCCTCCTCTGCTTCCAAGGCTTATGTGCCGAAAGTGTGCTGGGCTAACTGTGGCCCCGTTAAGCCCGGCTCGGCTCTAAACAAAAATAGTGAGAGGAGCAGAAATTGGAGCACAGGTCAGCACCCTGGACAGCTCCAGCTCCAGGTCTGTTCTGGTCTTTCATCTCATCCGTTCTCCTCCCCAGAATGGGGGGGTTCATCCTGAGTGAAGGATGTGATGGAACAGAGAAGGAACAAAGCAAACAGAGAACATCTACAGGCATGCATGTCGGACCCCCCTCCCCCCGCACTGCGGCCTGACGTTGCGTAACACTGCGAAGCTCCAGAGAAGCCCTCAAACCCGCGCGGGTGCGTTCACATTCAAAGTGCGCCACAGTCCGGTTCCGGTCAGCGGTCCAGGTTGCCCTCGGCGGACTCGCGCTGGTTCTTCAGGTCCTGAAAGACCTCCGTGAAGAAGTGCGGGTCCGCGTTCAGCTGGAGCATTTTGGCGCTCATCCTGTCGATGATGCGCAGCGACGTCTCCCAGAAAACGTCCTTGTTGGCGTCAATCATGAAGGGCTTGAGCGGGTATGAGATCTCGTTGCCCATGTAGGAGTAGGACAGGTAGAGGCAGGTCTGGAAGGCGCCCTGCAGCTGCGCCGCGCTCTCCACGCCGTCCGTGATCGTGTCCTGGCACAGCAGGTACACGAACACAACGTTAGCCGGCGTGATGAAGCCAATGTCCTGCCAGCCCTGGATCAGGAGAGTCCGGTCAATGTTTCGGAACCAGAGGACCACCTCTGCGCTGCTTAGGTCCTGGACCTTGAAGCACCTGCGGCAGAGGAAGTCCCCCAAACACCGCAGCAGCTCCCCGGTGGACGCCTGGATCACGATCCGCCTCGGAGACACCAGAGAGAAGCTGCTGGGCTGCTTCTGCACCGACGAGAGCCGCCCGTTCTCCCCGCCCTGCGTGGGCACAGTGGGCACCGGCACCGGGATGGGCGCCTTGGGCCTCTTCTCCTCCGTCCTCCGGCTGTTCTCGCTGTTGCGCTGCGCCACTTGGCAGGACGGGAGCTCGCGCGCGGGCTGCGGGTTCGGGGTCACCTTCTTTGCGCTCTTCTTGGCTGAATTGGAGACCAGCTTCTTCCAGGAGAGCGACACGAACATGGAGTGGCGCTTCAGGCTCTTGTCGTTCTTCAGCCTGTCGGCGGAGACGTCTGCGTCCATGATGGACGCCTTTTTGCTGGCGGGGGAGATGGAGAGGACGGTGCCCATGTCTGCGGATGAGGTGAGCGCTGCCGCGCGCCGGGAGGATGCTGCTGTCGCTGCTTCTTCAGCGCAGAGTCTTCTGCAGTGAGAGGCGGACGGAGTCACGACTGCAGCTCCATCCACGCGTCCTCCACCCGCAGCTCAGCTCCAACGACGCCGCGCTGCCGCGCACCTGAACGGAGATCAGAGTCTGCGCCAGCATCAGGAACCCGGAGCAACAAGAGGCGCAGCGCCGTGACCGACAGCCGAGAACACCAATCACAGAGCAGATCGATGATCCAATCACAGCGGGGCGTGGCCTGCAGCTCTCCGTTTCTATTGATAGACTGTGACACTGTGGAACTGAGGGACTTTCCTGCTCTCTGTGAAAAGAAATCCAGCTGCGTAATCTGGATAATCCAACTAAGAGACTCTAATAGACCCTTCATTCGCTTTTAAGCAAACCCGAAAGAACAGTGCAGACCAACACAACAGAACCCTCAGATAAATAGGGCAGGTCTGCCTCCATGACTGCAGACCTGCTCCAGCTCGTGGTCAAAACCGGAGCAGCAGAAGGAACCAAAAACCGGGATCTCCATGAGTCTGTCAGCAGAAAAAACACCACGACTCTGTCCAGTTAAAAGATAAGTTCCAGAAAGAATTTCTCCTTTTTGCATCGGTCGAGCGCCTCATCTGGATTTAACCCTTGTGCTATCTTAGATGACCCCCCCCCCCCCCTTACATTGACGTGTTCTCCTACCATGACAAAGGTGGATAAAGGTGGAAAGATTTCATGTAATCCATGGACACCAGTGAAGATCACAAATCATTAAAGAAAAAAGGTTCAGAGCTCTGTCTAGTGGGTCTAGATGACCCAACTCCCAACGTTTAAGTGCCTAGGATAGCACAAGGGTTAACCCCAAATATCCTTGAAAAAATGCAGCTGAGACGTTCAAGAACCACACAGATCTGTAGGAGACCGGTTTGTCAGAGTTATCAAAGATGTCAGCAGAAATGGATTCTCCCAAACTTGCTTCAGTCAAACATCTGCTTCATCGAGTGTTTTTAAGATCTCTGATGTTCTGCAGGCGGTTCCACAAAAACCAGACAGAAGAGGCTCCATCAGATCAGACGCAAACTGAAAATAATGATCACAACTTAGAAAATAACCATGAATCTGGAGGAGCCAAAAACGAACGCGCCATGTGTGACCTCATCGCTCCTTCAGCGGATCCTGGAAGCACATCAGCAGGAGATGCTAGAGACACTTTTGAATGACCTGCAGTCATGAAGGCTGGTCGGGTAGAACCCAAACCCGGGAGAAGAACCCGCCTGAAGAGAAAAATCCAGACTTCTTCATATAGAAGAGGTTTGAAAAAAGTTTATTCTGAATCCACATGAAGAGATTCCTGCAATCCAGTCTTTTTGTGTTGGTGCAGAATTTGTGCAGTTTATTCTGAACTAATAACGTTTGGGATTAGGTTCATGAATAGAATAGAATAGAATAGAATAGAATAGAATAGAATAGAATAGAATAGAATAGAATAGAATAGAATAGAATAGAATAGAATAGAAGCTTTATTCATCCAGTAGAAAATTCAGAAGTACCCAACTGCTCGCATTCAGAACCACACAAGAACCCCCCCCCCAAATAATATTAATAATTATACATAAAAACAACCAAAGATTAAAATTAAAAATTAAAAATATTAATTAAAACCTTTAATGAATCCATAAACAATCAAAAATAAAATCTTATACAATAAAGGAATTCATTCATTCATTCATTCATTCATTCATTCATTCATTCATTCTCCACAGCTGCAAACACAGATTTCTTGTGGATGATGGACTCATGTGTCCCTGAAATCTTTCCATTTGGCTCATGTCGATGTTTCCTCTGTGAACCTTCAGTTCTTTGGTTTTCCAGCAGTTTCTTTGGAGAACCGTCCTCCTGAGCAGGACCAGGACTGCAGCATCATCAGGACAGAACCTCACCAGAGGGTCTCGGTCAAACCTGGACCATGCCTTCACTTCATCTCCAAACCGCCTGAGGGTGGCTGTGGGGGAGCGTGCTGCGGTTCCTCCTGATCTGTTCGGATCCCCGCGCTGATCCCATTACCGTGAAAAGGACTGGCACTCCTCCACCAGGTTACATGACGGATGTCTGACCCTCCACCCGAAGTGGGACAGACAGAAACCCGCTCAGACTCACAGAGGAAGAAGTCCCAACATCCATAAAACCCCAACACCAAAGTTCTGGGTGGTGTTCTTTAAATATTTGGAGCAGCGAGGAAGCTGAGGAGAGCTGTTGAAGTTAGATCATCAGAAGCACCAGACGAAGCTCACGTGCTTTTGGCGGGATTATGGGTTTGCTGGGTATTCTGGGACTTCGGAGGAGGTCAGTGAAGGAGGATCAGGATTGAGCGCCACGTCTGTATTTTAAGGTTTTGGAACACAAGTTATTCCTGTAGCATGACATCATGATTGGGGGGTTTTCAGACGCTTTTAGCAAACTCCAGTCAAGTCTCTGTTGTCTTTTTGTCACGTTTTCTGCAGACACACACATTTAGAAATAACCATCAAAGACACGGCAGGGGAAAACAGTGTTTCTCTAGAGTGATGGTTTCCAGATAAAAATGAAGAGAAATGACTGAAATCTCTGCAGGAAATCCCTCAATTTAACATTAAATCAGTTTATTTGAAAAGTGAACATTCTAATCAAAACATATGAGGGTCTGACTGAATAGATTTAAGGATGGAATCCATGGATTGGTCAGACGTTTGTAAAACATTTAATGCAGATAACTGTTCTATGAACCGTGCTGACAGTTTAGTTTGAACCGGTAAAGAATCTGCACATGGCCTCCTCCCCCTGGTCTCTGCCCTCAGATCAGATGACTTAACCTCCAGCTGGGTCTTCAGGTGAAACAGGTTCCGTTTAAAGGCATCAAACCTTTTCCTCACTCACTCATCCTCACAAAAACAACACATTCCAGTTTAACCTCATCATCACTTCCTTAACGGCCCCAAACATCTTCCTGAGTGGAACAGATTAATCATCATCAGTTAATCCCTGTTTTTCCTCCCCAGACTGAAGGACCCGGGGTTTCCCGTCCCGGTTCTGCCTGCAGCTCATCTCACAGCTTAAGTTCAATATAAACAGCATGTAGATCAGAGGAAACACTGCAGATGTCCTCAGTGTTGTTGTTTTCATCAGCATCTTTTACCCCAAACACTAAAAGAAAACCGCAGCATCCAAAAAACAGCAAACCACAAATAAAGATGAAAGGTGGGACGGTTGCATTGTGCCGTTGAGGCGTACGGCATTACCCGTTCCTCTTTTGATCAGCAGCGTGTTTGATCACAGATCAGAAACCGATCAAAAGAGATGCTTTGATCCCAAACCGAATCTACAGACGAATAGTGTCTGCGTTAAAGCGCCTGAAGCGTTTCAGCTCCTGGGTTCACAAAGAAAAACTGTTTTCTCTTTAGTTTCCTGTCTGGACTCTCGAATCTGATTTTTTATTTGGGTTTCATTGATTTGAAATGGATTTCGATGAATGATTTTGTCAGCAGAGCCGGATGATCTGCACAGAAAACTATCACCTCCCAGCAGGGAACATCTTTAGGAAACCTCGGATCAGATGCTGGTGAAACTGCAGGAAAACGTTTGAAGAATCTCAAAATTTGACTTGATGCAAGAAGAAAGATGGAGCACGGAAAATGAGACGACAGAGATCATTGAGAAAAGAATTTCACTTCTTTCTGTTTATCCCACAGAGAATCAATGCAGATTCACATCCTGAGAAAATGGGATTTAAAGTACATGAAAAAGGATTTAACAGATCAATCTAAAGTGGATTTTTTCTAAAAAAAATGAAAACAGCTGATGCAAAAAAGATGCAGACAAATTGAACAACTAGGAGACAAATAATCAAATGAATGAACCTTTGATTTAAACTCCTAAACGTGTGCGGTGAAAGCAGCCTCAGGCTTTGGTTCTCAGCTTTCAGTAATCTTCTTTTCTAACATTTATTCCGAAACATTAGCAGCGCGTCCTGACAGGTGAAGCAGCTGCTGTGACGATGCTTTGGATTATGCAAGAAGCTCTCAGGGATCGGCCTCTCCGATCCCACGTGACAGCACCGCCATCTGTTGGTGCGCACCTGTAACTGCAGCAGCAGAGGACACCTCTGCAAACATCTTCATCAGGTAAAAAACAAACATTTGTTCAAAGAAAAGTGGAAAAAAATGCGCACCAGAAATTATCTTGATGTTAGGGTGTATAGAAATTATTTAGAATAGAATAGAGTAGAATAGAATTGAATTTATGAAAACCTTCACCGACAATTAGAGTTTATTCTAAAAAAAGAAAAAAAGATTTCCAATGTTTCATTGATTCAGGTGAGTTTTCATTTGTTTATCAGCTCGTTGCTGTTTTCTTCGTGGAGGTTAATGATGAACACGAACTCAGTGTGATACATATCTGTTTACTTTACGTATTTTTAATGAAACAAAGAAAAGCAAGTTTTCAGTCCGCCAAAGAGCGGCGGCCGTCCTGCTATGCTCAAACTCACCACTGGAGGGCTCACTTTAGCCGTTTTCAGGATCATCAACAGGCAATTTTTTAGAGTAAAGAATGAAAACAAACAGAAGGGTCACAACACAACACAACACATTAACACACAACACATTAACTCACAACACATTAACTCACAACACATTAATTTACCACACAACAAATTAATCTCACAACACAATAACTCACCACGGAAGTAAAGCTGTGTTTGAAGTGCTTTTATTCTGAAATTTCCACTGGGCTGAGCGGCTAACTACCTAACAGAAAGTAACTTCACAGTGAGCTGTGGAGGGTAATACTGCTGCATCAGCAAGTAAGAGTTTCTGCTTTCTATTTTCATTGTGACGCATATATACATATAACTTATCCAATTCTGCCAACTTAATTAAATTACTTCTATTGGTAACAAGTAACTGTGTTAAATTTATTCAACCTAATTTCTTACGTCTATAAAACTCAATAATTGTTTATACAACTCAAATTTACATATTTTTCTAACTAAATGTCATCTGACTCCAATTCAATTAATATTTTTTCCATCTTATTTAATTGTAATTCTTGAACTCTCATATGTCTAAGTTTGAGCCGGCAGATATGCTCATTTGTATAACAATAAAAAGAACAAAACAGCACATGCTTAGCGCGAACATTCATTTAGGAATTTTCCGAAATTCGCAACATAAGGCTTGACTGTAGGGGTGGTATATAAACTCATCATACTCTCTCTCCCTCTCCCTCATGGTGCAGAGACTTAAGAATAACTCGGAAAAACACAGTAAAACAGCTAAACAATTAAACACATTTGGTCAAAAACCCACACTTAAACCCACATCTGTCCAGACAGGCAAAGGGAATGGTATCCCACAATCCCTTGCGGTGCCGATCTAACAGCAGCACCAAAGTTACACCTACTTAATTGAATTAATTTGAAGGAAAGTAAAATAACTGTCTGATAACTCCATGTTATTTTTAAGCTGACTTAACAAAAAAAAAAGATTCATCTTAACTGAAGCAAATAATTAAGGTAGATCAAAGTAAAACAGTCTTTCCAACATCCATATGTGGTCTTATCAGCCTCTCACAGTGGAAAAAGTATTATCTGAGCTTCTTCATCCACTAAATCATCTTCAAATGGACACGCCATGCTGCTTAACCCCTCTGTAAACAAACTAACCTTCAACTCAACCTGCTCCAGACCAGGTTATGTTCAGAGCATGAGTTGCTATGGCAACTTGACCTACCCTGAAACATACCTCCATTTCTGGGGCCTGTTTCAGAAAGGAGGTTTAGTGTAAACTCTGAGTGCGTTAACCCTGAAATCAGGGAAACCCTGGGTTTTCCGTTTCAGAATGGGAGGTTTGTTAAACCAGAGAAAGCAGAGTAAATCAAACCCGTTTCTGAAAGAGAGGTAACTTATACTCAGAGTCAGTGTCCATGGTTACTTACGCTGTGAACCTAACCTGGTCGGGAGCAGGTTTCATTTTCTAAACTCAAGGTTTCTGCCGGTCCCCTCCCCTTTTTAAAGACGAAGCGGTATTTTTTGCTTTAACCTTCATTGTCCACATTTCCGTCACACAGAGACAAGTGACAGGAATGGCTTGTCCTTTTTGGAGGACCCAATAGACGAGGAGGCTGCATTAATTCGTAGAGAATTACATTTACGTCGTACGAGGATTTTGAGACCTAGACTGGATTTTTTGTCATTTCCCCATACGTTTTTGTTTGAGCGTTACCGTTTTTCGTTGCAGTCAATTACATATATACAATGAAAACAACATTAGATATGTATTGCTATGTAGATGTTTCATATGTCAAATATTGTCAACAAAGCCTACATCCATGACATGCTCACATTTGACCTGATTGAATTATGTTTTTATACTTCATTTTTAGCTGCTGCCATGTTCTTTTAATTCCTGCAGGATTGCATCTACATGAAAATGAAATCAGGGACATTGAATTAGATTAATGTAACAATTACTTTATGGAAACACAATTTGCTAGCACTGCTTACTTTCTTAATCCCATATAAACCTACACCACTTGATCAATACAAGGGTAGACAAAAGTTCACTTTGAAAAACACAATTGCATGGATTAATATTAAACTGACCAACGTTTGCAAGAGGGGAAGGTTAACAAGAAAGTCCTCTAAACATTATCAACGTTAAATGCATTCCCCCCCCCCAGATTGGTTCTGTACACTATGCAGCATTTCATGCATTTACACCAGGAATAACACTTCAAAAGTACACCTAAATATCGCCATTTTTTATTTCACTCCTTACGCTATTTAAAAAGTTATTACAGCCAATATTTTATAACAATGATTTAAATGCAAACTTAGGCATTAACTTGAGCAGCTATGTTTTCCCACGCTAACTGTCTCTGTTTTGCAGATGCAGCGGTGTTGCTTTTCTTCTGGAATATGTGCTCATATTCACTGTAACTCTGCAGCAGCACGTCAAGTTCAGCTGGAGAAAAATACGCAGACCTCTTTTTTTCCACGGTTGCCATGGTGACTCGTGATATCTGCGCTCCATTGATAATGGCTTCTTATAGTCACGGTGCTCACGCTCACCTCCGAATCAGTCCACTCAGAGTTGATTGACCTAACTCGGATCAGCTTCTCTGAAACAGAAAACTCAGAGTTGTTAATCTCTCGATTGACCAACTCAGAGTTCAAGTTCAACCTCAGAGTTGGTTGAACCTCCTTTCTGAAACAGGCCCCAGCTTCTGCTTCAGACTTTAATAACTTCAGAGGAGACACAGAAATGGCTGAACACGTCTTTCAGGGTTTATACTTTTGGATTTGGTGTCAAGATATTCAGAAATTCTTATTTCACCTATGTTTTTTAAACATTTTCTGTTGAGTTTTAATGTTTTAGGCGCGGGGTCATTCACTATGACTAACATGCCTTTTCACCAGGTATCAGGTGTTCACACATTTTGGTGAGTTTGTGTCAAATTCTTTGCTCAAAGGCTCAGGAAGAATGGTGAAACCCATCTGGTTCCTTGAGTCCAGAAAATGACAAAGTCTTCTCATGAACAGATTGTCTCTCCGTCCGGTTTAAAGACTTTTTTCAGCAGGTCACGCAGAAACCTGCCTCTAGTGGCCTTTTGAGGAACTGCAACCTTTAGGACTTCTGGGTTCATTTAAGGATCAGGACCGATTCTTTGTTCTTCTCAGAAGAGCGTTCACGTTCCAAGACATCAAACGGGAGTCTGCTCTTCCTCAGAAACGCTTTTATTCAGATTAAATCAGAGTTAACGCCACAGCTTTGCATCCTCAGGCCATCAAAGAATCCCTGAGTTGGAATGAACTGGATTCTAGCGGCTGTGGGGGAGCGGACGCCGTGCATTTCAAAACAAGGGTCATTTACAAAAGTGGGAAAACCGCAGTCAGCATGACCTCCATCTGGACATTTTCATTATTTACAGCTGTGTAAACCGCAGAGGCTGGACGGTTCCCCCTCCCGCCGTGGGTTTGATCTCCAGAGGATGTAAGCAGGTCCGATAACTGTCAATATTTACACGCGTGCACGGTTTGAAGTGCACCAGAGTTCTCAGGTTTCATTCAAAGGTCTAGAAGCAGGTGACCGCAGCGGCGTTTCCCACATGCAGCGTAAAGCCACGAGGGGGGCCGGCTTGATATCACGTCTGCTGGGGGTGTGGAGGGGTGACGGTGGGTGGAGGAGAACATCAGATGGAGAAAAACTCACAGGAGCCCAGAGAGCAGCTTTGTGGTTAAATCCTTTAATATAATCAAGTGTTTCAATTGAACATAAAAATAGCTGTAGAAAAGAAAAGCGGATGCTGCAGACGGATGACTGAGGAGTTTAGAAAGATGATGAGATGCCAATCACAAAAAAATAAATCTGAGGAACAATTGACAGAACGGGACAGATCCTGGCGTTTCTGGTCCACGCCAGCGACCGGACGGGCTGGACTGAGACCAGACGGACACGGCGACGAGTTTCAAACAATCTCCGCTACGGGGAAACGGGAGAATTCCTTTAAATCAACGAGCGTGTCAGCCACTAATCTGTCCTGCAGGGCTCCAAACCATCACACTCATGGCTTCGCATCTACGCTTTTGCAAAAGAAAAGAAAAAAAGACGCTTTTAGTTAAGGCTTGCATGAAATCTGTCCGGTTAGAGACCGCTACAGGGAGGGGTGGGGGGTGATCGCCTTAAAAAGCCTCAGGAGGAGGGTCGTTCTAACAGAACGTCCCAGCAACCCCCCCTAAAGAAAGGGTTTCCACCCCGCCGTGCCGGAACAGGACGGGCGGTTCTTAAAGGGGGAGGCCAGCGACCCATCCTCCGTCTAAGCAAGCGTGACTTAAGGCAAAGGTAAAAATATCCTCACTACAGTCTAAGCCAACAGCTGAGGGGCTACAGAAAGAAAGAGGACGACCTTTCCCTGCAACCCAACTCCACCCCCCCCCGAGGAGGGAGGGGGGGCTCCTCCTGACCGACCGCTCCCTGTCAGACCGACGATGCGTTTCAGGAAACATCTGGGACGATGAGAGGAATGACGACGAGGATCTGAGGACGTGAACGTGCCGCCATGCATTCTGCTCACAGGTGCCTGGGGGGAGACGGGGTCTCCTCGGTTCGGGGGACGCTGGGATCGACGCTCAGAGACCCCCCACCACCCTTAAACTACGTCCAACATCTGTTCACTCCTGTGTTAGAGAGGAGAGCAGAGCGCGTCTGGCGGTGACCTCAGAAGGTGGAGATGGCGAGATTTGGGGTGACGTGACCTGATTCTGGAGAGCCAGGCTGGGCCTCAAGGCACCGGTTTCATTACAAGTCCCTGTTAGTGATGGTGCCCCCTGCATGGGGGGGTTAAAATAACCAAATGGAGAATGGACTGCGCCTCTGCTGGTGAGTGACGGGAACTGCAGGTGGGCGTGGCGTCATGTGACCTCAGGCTTAGCAGCTTAACCTGGTTGGTTCTGAGACTTAATGGGGCCTGATGGGAGGGGGGGGGGGGATTATGATAGACATTTGGATTAGAGCTGCGTCTCCCCATCCTTCTGTTATGTGACGCACTGGGGGGGCTGGACTCCAGAGTCTCTGTTAGAGAATTTTTGACGTAGTGGTGATTGGACGCGTGGCCCCCCCTCCCCTGATACTAAGTGGGGGGGGTGGGGGGACACCACATGGTAGCTGTACTGAAACAGCCATTTATCAGCAAAGGGGGGCAGGGGGGACACAGTTTAGTTTTGTTTCTTGGCCTGCTGGTCGCCATAACTGGAGCCGGTTTTCTTCACCTCGGTGACCCCGATGAGACGACGGATGGCTATGGAGGCTGCAAAACAGATGGGGGGGGGGGGGGGGGGGGGGGGGTCAGCTGGCGATAAAAACCCGGCATCAGCCCCCTCTGTACGTCGTGACCCACCTATGATGAGGAAGATGATGAAGCCGATGATGAGGAGTGGGGAGCCGCTGACCACCACCCCATAAGCGAAGTTTATGAGCGGCGAAAGCAGAAGGGTGGCCCAGAACAGGAAGTTGAGCAGCGTCCATGGGCGGCGGGGCGGGATCACCGTGGGTCCGGGGAACTTGCCTTCCTTGTTGTAGATTTCCTGTAAGGCGTCCTGAGGGAGGAGGAAGAGGAAAGTTCTGAACGATGATACAAACTGCTGCAATTTCATCAATTTCACATGTCTTTTATTCTGAAAATCCTTTCAGGAATCATAATAAAAGGCAGGAGTCCCATTTGAAGACTTTCCTTTCTTCCCAAACGCTGGAACAGTTTTAGGACCAACAAAGAACCTGAAGTGGTTTACGGCAGAACCACAAAGTTAGTTCATGTCAACAAGGAGGCTCCCTCAACCAGCCATCAGTCTTGGCGTACCACAGGGCTCTGTGCCTGGACACATACTATTGTACAGCCTGAAAACTCTTCTATGCTGATGATACTCAGGTATACTTCTATAGAAACCCAGAAAATAACTTAACTGAAGAAGTTAAAGGACTACAGACATGTTTAAAAATGAAGAAAGATGACAACTCCTGCGCTACATTGGCAAGTGGTCCCTCACTATGCCCTGATTGGCTGTTGATCATTAATGTGTCATGTTTCCTGTACAGAATGTGTTCATATTACATAAATCCCATCTTTGTTTTCATTCTGTAAAACTGGATTTATTCTTCTATGAAGTTTGATCCTTGAGAGTTTAAACGAGAGAGAAAAGTGTGAAAATGTTCACGTCTGTCTGCCTAAAGCAGGGGTGTCAAACTCCAGGCCTGGAGGGCCGACCTCCTGCTGGTTTTCCAGAAATCCTGCCTCATCTGCTGCGGATTACCTGGATCAGGTGTGTTTAGCCAACAAGAGCTTCATTGGCAGGCTGGTTAGAAAACATGCAGGAGGACCAACCCGGACTCAAAGCCCCGACCTGCTGATGGGAAGTCTATTGATGCATCTTTTACTTCAGGATTCTAGCAGTTTCCGTCACTGGTGGACAGTTCAAACCCCAAACAAACACGTGAGGAAGAGCAGCTCCATGATGTCGAGTCACACGGATGCAGACTTTGACCTATTGAGCATCTCTGTGTGTTCATGTTATGGCCGTGGTCATCAACCCAATGGTTTTTTGTATACGACATTCAAATGTGTGGAGAGGATCCAGAGTTTGAGGAGGAGGCTGGTCCCCAACCCTCATGGCAGTTCAGGCGACCTGTGAGCTTAGGGTTGCCGCCGCCGCGTCGGCTTACTTTCTCCTGGTAGAGCTTGTGCAGCCAGTGGGCACACTCCTCCTCATCTTCGGGTATCTCCTCCACGGTGAATCGCCTGGTCAGAGAGGAGAGAACCTTGAAGGGAAGATGTCGTGGTTCTGATGCTCTTCACCCGACAAAAGAATCAACTTTCTTTATACAAAAGATAAAAAGGTGCTGGTTTGGCGTCATGTGTCCTGATGATCAGAACTAGGATTCTGGAGAATAAACTAGCACAGGCTTTAAAGCAGAGACGCCTCCTCACCTGACACTCAAGTCGGCTTTGTACTTCTTGCCGTTGACGATGCCCAGCAGCGTGGGCGTCTGTTTGTCTTGGAAGTTCAGGGTCACGTCATAAACGGCCTTCACTGCAACCGGAGACAACATTGGAGCATCCGGCCAAACGTCCTTCTGGAGAATCGGCGCTCCTTACCTGTGCCTTTGAGGCACCGCAGCGTGGTGGTGAAGCCTTTGGTCCGGGGTAACAGGTGGTATTTGAGTTGGGGGAGGCCTTTGCTCTCTGCGACCTGCATGCTGATCTGATGCTTCTTCTCGGTGAAGCGGGTTCCTTCACAGTACAGCAGGAACTGTGGAGACACAGGAGTTCTCCAAACTCAAACATCCAGACAGATTACAGCAGTTTTTGACCCCAATTTACCAGATTATCGGAAAATTAAGCAAAATATTTTCTAGTGAAGAAAACTACCTGCTGTGTTGCTGCAAAAGTTGACATTTTAAAAACAAACTTCACACCTTAATCTGACTAATTCAATCTGCTGCTTTTCCGTTTATTGTTGCTTTTTTAAAATCTCCTGCAGGTGAAGCAGGTGCTTCACGTGGAACCAGCAGGTTCAGGATCCTAAACCTTAAAACTAGAACCCAATGCTCCTTAATCTGATGGTTTGTTGGTGCATCCATAAGGATAAAATCCCACAGCGCAGCGTTACAGAACGTCATCCAATTCATGCAACAAGGAGCAGAAGGTTAAACAACTACAGGGATATAAAAAAATTTTTTTTAATGCAAAGTTATATCAATAAGGATTTTTTTGGGACAAAGATAAAAAGGCGGACTGAAGTTGGGCACAGTGGGTTCTCTGGAAACAGCATCGCTGCCAACAGAATCTGGGCCAAAGGGCTGCTTGGAAACAATCAGTCATCTTTCAGGAAAATGTGTAAAAGATTAAACCAAACAAAAGTTTTTCTTAATTTCTCTGACCAAACACCCACGTCTGATGGAGATGCAGCAGCTGTGTCGATCGGGTCATGGTTTCATTTTCCTCTCCAGCTAAACTTTCGACTTGTTTCAGAATAAAAATCCAGAAATAAAAAGACTTTGGCTACATTCACACTGCAGGCTGAAACGACCCAATTCCGATTTTTTTGCCCCTATGCGACCTGTATCTGATATTTCATGACAGTCTGAACGACACAGATCCGATCTTTTCAAATGCGACCTCCGTCTGAACGGCCAGGCCACATGAATCCGACCCGTACGTCATCATTCTGCGTTGAAATAGGCGGGAACGACGACATAAACATCGACCATGGCGGACGATGCTGCTGAGACCAGTCAGTGGAAGGGAAGCGAGGTCACCCATTGATTCATATTTGGGGTGACAGCTCTATTCAGGCCAAACTCCAGGGCTCTTATCGCAACCGGGCGGTTTTTGAAAAAATTTCCAGCGAAATGGCCGAGCGACATGTTGAACCTTCCCCGCGATGACTTTTTTTCCTTTCCGACCGTGGTCAGAAGCGCGGGGGACAGAAGGACCCTCCTTCGGGTTCACTTCCCTGTTCGGACCCTCAGATTCTCCAGAGCGGGTTAATAAGCGGGTCAATAGCATTTCTTCTGGGGGAAACCTTCTTTAATCACTGTTCTCCTTCCTCCGTAACACACAACATGAATGCGCCCCCACTGTCCCCCAGCGCTGCACGCGCCCTCTCCTCTCTCTTACACACACACATGCGCGCGGCCCCCAGCACATACACATCAGAACAGTGGGTCCAGACGATCCTGGCTCCAATGCCTTCTTAAAATGAGAGGATTGTTATTGTTATTATTGAATGTAATGCAAAAAGAGCTCAGCTTTGACAACACTGTTGTTGACATCCATTGTTAACGTTAGCTACTTCCACAGACAACAGTGACGTCGTTCACCGTTGAGTACTCTTCTGGGCATGCGGGTCACTTCTGGGTCATTTCACGGTCACAAAGGAAATCACAAAAGTTCACATTTAATTGGAAATGAGAACGGCCTAGCAAGAATTTTTTTTGAGCATTAATCCCTGCAGTGTGAACGTAGCTTAATTGGCTGAAATGAGTTGAAAATAATCCCCGTTGTCACATTTTTGGATCAAGAAAAATTCGACGCAGATACGTTACATTTGAGACCAACCAAATGTCGTTTAAGCCGTTCAAACTGGAACAGAAGAAGAACCGTTTTCCATTCTTTCTCATTCGTAGTCACTTAAAGTCTGACTGAGGGAACGGAGAAGGAACCTACCCACATATACTCGGGATAGTCTCTGAGTCTTCCCAGGCCTTTGAAGACCGTGTCTCGGTCCTCCTCCCACCTCCTCTTGCAGAAAACGATTTCTAGAAAGTACCAGGTCCAGCCGATCAGAGGGACCTTCAGCAGCTCGTGTTTGGCCAGCACTTTGGAGCCCTGCGGCGACAGGAAATGTTTTTGACCACAACGCTTCAAGCAGGAGCAGCAAAAACAGCGTGCAGGCGTCACTCACTCCCAGGACGCCGTATCTTTCACAGATGGTCCAGCCGCACAGGAAGTCGATCTCAAAGTTGTGGTTGAGGATGATGATGACGTGCTCCTTGCCGAACATGTCCACCGTGGCCTGGTCAGTGTATAGAGTGCACTCTGTGCCCGACCACCACTCCAGCAGCATCACCAGCTCTGCACAGACACGGCCAACGTCAGCTCAGCTGACGCCGGCGCCGACAACCAGGCGGGGACGTCTTTACTCACGGCTCCAGAGGGAGTAGGACAGGCGGCAGTTGATCCGGCGGTACAGCTGCCTGTTGATTGGCCAGAGGACGCAGGTGCACAGCTGGAGGAAGTTTATGATGAGGCCGCTCACCACGAACACGAAGCCCATCAGCAGCTGCAGGATGAACAGGCTCTTCAGGCTGGCCAGCAGAGCCATGGCTGAGGAGCCTGGAGGGCCGAGAGGACTCCTCTCTACACACTATGACCAACCTGAGGAGGAAGAAGAAGAGGAGGAGGAGGAGCAACATTTATGCCAGAACACCAGAGCAGAGGTTCATTTGATGTCAGGAGCAGTTCCTTACCACGGTGGACTCCTTTACAGGCCCCGCTTACACGGTCCGTCAGCCAATATCACCGACCTGCAAAGGAAGAGAGGGGCTCAAAAAAAAAACACAAAAAGGGAGAAGGGCCTGGAGACCTTTGGGGTTCGGAAGGAGGTTCTGGAGCAGGTCAGCAAGGCTGCTCCCAAAGCAGTAGGTGCAGAAAAACCTCACGATTATCACTGTCACGTCTGTCACGATGAAGATCTGAGCGGCCCAACACACCTGCTGGTTTAAGGTATCAGGTGCTGATTTGGCGTTGGCTTGAAAACGCGTCAAGAAATCCAAAATTCCTGAAGAACATTTACCAGAAATGAAAACCAGTAAAGTTCTGACCCAAAAACCCCAGTGAGAGCACAAGCGGAGACTTTGCTGTAGAGCAAAGCATGCTGGGACAGACCAGTTAAAGTAGGAATGTGATACTGGATGGGCGGCAACTCAAAACTCTAGTGGCCACTTGGATGAGCGGTTTTAAACTTCAAGACCAGTCACCGCGACTCAACGTCACGACTACATCACCAACAAACTGAGCAGAACACGGTCCTGCAGAGGTTCTCTGGAGAACATCACAACAACGTGGTCTCTTCAGCTGATCAAACACAACGCTGCTGAAAGGAAGCCAAAGATCTCAAACAAACCTGGACCTTCTCGCGCTTGATTGGTTCCTGTGAGCGAGGAGGCCGTGGCGCTCTGTGCCCACATGTGCAGCAAAGCCCATTAACGTGTAGGTCAAGCCCGTTTTATGGGAGCATAAGCTGTGGAGACCAAAGGCTCTTTAGGAGGCTTTTCCATCTGCCTCGTCTCCTGGGATTCTTCCAGCTTTATTAATAAAGACGCCCTACTATATTTACCAAAACAACACAAACAACGAGGAAGAAGAGGCAAATGTATGGTTATCGCGATATCCAGCTGTGCAATACGCATATCGCCAAAGTCGGCGAAGATCGCGAAAAATGGTTTCCTTAAAACATTATTATGGCAGCTTGAAGTATTTAACGAATCTAATCCCTTTATGCATTTGACCAATCGGATGGATGCCTTCACGTTAGATGTCATTTGGAGTATAGAAAGTTATATCGTCGTCACAATATTGATCACAAATATGGCAAATCGCGATTTTTCCTCACATTTTGGCACAAACGGCCCAAAAAAACTGTGTCTCACAGACCAAACGTCATCCATGTCTGAACCTTTATGATCAGAAAAAGTTGAATTTGAAGGATCTAACAAATAACTACTTAAAATAAGTTGGTCAAAGTATTATTTTTTAGTTTGTTTAGCCGTAATCATCACATTTCTTTGTGAAGACTGTCTGAGGAGCCTTGTCTTCAACAAGAGCCTTTTATTTAATCCAAACAGATTACTGTGTGGAAGCAACAAGTGTAATCCAAGCTACACAAGCCCTGTGACTCACTGCAAACACAACGCTTCACGCTGAAACGCCTCCGCCGTCCTGCTTCAGCCGAGCTGCAGACCTTTAGTTTCAGAGGACCATCAAGGTCAGAATAAACGCTGGAAAGGAGACGTTAGCAGCTTCTAACCATAAATCAAAGTTCTGCTGTGGAGCTCCTCAGATCCACCTGCAGAGATCAGGTCTCACTTTCCCAACATCCTCATTTCCAAACGTACCCGCAGCCTGAAGATGGCCGGTTGTCACGGATTTTAAATCCTTCTCCTAAGATCCGGCGTGCAGTCTGAGCGCGTCCAGCTGCGAGAGCGTTTTCTACATCCCATAAAGCCTCCTGCTGACTGGGTTTCGCCTCCGCTGACCCCCAACCATGAAGTCAGACGAAGACATTTCCAAATATAACATGAACCTTGTCCTCATTATCCTCCCCCCCACAACAACACCACACTCTGCCCTGCAAGTCTGAACAACAAAACTATCCGGACGCATGTTAAACGACCCGGGACTCGATCCCGTTCCTCTGTCAGCTGAAGTGATCCCGTCTCTCAGAAGATCCCCGCTGGATCAATGTCAGGGTTGAAGATGAAGGAGCAGCTGCTGAAACCAGCTCTGTGGGATTCTGTCTGTGCAGGACGTCCCTGAAGCCTCCGATGCATTTGGATGGAAAGCTGTAGTATAAACTTCTGCTTTAGCATTTCATTTCTGTCATTAAAACTCCAAACGCTTTGGGGACAATAGACTTCATGATACGAGCAACTCGTTTAAGGATTTCAGCTGAATATTGTGAAAAAAAAAGCAGCCTGGACCGAAACATTTCCAGCTCTGCTGCAGTGATCTACATAGAATTGACAATCCTGTTCTTTCTTCTGAAAGCCGGTTTGGATCTGCAGACCGTATGTTCTTCACATGTAGCTCGATTTCTTTCTACACGGCTTCAGGACGGAGGAACAGCGGAGACGTGGAAACCTGCACCTGTGCTGGAAAGATTAGCGATGCTGACCGGGTTAAAGCAGCTTAAGGCCGGACAGCTGCCTCCCCTCAGCCTCCCAACCAGAACCGCAGCTTCCTCGGAGCGCGCGGGAACACGACCCAAACACACGACACGCCAGGACGAGTCCGGACCTCTACTGCCCAGATGTTCCAGGGGGAAGAGCTTCATTTGACTGCTTCTCTGCGGCCGGCAGCTTCACGCCCGCTCGCTGGAGACGCTGCAGCTACACTTACCAGTAAACATAGTAGGCCATGGCCATCAGCACCATGGCCCCACAAATGCCGGTGAAGATCATGACGGCGCTCTGGTTCAGCATTTTCGCTCCTCCAGAGACTGACAAAAAGGAGAAAGAGTCTTGTGGGGAGCACGGCGCGGTCACACGGCGGCCTGCTTCATCACCACGATAATCCCACAGAAGCAGAGCGGGAGATTATGATGATGACAGCAAAAATGGAGCCGAACCCAAGACTGCTGGAGGAAAGCGCCCGATCAGCACGCCGGGCTGGTTCTGAGCAAACAGGGGTCCATTAAGCAGGACAGCAGCATGAAAAATGGATGTCCATTCTGCATGCAGGAGCATTCATTGAGCCAAACGCTGGGAGGAGGGCCAGAGGAGAGGTCTCACCTCCAGAGGGAAGAAGGTGCACATGTGCAGCCAAGCAGGGCTTTGCTTGGATTCCCATCCTGTAATCCAGTAGATTAGATTAGCGCTGATTAGCAGGCTATGTGCACCCTGGATATGTCGCACTTCATTAACTTCAACAAACGCCGGCGTGGGCGGGGTCCACCTACACCAACGTCTGCATCTCCTGTGGAAAAGCAGCTTCTTCTCTGTGGCATCATGACCAACATGAAGACGAGGATGAGACCCCGATCACGAGGCTCCTTTTGATCAACATCACCAGCAACTATTCTAAAATGAAACCGTGTTCTAGAAACACATCCTCTGTTTGGATCAAATGTTATTCAAATCCAGCAGAAGAAATGCAGCAAATGTTCAGCCTGAGCTCATAAACACATAAGGTGGGGTTCAGTGTCTTGCCCAAGGACATTTCGACTCATTGGTGTGCAAGGTGGGAATCGAACCTGCATTCTTACGATCATGGGTCGACCGCCCTACCGCTGCACCACGGCCGCCCCCAACAGCAGAACAATAACAAGATCTCAGCCAGAACCAGCTGGTTCTGTTGTTCTGAGCTACTCAGTGTTTACTAAGGACGGTAGCGAACAGACAGTCTGTTCCAGCTGCTGCGAGGATCCTAGAAAAACACGGATTGTGGTTCTTTGTGGCTCAGATCAGAACCAGTGAAGCTCTGCAGCTGCACAGCGGCTGCTGCACGGAACCAAAATGCTGTCGGCAAAGCGGGCCAAAGTTCTGCAGAACCTCCCAGCAATAGATTGTAGTTCTGGTGGATCAGAGTGATGTCTCCAACGCTCTGAAAAAGGCCATCGCCGTGGCGATGAGCGGTGAAATCCGTGGTTACTTCCACGTGTGAGAAAGTGGAGCTGCAGACTGACATGGAAACAAAGCATCTTAGCCACATTAAAGCTCTTCATCCTGTCATGCTGCCTCATCATCATCATCATTTTATTGATTCTGGAATGAATTAGTGTTTTTGTCCTTTATTTTAGAAGCTCCATTCAGACTCCTGAACCGTTTAAAAGTTCTGGAGAATCTACTTTAATGTAGGAAATAAACAGAAGTTTATATCCCCAACCTTAGTGGTTAAGACAAATTCATTCCATTTATTTATAATGAAAAATATTTAGTTGTGGAAATCACACAATGTTTCTATATTTTAGGTTACCAAAATAAAAGCACTATGAATTTGCTTGGAAAAGCCTGATAAATGAGATACAGTTGCAGTGCTTAACATTGTGATCTTTAAATCAACTGAATTTGACCATTTTATTACAAAGAAAGACGTATTGATAAGCAGCTACAGTTTATTCATAAGTCATACTTTAAAAAAGAAAAGGAGAATATGTTCCGGTACAATGTCAGGATACGTATCGTATCGCCAGACTCTTGCCAACACATCCCCTACGGTTTAAGGGGTTTGAAAATTGACATTTGAACATTCTAGAGCTTCTTAGAGCTGAACCGCGTTCAGACTTCAGAGGACCTGAAGAAACGTGTGTGGAAGAGACAAAAATCTCTGTGGATCGTCTCCACACTGACGCTCTTTTCTGTACTTTTACTCTGATCTTCAGGTTTCTCCTCGTTTTCAGGGACCTTCAAAAAAAAAAAAAGGCTTCCCCAAACATCTCATCTCGCCGTATAATTTGTCGTGTAATTTTTTCAAATTGCTTTTTTTGTTCCTCTTCCTCTTTGCTTTTACTCCCAACTTTCAATTCAATTCTGACTCTTCTAAATGTTACTTAGGGGGCGGGGCTCCAAATCCATTGGCTACCAGGCCGTGGCAGAGGTTACGGTGACATCAACTCAGCTGTAGAACGGCGTCTGCCGTCGGCCTCAGTGGATCCTTTCCTTCTGCAGAGACACCAGCTTCTAAACTGTTCTGAGGTCAGAAAAATCCTAATCTCGCTTTTGAAAACAGGACACCATGTTTCTGGAATAAACAAGAGCAGAACCAATCGCGTGTTGGGTGCTCGGTTAAAATCCTGCATCGTATAATACTGAACAGCCATTGCTCAAGGACACACCAACACATAAAGGTGTTTACAGCTTCATAGGCTGAAATCCAGACAGCAGAATCCTTCAAACCGTTTCTGGGAAATCAAAGCATAAAAATGATTCACCCTTAAATGTAGTATTGTTTGAAGCGGCGTTGAACCTGCAACCTCGTGTCTCACGTCACCTTTCAGCGGTCGGATGAGCCGCCTGGAAACATGGCAGGTTTGCAGCACAAATCCTAATTATGGCGTCTGAACGTTCCCACCGCGGTCCGTGGATGGAATTAAACGGCCGGACGGAAACCTACAAAAAGCTCTCTGCTGTGACTCCAACTTTACATGTCTTTTTTTATGCACCATTCTACGCCGAACCTTCACCTGGGGACAGCTGGAGTCGGCCCCAGCCGCCCCCGTGACCCAGATCAGGGGGAGGAAGAGTCCAAAGAGACAACAGCAACGTTTTCAACAAGATCACCAACTCAAGCTGAGGAGCCTAGATAAACGCTTATCAACGTCTCAAAGTCCTAAAGGGCAGAATTAGCAGATAAAGGATATTAATGAATGACTACATGGGTTCTGGTAGACTCTTCCATTACTATTAAAAACTGAAAGAAAAGCATCAAAATGTCATTAAAGAGAATTTGAACAGTTTAGTTTTACTCTACATGTACCAATAATCCCCAAGCACACTAGTATCCGCTGTGTTTAAACTCCTGAAATGGTCAAATGAGCTCTGCAGTTGTAATATCTGAGATAAGTTCCTGTTTGAAAAAACTTTATTTAAACTCAACACTGCAGCAGCTGCTCGCAGTCGCACGCGCTGGGGGCCGCGTTTCTTCAGTTCAAATGCTTCCCCAAACACGAGGCCACAGCCGATGTGCGCATGCTCAGCTATAAATCTAAAAAGGTCCACTTTCGTCTCAGCAAACCGAACCCGAACAGCACCGCACATCCGAATCCCGCCCTGAAAAGCGCGGCTTCTGTGCGTGAAAACCAAAGGCACGCGGCTCAGGTGGCTGACGTGACCTCGCGTCTGCTCTGGGGTAAACGTGGGTCAGAACTTGGTCTCCCTACAGTCATGGTACCACCGGTCCGAACAAGACTAAAAGCTCCACTGATGGTCGGCGGTTCGGGCCGAACATGCGTCCCAACCCGCTCAGCCGGCCGCACATGTTGGCCGCCAGAAGTCCCCGTGGAGGACAGAACCGGGTCCATGACCCGAACACGCGCCGTTAGAGAAAGACGTCCGGCGGGGAACTTACTGGCGTCGGAATCGGTATTGAGGAGCAGCAGAACCTCAGCGGGAAACCCAGCGGCTAACGGAGCATGCTACCATGCTAGCAAAGTCGCAGATAAGAGAGAAGAACCGGAAATGCTGGGCTCGGTTCGCGGTTCCGTTCCGAACGACGCCACTTGCCTGCACGGTCAGCAATCCCGAACAAAAGCCACACAGAGAGAGAGAGAGCGTCGCTGCGCCGGTATTTGTTACCGGGAGGTAGTACGGGACCCGGTCTTACCTGATCCCGAGAGAGTCCGGGTCCTGGATCCGCTCGGTACCGGTCCGGGACGTCGGGGCCGTAAATCGCAGTCGAACTCCAGGCGCTTCCTGGACAGAGACGGACTGATTCAGAGGAGCACCACCGCCTGCTGGTCAAAGCCCCTCATTTCCGCGGGCCCCACATCCGGTGCCCCCCCCCCCCCCCCCCCCCCCCCGCACAAGTCTGCAGCCCACGAGGTCCAATCAATAACCCGACTATCGATTACACATCGATCGCTTCACAGCTGGGACCAGTATTGACGTCTGACGTCACGAATTCATTACGTCAAATAAACATAAACAAATAGTTGTAAACAGAAAATAATGATTTGATTGAATGTTTTATTGATAGAAAATGACAGAGCGGATGCAGCTATTTTATATATTTTCTTCTTTCACTTTTACCCATAATTTATTCATCAAAAAACACCTGAAATATTAGGAAAAATATAACATTGGTTAAAAAAATGTGTTTATTCTGAGAAAAGGTTTAAACTGTTAAATATATTTATTTTTCATATTTAGATTCTACTTGAACATTTATTTATTAAGAAAGCTACTGAACTCTGCATTTAATAAGCATAAAAAAATGCCAAATTGGAGCCATTTAGACAAACTTCCATCTGGAGTCCCTCATTAGACACAATAACTATATATCTTAGATAAGAAAACATGTATAACTGTTCAGTTTGGGCGTGCACATCTCCAACGACCTCACCTGGAGCACCAACACCTCCTGCCTGGTCAAGAAGGCACACCAGCGCCTCTATTTCCTGAGGAGGCTCAGACGTGCTGGGATGGGATCTCAGTCCTGACCTACTCCTACAGGTGTGCGGTGGAGAGCGTCTGACCTCCTTCTACAGGTGTGCGGTGGATAGCGTCTGACCTCCTTCTACAGGTGTGTGGTGGAGAGCGTCTGACCTCCTTCTACAGGTGTGCGGTGGAGAGCGTCTGACCTCCTTCTACAGGTGTGCGGTGGAGAGCGTCTGACCTCCTTCTACAGGTGTGTGGTGGAGAGCGTCTGACCTCCTTCTACAGGTGTGCGGTGGAGAGCGTCTGACCTCCTTCTACAGGTGTGTGGTGGAGAGCGTCCTGACCACCTTCTACAGGTGTGTGGTGGAGAGCATCTGACCTCCTTCTACAGGTGTGTGGTGGAGAGCGTCTGACCTCCTTCTACAGGTGTGCGGTGGAGAGCGTCTGACCTCCTTCTACAGGTGTGTGGTGGAGAGCGTCCTGACCACCTTCTACAGGTGTGTGGTGGAGAGCATCTGACCTCCTTCTACAGGTGTGTGGTGGAGAGCGTCTGACCTCCTTCTACAGGTGTGTGGTGGAGAGCGTCTGACCTCCTTCTACAGGTGTGCGGTGGAGAGCGTCTGACCTCCTTCTACAGGTGTGCGGTGGAGAGCGTCTGACCTCCTTCTACAGGTGTGCGGTGGAGAGCGTCTGACCTCCTTCTACAGGTGTGTGGTGGAGAGCGTCTGACCTCCTTCTACAGGTGTGCGGTGGAGAGCGTCTGACCTCCTTCTACAGGTGTGTGGTGGAGAGCGTCCTGACCACCTTCTACAGGTGTGTGGTGGAGAGCATCTGACCTCCTTCTACAGGTGTGTGGTGGAGAGCGTCTGACCTCCTTCTACAGGTGTGTGGTGGAGAGCGTCTGACCTCCTTCTACAGGTGTGCGGTGGAGAGCGTCTGACCTCCTTCTACAGGTGTGTGGTGGAGAGCGTCTGACCTCCTTCCACAGGTGTGCGGTGGAGAGCGTCTGACCTCCTTCTACAGGTGTGTGGTGGAGAGCGTCTGACCTCCTTCTACAGGTGTGTGGTGGAGAGCGTCTGACCTCCTTCCACAGGTGTGTGGTGGAGAGCGTCCTGACCACCTTCTACAGGTGTGCGGTGGAGAGCATCTGACCTCCTTCTACAGGTGTGTGGTGGAGAGCATCTGACCTCCTTCTACAGGTGTGTGGTGGAGAGCGTCTGACCTCCTTCTACAGGTGTGTGGTGGAGAGCGTCTGACCTCCTTCTACAGGTGTGTGGTGGAGAGCGTCCTGACCTCCTTCCACAGGTGTGTGGTGGAGAGCGTCCTGACCACCTTCTACAGGTGTGTGGTGGAGAGCATCTGACCTCCTTCTACAGGTGTGTGGTGGAGAGCATCTGACCTCCTTCTACAGGTGTGTAGTACAATACTATAATATACTGTGCAACTTGTAAAATACTTTCTGTGCAAGTACTCATCAGGAACCACAGCGTATCATACTGATATTACATTATTTATTGTGTCTAAATGTAAACGGCTGGCCCGGGACCAGAGAACCTAATTTCGTTTTATCATGTGATAAAATGACGATAAAGACTCATGAGTTTAATTGTATTAATAGTGCATCAATTGAACGGTTTGTCTTTTTAATGGATCCTGGTCCATCCATCAATCCACGATGGGGTTGCTGGAGCCTATCCCAGCTACTGTCGGGTTTACTGAACAGGTCGTAGTCGTTCTGTTACAGACCCGGTATAGGTAATAACCGTTCGGTTATTACCTATACCGGTCGACGCCCCCCCCCCCCCCCCCCCGCTCCATTTTTTTACCTGACACAGAAGACACAAAAGCTGCAGCTCCTCAAAATGTTTAGACAATAAAAACATTTTGACATAAACCAGAATTATGAGAGAAAACCTCATCATTTATAATATGTCAAAACAAAAAGTTGCATAGAAATGTTACGACTGTGTTCAGCTGTTCTGTTCGTACAACAAAAAATATCAAAGTTTAGAGTATATTTTATCATTTTTAATCAGTTCCGGGATTTCTTCTTTTACTTTGGTTCCTCGATCTTATAATTTCAGTGAAGCTAAATACTTTGTTCCAGTAAAGAAACTGGAAAGTTCTGTTTCTGCAGAGCAGCGCCCTCCTGTGGACACTCTTAGAACTCACCCGTCTGCTTTTTCCAAAACTATAGAAACAAATTTAAAGATGAAGAAGATCAAGGATTCATGAATAAATTGAACACAGCAGTTTGATTAAAAGATACTCCTTTATTGTTAATTTTTCTATATTTGCTCTGTAACGGAGCAGCAGTTGAAGGTTTGGCACTTTGACTAACACCACGAGTGAGGATCGCTGTTAGCACATTCACATTCAGGAGCACGGTGTCCGGCATTCCTGTGAACGCCAGAAAATCCCTCCAAGATCAAACAACGCTCCGAAAATTAAAACATCCATCTTCACTTAATATATTATTTCAGATTATCTGTGCAAATACCTCATTCTGAAATGGTTGGGACACCAATCTAAGACATCTGGAACTTACAGACATTATTAGAACATTTCTGACATCAAAAATTAGATTTACGATTAGTAAAAATCAAATATTTGCATAAAATGTAAAACATTTGTTAGAATTAGAATAAAACTTTGATAAAAAGAGGATTTAGAACTCGTCACATGCATTCGTACGGCGTTAAAGAAAACTATGGATGAAGCTTCTGCTCTAAAAGGTCTCACAGTTAATATTCTAGTGTGCTTTGATGCTCCGTCTGCGTCCCGCCGTCGACCACGGGCTGAGGTCATGCACACGTCACGGGTCTGCAGAAGAGTGTTGCTAGGTTACCAAGCTAACGTACATTTACACCCTCCTGAACCCACGATAGTCTGACGTAGATGAAGTCTACACAGGGAACCGCACAGACACAGATGGCAGTGGTACCGGCAGGACGAACGACGAATCTAGAGCCGGTTCTGTCCTGTCCTTAAGGCGTGAGGAGTCAGTGTGGAGGTGGAGAGCCTGCAGGTGTGCCGCTGACTGCCCGGACCGCCGCGCCGCCCTCAGTGCAGAGGCGTCTCTAGAACCTCCGCCTGGACCACGATGGTGGGATTCTCGATGTCGGCTTTGCTCTGGACCATCCTCAGCTCCAGCTGGGCGGGACTGGGCTTCTTCCCAGGACCGGCCGTCTCTGAAACGGTACAGCAGGACCAACTGGGTTCGAATGTGGAAGAAAGCTCCAGCAGAACCAGAACCAGTGAGGCGATCGTGAACCAGAACCAAGACGAAAGCAGACGAACGCTGGCTGATCTTTGGACACATAATTAAAGTTAAAGTGCCATTAGCCGTCACGCACCTAGCTGTGTAAAGTTTGACCCCTCCACTAAAAGAAAGCCATTTGTTGGTTTAACCCCCCCCATCCAACCCCCTTCTGCTGAGTGTCAAGCACTCGGTCCCATCTTAGAGTCTTTGGTATGACTCAGCCCGGATTCAAACTCACTACCTTCCAGTCCACAGGGCGGACACTCTACCACAAGGCCACTTCTCCTTTATTGGGATTGGTTTCTGTGTTTTCCCCAAACAGAACCCAGGTTCTTTGCCCGGTTACCAGGGCAACCCACTAAAGTTCAGGTGAGCCCTCACACCTCACAGAGAAATCGTGAAAGTGCCAAACGACGTCAAACTCTACCGTTGGCGTAGGCGATGGTTCTCTGGATCACGTGGTGCATGACGGACACCGTCTTCTCGCAGGCCGTCTGAAACAGCAGATGTTGACAGTGAGTCTGCGGCGGGCTCCTCTGGGTCCCACGGCTGCGGCTCTGACCTTCAGGTCCGTGGGGTGATGGTGGGTCCAGGCCAGCAGCATGGCAGCGAACAGGTCTCCTGTTCCCACAAACACCGCGTCCACCTTTGGGATGTCCATCCAGATCTTCTGGCTGACGCGCGTCCCGTCCGCCTTCTCTGCACGGATCGGGAGAGACGTTAGAGGTTTGACTCCAAGCCAACTGCGACGATGAAGATTTTTTTCAATCGTTCTGATCAGGGTTGGGTTTTACTGATTTTTTGGCTCCCGAGGGCCACCAGGAAGCCGCCTCCACGCTTGGACCGCAGGTCTGTGCTGGTGAGGACCACGGTCTCTGGACCCATGTCATGAAGCAGGTCCATCACCTGAAGGACAGAGACGGCTCAACGTTTGCTGCTATGAACCCGCCGCGCCGTGAGACGTTTGCGCTACCTGGACAGCGTCGGCGGCCGTCTTTATTGTTCTTCCGGTTAACAGCCTGGAAGAAACGGAGAAACGTTACGGCTCAGAGGGACGCAGAACGGGATCTCGACAGGCGCGTTCCTTCCTAAACGAGCTCGGCCTCGTCTACGGAGGAGCCGTGGAGATGAATGCATAACTTCCCTTTTACTGGACAATCCCATCGCACAAACAGCAAAGGATCTCAGAACAAGGATTCATATATCAAATATTGGACATAACTGTAAAGCATAAACTCCCCACTGCCAGCGATCCATCAGGAACCACAAGCATCGCCATCAGAAATAACATTCACCTGAAAACTGTCAATTACTGACTTAAAACCAATCCTTCCTTTAAAACTTTCAGTCTGAATACAATTCTTCAGTTATTCATCTTTTAAATGTAAAAAGTTATTTCCCCTGATTTTAACTGGACTCATTTAGATTCTTGATTTCCATTTGAAAGCTTTTAAGATTCACTCACTCAGCTTCAAACTGGTTGGGGGTGAGGATGTCTGCCAAAGGCACCACCTTGGTCTTGTAAATGGGCAGCAGGTTCTCAGGAACGTACTGAGGAAAAAAAAAAAAAAACAAACAAGTAGCAACATGACAGCCGACATGTCAGACACCAAGAACGCCAAAAAAAACCCAAAAGTTTCATCCAAACGAAATGAGGCGTAAAACGCAGACGGAGCTGCCTGCACGCTTTAAAAAACCCTTAGGGCAGAATTTAACCATGTTAAATTTCTGTCACTTTGTTGACATACAAAATGACAGAAAATGGTCAAAACCGGAAGAACGTTAACAAAAGAGGAAGCAGTAAGAAACGGCCATCTTTCTGCAGAGTCATGCTTGAGCTGCAGGCATGACTCGGCAGAAACACAGAACGCAAACTGATCAGGAACCAGGACTCATCCATCCGTCTTCCAAACCCGCTGTGGGCCCTTCGGGGTCACGAGGCTGCCAGAGCCCATCCCGGCCACCCGTGGGCGGAGTCAGGGGACATCCTAGACGGGTCGCCGTTCTGACGCCGGCCCTTCTGGCTGTGAGGCAGGAGCGCTAACCACTGCGCCACAGCCCAAGCACCAATATGAAATAATGTGCGGGTTTGTTCTGTAATTCATTCAAATCACTTCAATGAAGGCAGAAAATGTCAGTAATTCAATGAATTCCTCCAGAAAGTGAGGCCGGCTGAAGCTGTGAGCCGCAGGTCGCTTCCTGTTCGTGCAGGACCGTCCCAAACGCCACAGAACCGTTCCGTTAGTCCGCATGCAGCTGCTCCGAATGACCAAAACCCGACAGAACAGTGAGAAACCTCTGCAGAAGACCGTTCTCCTGGGCCGGCAGAGTCTGTTCATCGCAGGACTGGACTGCAAGAGCCAGACGTCGTCCATAGAAGATGGTTTCTCCGGCGCCAACCAAATCAAGTCAATTCAGTTGCCGTTTTTTCCTCATGTTGGAGCCAGATGACGCCAGTGGGCAGTGATCGGTCCGAGCCGGTTTGAGTCATTGTTTCTATGGTAACCACTCTCAGGAGTGATCTTACTGGAAGGCCACACCCCTGCCACCTGAAAGTGGTCTAGACCAAATCTGTCCAGCGTTTTGAGGGTCGGATGTGGGGGCCAACAGGCTCCTCCTACTTTTATTGAGGCGTCTGATTAATGAGTTTATATGTTGCACTACAGAAAAAATATGAAAAAGAAAATGGTTGATCAGACCAATAGAATGACTGAGGAACAGCCGTTTGTTTCTCTATAGACGTCTATGGGATGTTGGCTTCTTGGAGCCACTTCCTGTTTGGACGCCTGGGGGAGGAGTCACTCAGTCCAGGTCTCTGATGCAGTCAATGGTAATGGTAATGGTAATGGCGTATACTTATATAGCGCCTTTCTTCCTACAAGGACAAAGCGCTTTACAGTCACAGACCCATTCACCCAGTCACACACACATTCACACACACAGTCACACACTGGTGGTCGCTCCGCTGCCAAACACAGGCGCCCGCCTACCACCAGAGGCAAGGTGGGGTTCAGTGTCTTGCCCAAGGACACTTCGACTCATGGGCGTGCAAGGCGGGAATCGAACCTGCAACCTTACGATCATGGGACGACCGCCCTACCGCTGCACCACGGCCGCCCAATGCATGGCCATGCAGGAGCCAGAGACCAGGGCAGTGAGGCATCTTCACATCAAGTCAAATTTAACCCATTTAGGATTTTTTTAAGGTTCTATTTGTTTTGTTTTTGATTTTTTAAGCTCCACAGGAAATCTGGAAGAACAGACGGGAACTCTAGAACACGTTCAAACGTTATAGATCAGAGTGTCAGCATTAGAAACACTGAATCTTGATCATGAGGGGGTTCAAAACAGAAATCTTACCATTGCACCTTGGTCTCCCAAAACAGGGTCACAAACTGCAGAAAAGAAAAGATTTTCTATCTTATCAGGAGACAGAACCGGTCCGGTTCTTCGTCAGATGCTGGACTGACCGTACACCAAGTCCGGATTGGCAGTCTTCAGCTCCTTGATGATGTCCACCACCGTCTCCAGGAAGGACGTGTCCCTGCTGTACCCTGAGGAGGAGAACCGCCCGAATGCCGGTTAGCTTCCCTCTCTCAGCTGAAATGTCCCACTGCACCTGAACGCCTCTTCACTCACCAGTGAGGATGTAGTCATAGTGGTGAACGTTGTTGAGCTTGATGCCCTCGTACAAAACATTCAGCTCCTCCGCGGTCAGCACTTGTCCCTTCCAGTGGGCGTAACCTGGAGGAGGAAACACCCACCTGGATTTAATCCAACCCCCCCACAACAAAGGCTCATGTTCCCACTAAAACCTTTCATTCTGAACACACACTTCCTTTAAGAGAGAAAAACAAAGGACACAAACATTCATGAAAGGCTCCACGCTGCATATCCCCCCCCCCCCCCCCCCAACAGAGTGTTCTTTGGCCTGGCAGCAGAAGAGGAGGGGGGCCTCCATGAAAGACAATGCCTGTGTGCACAGCTCATCCTCTCGCTCCCAGAACCGGTTCTGCCTGCAAATGCAGAACATCCACAGAGGAATTCCTCCCTAAAACCTGCCCTCGGATGGGACAGAGCCTGGATTTGTGAGTGAAGACGTCCCGCCCCCTGTGGTGGAAGCACATTCTTCACGCGCTCTGGCGCGCAGACCTGAGAAAATAATCCCATCCCGCTGCGGGGGGGGGGCTGCACCTCCTCACCCCGACTTAGTTTTCCTGCATTTGGAAACAACTGAAGACGGTCTTCTGCATCTGCAGCCATCGATGAAGACGACAAACGCAAAATGTGGAGAACCCCCACACCAAGAAGAAGCGGCCCCCTGAAAACTGATTCACCAGTCCAGTTCATGTGACGGCGCTGCAGCGTGCATCATTCCGGCGAGTCACAACCAAACCAGGAACCCGGATTCCGACCAGGAACTGCGACACCTTTTAATGAATTCACTGAGCCCACGTTACTTCACCTGAGTTCATCTGCAAACCTGGGATGTGCAGAGGCTGCGTCTGAATTCCTTCCCTGCTCACTCTACAGCGCGTTCTCCATGTTCTAGAGCTGTCCAAATCTACAATTCCAAAATCCAGAGCCCCAGAAATTTCCCAGAAGTCTCTGCCAAGAACCAGTGTGCATCCATGCTCACTAGACCGGAGAATATAGACCACAATGCATTGCAAAGCCCACGGGAGGAGAGAGGACTGCTAACCTGTGTGGTTGGAGAACTGCACCGAGTTGATGGAGTCCACCTCGAAGCCCAGCACCTAAGGGAGAAGCAGCGCGTCAGCTGAGAAAACACACACGTGGCTGCAGAACCGGGCCCCGGACCCGCACGGCCCTGTGGGAACAACCAGCGGGAGGGCGGGGACACGCTCACCCGGGGTTAGAGGAACCCAGTTGACAAAATAAAGGGAACAGCGAGGAGCCAAACGGCCGACTGTTTTCACTCTGATGGTTCAACAGGCGGCTGTGGATCAGAGGTGGTTAGGGGTTCAACTCCTGGGCTACACTGTCATTGTGCCCTTGAGCAAATAAATATAAACATAACCCGGTAAAGTAAGAAAGGTGGGAAAGAATCATCTTAATGTTCAGAAATATTAAAAACTATTAAAAAACTAAAAAGGTTATTATTGATATGATGAAATGGTTTAGTTTGGATTATTTTGCATGAAATATTGCAATAACTGGTGATTGAATTTAACATTTATGAATTAAATAAACAACTTTTAGACATTTTAAATTCATTGATGGGGGGGGGGGGGGCAGAAAACCCCTTAGGGGTCAGAGGTCATTATCATCCAAATACAATCAGCTCGGATTTTCACATGAATAATTTACTGCGCAGTTAGCAGAGAAAACGGTAAATGACGAAATGAAAAAAAAATAAGTCCGGTCTGACCATCCACCAAAAACACAAAGGTCACTCCGCGAGGGCGCGTGACCGTAAAATGAACGTTAAAAACCCCGTTTACGTTTTCCCCCCTCAGAGTTGAGACTGCTCATAAGGCATGATCCAGATTACCTGTAGCGGGAAAACCGCAGACTTGTTCCCCACGTATCCCCTGACAACGTGACTCTGAATCGACAAAACGCGACGCTCCTGCATTGCTGCCGGTTAGAGGAGACCGCAGAGCAGATTTAACGGAGAAACGGCATGAAAACGAGAACGCAGGACTGGCGCCGCGACTCGGAAAACGAGGAGAAAGTCCAGCTTTGAAGGGCAGAAGCGGCGCCGCTGATTGGGACTTCGACGGATTTTTTCAGGCAGCTGGAAGGACACCTAAAACGTTGCGTTCACTGGGCAGCAAGAAAAACGGAATAACGAGCTTCCAACGGAAGTGTCGCCTCATGACTCCACCTTTTATTGTGTTTTTTGTTGTTATTCATAAATGTCGTTTTATGAAAGAGAAGCCCAAATTTTTACATTTCAAAAACAACATCCTACTTTTTCATTTTCAAATCAACCCCTTCAAAAATACATTATATGATAGCTATAAAACTCTTAAACTGTTCATCGTTTTATCTGGATTAATGCCTTTGTTTCTTTTTTATTTTATTTTTAAAAACTTTTGTTTAAACGTCTTGAACGTTCCAAGTGGAAAAAAATGCTGTGTAATTTTGAATTTTGTCAATTAAAAACAAACAAACAAACAAACACTTTTATTTTATACAAAATGAAAGCAGTCAATGCATCACATTTGTTTGTTCAAAAACAAAATTATCTTATTGGATGTGACAGCAATATATCAGTGCCCACCATTAATTTAAAATAAGATAAATGAACAACAAAAATGTATTTATTATAATTATTATGATATATTTTGTCTTGAGAGATCATAACAGAGTCCCCGGAGAAAACCCACGCATGCACGGGGAGAACATGCAAACTCCACACAGAAAGGCCCCCCATTGATGTTCTGGTCCAGGTCCCCCAGCCGGGACTTGAGCTGGGGCCTTCTTGCTGTGAGGCAAGAGCGCCAACCACTGCGCCACCGTGCAGCCCGATTTATTTTACATTTTTAAAAACAATAATTTCACCTTGGATGGCATAATTTGGAAACTTATTCATGTGTCACAAATATATGAAATAACAATTTTTGAATCTGAAATCGGCCAGTATTTTGTGTGTCTAGTATAGCAAAAAAGCAAAAAAAGACCTGAATCCTGGGACGGAAAATCAATGAAAGGTGAACTCCTAAAGGCTCTGTTAATGCTTTTTAATGTTATTGTTTTTTGTATTTCACTGGAACTGAAATCAAATAGATCAGAACCACAAAGACAAGTTTCTGTGTGTGTATAAAACTTTTTATACCTTTGGTTCACAATCTGAGACGACCTGGAGGTCTCTGAGTCCTCATAGAAATTCCAAAAACAACTTTTTAACTTGAATGTTCAGCATAAAAGTTTGGAGTTTTCATTAAAAAAAGGAGACGACTGCATTTTTATGACCAAAAAAATGACAGAAAAGAAAAGTAGATGAAATGTAATGAGCAAAATATCAACTGAATGGAGAAAAGTCAAATATACTTTAAAGTTATTTATGGATTTTTGTTTTGATATTCTGTCTCTCCATGTTAGAATACGTCTGTCATTAAAAGTATAGAATTATGTCTTTATTGGTGGGCAAACCAGCAAGGGATCAAATAGTTTTTACTCTCACTGTATGTTCAACTTTAGTGACGCTGACCACAACAACAGGAGATGTGTGGCTACGGCTGCAGTTTACTGAGACTGTTATTCCCTGGAAATCTGATGGACGGCCTCCAGGTGTTTTGTCCACATGGGAAGCAGAAAACAAGGCTTTAGTAGAAAAGACTACTATCTGATAGATTTACAGTTTATTTATTTTCATGTATTGACCTTGTATTGGTGACGCTCAAACCCATTTGACATCTGAGTTTCCATCCTTCTGTGAAACTGTCAGTACTTTCCAATGTCAGATCGTTTTTTTTTAATCAATAATTGATCTTTATCCTTTCTTAACCCTTGTGCTATCTTAGATAGCACAAGATAGATAGATAGATAGATAGATAGATAGATAGATAGATAGATAGATAGATAGATAGATAGATAGATAGATAGATAGATAGATAGATAGATAGATAGATAGATAGATAGATAGATAGATAGATAGATAGATAGATAGATAGATAGATAGATAGATAGATAGATGACTTTATTAATCCCACAATGGGGAAATTTCATTTATCTGTGGCAGCAACACGACATTCAGAAATAATCTATATAATATAACATCAATAAAGGACATCACAAATTACATTTATATTAGATAATTAAAAATATTACTAAAATTATTATGAAAACTTATTATCAAAAATGAGATTCTTATTAAATAAAGAAATAAATATTAAATAAATACAGCTGCAAAAGTGTAAAAAAACATGCGGTCTGCAAAACATGTAAACTGTAAAAAAAACATTACAAATTTTTTCAAAATACAGAAATAACTAATGAAGTTCACACCATGAACAAAAACAAACAACTGTTCAACTGTTCAGGAACAAAAAACAATTTAAAATTGAAAAACAACAACTACAACAAAAGTAAATGAATCAATGACTAAACAGAAAAACACCCCTGGGACCGTGGAGTGTCACTTTGACACGGTGTTGTACAGTCTGATGGCTGTGGGGAGGAATGACCTGCGGTAGCGCTCCTTCTTACACTGAGGGTGCAACAGTCTTGTGCTGAAGGAGCTGGTCAGCGCCTCTACAGTTTGGTGCAGGGGGTGGGAGGGGTTATCCATGATGGATGTCAGCTTAGCTAACATCCTCCTGTCCGCCACCTCCTCAATGGACTCAAGTGTGCAGCCCAGGACAGAGCCGGCCCTCCTAACCAGTTTGTTAAGCCTCTTCAAGTCTCTGCCTGCACTGCCCCCCGCCCAGCACACAACTCCATAAAGGACCACTGAGGCCCCCACAGAGTCGTAAAAGGTCCTCAGCAGCTGTCTGCACACGCCAAAGGACCTCAGTCTCCTCAGCAGGTGAAGGCGACTCTGGCCCCTCCTGTACAGAGCATCCGTGTTGTTGGACCAGTCCAGTCTGTTGTTCAGGTGAACACCCAGATATTTAAATGTGTCCACGACCTCAATGTCTGAACCCTGGATGTTCACCGGTGAGTGTGATGGTGAGGACCTCCTGAAGTCCAGGATCAGCTCCTTTGTCTTGCTGGTGTTAAGCAGCAGGTTGTTAACTTCACACCAGCTAACAAAGTCAGAGATGACCCCCCTGTACTCCTGCTCATCCCCCCCTGATACACAGCCCACAATGGCACTGTCATCTGAGAACTTCTGCAGATGACAGTGGTGGGAGTTGTAGGTGAAGTCTGATGTGTACAGGGTAAACAGGAATGGGGAGAGCACAGTCCCTTGAGGTGCCCCCGTGCTGCAGACCCCCACATCAGACACACAGTCACGCAGCCTCACAAACTGTGGCCTGTCTGTGAGGTAGTTGATGGTCCAAGCAACCAGACGTTGGTCCACACCTGCAAACTCCAGCTTCCTCCTCAGCAGCGATGGCTGAATTGTGTTGAAAGCACTGGAGAAATCAAAAAACATGACTCTCACAGGGCTCCCAGGGGCCTCCAGGTGAGACAGGGCCCGATGCTGCAGGTAGATGATGGCGTCATCCACCCCGATGCCTGGTCGATATGCAAACTGCAGCGGGTCCAGTGCTGAGCTCACCTGAGTGCGGAGATGGCTGAGGATGATCCTCTCCATAGCCTTCATCAGGTGGGAAGTCAAGGCGACAGGTCTGAAGTGGTTCGGTTCCGTAGGACGAGGTACCTTTGGAACCGGAACCAGGCAGGAAGTCCTCCAGAGGACTGGTACCTTCTCCAGTCTGAGGCTCATATTAAATATGAACAGCATCACCACACAGAGCTGGTCTGCACACTCCCTGAGGAGCCTGGAGGTGATGCTGTCAGGGCCTGTTGCCTTCCTGGCCTTTGTTCTCCTTAACTCCATCCTAACCTGATTCAGGGTGAGGCAGAGGGGGGTTGGAGGATGGGTGGGCGGTGGCTGGTCTGGTGCTGTGAGTCGTTGGGGGGGTCCCTTTGCTTCTGTTGGAAGAAGGGGAGAGTGGACTGTTTGGTGCCGAGGTGGTAACAGCTGCAGCTGGGAGGAGACGCCTGAGCTGGAAAGGTGTGAAGAGGGGGCCGAGTGGGTGGAGACTGGGGGCTGGGCAGAATCAAATCTGTTAAAGAACAGGTTCAGTTCATTCGGCCAGGCTTGGTCACCTGTGACCTGGCGACCAGATGACCCCCCCCCCCCCCCCTTCCATTGAGGTGTTCTTCCTATCATGACAAAGGTGGATAAAGGTGGAAAGATTTCATGTAATCCATGGACACCAGTGAAGATCACAAATCATTGAAGAAAAAAGGTTCAGAGCTCTGTCTAGTGGGTCTAGATGACCCAACTCCCAATGTTAAAGGGTTAAGCCTCAACTGAAGCTAAGTTACCACTAGAGGGCGCAATAGGACACAGATTTACTTCATGCTAGAGATGCTGGTCCTTTATGCGATGAGGTGTCCTGAAGAAAAAAAACTGACAGAAACAGTGGATGCATCAAGATTTATATTCAGTTCCTGAAATTGTGTAATTTGTTTTCTCCTCTTAGAGCAGATGAAAGTATCATAGAGTCATTAAGAATCTCTCTCATTGGTTCAGGAAGAATATAGTTCATTTCCACATTTACAGGTTTAACTTTAGCCACAATCTGTATTTCTTTTTCCTTTTTCCTGATTGTTTACAGCATTTCTCCTTTCTTCAGATTACTGGGACTCATAAGTTAGTTATTAACATTTAACTAATCCGTTGAACCCTTGTATACCCAAAGAGGCACGCAGAAACGTATGTAGGAAGTCCTGGAGCTCTTATTATGAAAGGGTTTTGTTTAGATCTTATTAACTTGGTTTTATTTTTCGCCTTTTTCAGAGGAAACTTTATCAGTTTTGGATCAACCTTTTAAAAAAGTCCCATTTCAGTGGCTCTAGTTGTGTTTTTCCTATTACACAAGTCATTTAACTCACCAAACTATATGTCCAGATTATACACATTTCAATTGACTTGTTTGTAGGATGAGCCTCTTGTCATCTCGTTTTCAAATGCAAAATATTGTTTGTTTGAAAAGTTGTGCAAAATTACAACAAATGTTCAAGTCTTTCAAATTAAGTTGGAATGAAACTAAAAAAAAGAACAGAGAGAATGAAGTAAACTGTAAACTTTGAAAGGAGAAAAAGAAAATGGCAGGTATGACGATTACCCAGAATTCCTCAGAACACAAACATTCATAAAGAGCACAAAAAAAACTACGAAACAAAGACACAGATCTTCCAAAACAGCTCAACAGTGTGTTTGCTGTGTCTCATTGCGTAAACAAAGATCATTTTTAGGAATGTTGTTTCGTCTCACTGAGAAATTAGCCGAAGAAAAGAAAAAAGTGACTTTAAAAAAACACAATATCATGGATTAATCATGCAAATGTAAAAAAAGTAGCTCCTCCTTAACTGACATAAGTAGGTATAATAACATGAAGGAGGTAAAACCCAAATGACAAAATGTGTTTCCGAGAGTCATGTTAACGTCTGAAAAAATAAATAAATGCAGTTTTACTTCAGCAGGAGCTGCTACAGAGTCACAGTCAACAACATTCCACATTTTCCCTTTGGTGAAGAGTTTTTATTCCATTTCTAGGCTTTGTTTGCTGAACAAAGGTCCTTGGAATATTAGAGAAAACGCTGATTGTCACTCATGCTTCCTTTCCACCTTTTTCTCTGTCCTGAATCACTGACAGCTGACAACCAGGGTCTTCTATTACAAGTGCAGTCTTCAGTGCAATCAAACTGTTTTTAGGAAATCAAAAATGAACCAAAAGGGCAAGACGTTTTATGCTAAAGATCATTGTTCTGCAAACCGGTGAAGAGAAAACAAAAATCAGGACAAAGAAAACGTTCTGCCATGCTGTGTTCCTTCGACAAAAGGACGAGGGTTCGAGCCCACAGGTCAGCGTGACTCCCTTCTGCAGAATCAGAGGCACAGCCTGATACACGGCAGTGAAATGAATGAGAACTCTCATTTTTCGACAGATTCTTCAGCGCTCTGACGGGCAGCTCCTCTGTTCAGGGACCACAGCATACTGCAGGTGGGGCGGCTAGCCATTGTGCAACAAGATTGAACTCATTTTTTCCTGTTTAATTTGGACGTCAGATCTGGTAGAACGAGCCTGCTGCTTTCAGATGGATGTTTGTGTTCTCTTTTGTCTGTCACTGAGAGTGCAGCTGCGCCTCCATGACATGTTTCGAGAACTTGCACTGCACAATCTCCTCAGAGGCGACCGTGAGTCATGGGAAGAGTTTCCGGCTCGTTTGATGGGTTTCGCCACAGCGGAGTTGACGAATCAATGGGAAGAGTCTTGACAACAAGGAGCTCTGTTCTCCTGCAGCTGATGCTGCTCGCTGGGGTTTCAGGGAGAGAATGGAGGAGGTGGGAGCTTCAGGGCTTGGCTGAGCAGACCTGACACCTGGATGTGGAGCACAGAGGCTTCACAGAGAAGAGCTCAACAGGTGGATAATGTGCAGCTGCAGGTGGAGGGGTTGGGATGACAGAACCCAAACCACAAACGGGACGTTTATGGGGTTTCCATGTGAAAAGAAAGACGTGCGTAGAATTGTGTTTGGTGGAGCTGCGTCTCCATTGAAGAGGATTGCAGGATTCATGACGAAAGTGCAATCGGGTTGTGATCTTCGTCAGTGTTAAGCTGTCACTGAGGGGATATTGCAACGGTAAGAAGTGGGGGAGACGGCCTGCATGCATGCAGGATCTTCATGAAGGTGCTCCTTTGTTGCTATGAGCACAGAGGTGCACACTGTGCAAACACTGATGAAGGCATGTTTTAGAAAGAAAAAAAAAAAACATCACGTCTTCATGAAAGATTTCCAGATTGTGCTTCATTAACTTTATTAAAATAATTGGGTCAATAACTGATGAAAAGAAGGGAAAAAAATGACCTGAAAAGGTTTCATTTAAATGGTTCATTCCACTGAAACAATAGAATCTGATAAGAAATCTGCTGAAAAGATGCTCAACATGAGCAGATAACACAAAGCAAGGAATGTAAGGAGGCAATGCCAAGTTCATCACAACATAACTGTAATGTTGAATTATTCACAAATGAGTTTATTTGATGGCGTTATCAAGTCAAATGATTGTTAGAATTCAGCATCAATGTCTAGTTCGGTTTAGATCATCGCAGATTGAGATTTAATGTTGGGCCATAAGTGACCATCAGGTTCCATCAAAGGGGTTTTAGTGTCTTCTCAGCTCACAGAGAGGAGAACTTTGACCAAAAAGAAGAAACTTCCAGCAGAAGCAGACTTCGACAAAAGGGAAAACACTGGAACATCTGCCAAAAGACAAGACATGCTCCATTTTCTGTGGTGCAGGGGGAGAGCGGTCAACCTCTGATGGAGGATTGCAGGGTCAGCTCCCACCCTGCCAGCCCATATGTCGAAGTGTCCTTGGGCAAGACACCGAACCCCACATTGCTCCTGGTGGTTAAGGGTTAACACCAGTTATTGAAAAAAAAAGGCCGCCATGGGCCTCCTAAGAAGGTAGAAAGTGCTATAGAGTTATATGCCATTTACCATATAACAATATTGATGGATACGAGAGCAAACGGTTATACGATGGGGGGAAACACCCAGTTTGTCCTAAAACAACCCCCACCGGTCTCACCTCCAGCAGCTTAACTAAAGACTCAGGGTCACCCAGAAAAAGATGGAAGTGTGGAAAACTAATCAGGAGTGGACCAAACACAGAGCCCTGTGGAACACCATGACCGCTGACTGTCGGATAAAAATGACCTAAAAACCAGCTCTGAGGAAAATTGTGTTTTTGGCGACATTGGTGCCATTTTTGTCGCACCCCTGATGTTAGGTTGGGGGTGTCAGGGGCTGTAAGCTAGCGGAGAGGGTGGAAACAGATAGGTGATGTCAACGGCCCCGCCCACAACTCAGAGATGAATTTCAAATGAACTCCTGCCGCTCTGCAGAGACTATGTCCTAGAAACAACACGTTTTTGGATTTTGGCTAAAAACAGCAGTCAAAGTTAAAGGACTACAGCGAACACTTTCGATCTAAAGATGATCGTGTGGGACTCTAACACATCCTAAGAGAGTTCCGGAGAGACCAAAGACGTGTCTGTGTTATAAAATGTTAAAAATGCAGCACCAAGGTCTGAAAGAACAGACACAAGTCCACTGTCTGCAGCTATGATGAGACCTTTGGCACCTTCATAGATGCAGGTTTTAATGCTGACATCCTCTTAGGTCCTGATTGAAGCTCTTCAAAGATCCTCTCAGAGTTGATTCATAACAGTTATCTTCAGAACTTTTGAAATAACAATGAGATTAAACCTAGATAGAAGTTTCACTTTCCAAATAAAGACAGCTACAATAAAACCAGGAGGACCATTTTGTTGATTTGGTCTATTGTGTTTATGATTTTTTATTATTGTTTTAAAGGGCCCATATCATGCTATTCTTAAGCATTACAGAGTAATCTATTTCCGTATTTATGATCATATATTAATCTATATAGTAGAATATATATACCGGTAGTAATCTATATCCATACTTGTGATAATGTATTACTTTTGCCAAACAATTTTTTTATTATTATTAAACGTTAGTTATGTTTGCAGTTACTTTTTCTACCTGGAAGTAAGATGAATGGATCTCTGAGGCTTGTTATTATGGTTTTTTGAATCTTTGTTCATTTTCCTGGCGAATGTGAAAACGGTCTTTTGCACACATTGTGTAGTTTTGTATTTGGGATTTTGCATGTGCAATATTTGTTAACAAAGTAGAAAATAAATCTCTGAGGCTCCGCCTTTCTGGTCCTTGCGGGTGCCGCCCATTCCATGACGTCAATGACCATGTGTTCTACAACATGTTGATAAAAGGCGCCCTATAACTGAAGTGGTTGATTGACTTGCTGGTTGGTTGGCTGATTGATTGACGTCTCGTTAAGAAGGTCAAAATAGGATGTGAAGTAGAAGAATCAACTACATGGAGACACTGACTCTAGACACAGAAAAAAATGGATTGGAATCACAAACGAGAGAAGTTCCAGATAGATTTTTGATGCTCGTTTGGTCAAAAACAAAAGTGGATTAAAAGAAATCTGGATCAGTGATCATTGAACTTTGTTCCTGAAAAACTATCTGCCTCTGTTTTACTTTAGACTTTTTTTATTGTGAAGAAGCTCGTGAAGTCCTCTCTTTAAAGAAATTTAGGGTTTAGCAGGGCTGTGACTACAGAAATAAAAAGAAACCGGAGGTTGTTGTTAATTTGAATTATTAATAAATGTATTAGCTAAAAGAAAATACCCATTTAATGCATAAAATGTAATAAAAAAACAAAAAGGGGTTTAAACAAATCACCTGTTGTTCGAAGAGACATAACCCCTTATTGTAATAGTAACTATGGAGGTTTTTCTGGTTTTGACTTTTATTTCTAATAACGCTACAGAATCACTTCCATAAGTAAGACTTGTCCAACACAAAAGGCCTTCAGCGATCATCTGTTTACTCAGTTGTTGGACAGAACAAGTCCAACAACTGAAAACAAACAAACAAATACATAAATACACAAACAAACAAACAAACAAATAAATAAATAATAGCCAACCATAATTTAAATTGTACTCTTTTTGGTAAAACAAAAAATCCTGCCCACTAAACACAGATAAAATGAAAATTATTAGGCAGTAAACTAAAGTCACAAGTTAGTTTTGTTTTATAAATAATAAAAATATTGCATACATTTATAGTGTTAAAGAAAAATTAAACGTTTTACTACACATGTATTTATGTAAAGTAATAGATAAATTTAGTAAAAACAAAATCTAGTTTATTTAATGATTATGTTTTTTTAAATACATGTTATTATAAAAACCTTTCAATTGCACATTTACTAAAAATAAAATGTATGATTCATGGTTATTCAAAATGAACGTTATTCATCAGATCTTTTTACTTGTCATGAACAATCTAAAACTTTCTGTTTCTGTTTTATAGCTGGCAGAAATGCAAGGCACTAAGCTGCTATTTGCATTAACAGTTTTATTATTTAAAAATTATATTAACAGTTTTTATGCTGCTTTATCGACCGAAAACGTAAAACCATTTAACAGAAAGTACAAAACCCGCCTCATTTCAACGGTTAACGGACACCTGTTGCATCAGCGCCGGCAGTATAGATCCGCACCGGGCGCAGAGTACCATGGTAGTGCTTCACCTGCTAGCCTGTGGCCAGATATCCCTCCGCCCCGAGCAGCGGGACCTGAAGCCCCGCCTCTGATGCTAACACCAAGGCGGGGGGAGGAGCCAGGTAGCGGGCAGACTGACACGTAACAGTCCAGCGTAAAATTTAAGGAGGAAGTCGCATCTTTTCCATAAATTGACTTCGTTGAGGACCGGCTCACCTCAGGCTCGATGAGGAGCGGAGCTGCCCCGTCGCCGAAGCCCGTTTGAACGCCTCCGAAGCGGGACCGCGAGACGGAGAGCTTAAAATGAGATTCTCGGTGTTTATTTCTGTCCTGCGCTCGCTCGGGCCGGTGGTAATCGGCGTGTCTTTGGGGTTCACGCTGAGTTTGCTGAGTGTTAGTTGGACGGAGGAAACGTGCCTGGTGGTGGGCAGCGGGCGGCGCGAGGATGTGACTTCAGGTCGGGACGGACTCCTTAAAGGAGCCCGAAAGCCCAACTCCATTTCTGCCGCGAACGATGCGGACTCCGAGGAGGGATTCGAACCCAGAATCGTCCCGTACAAGCAGCTCCAGCCCAGCGCCCCCAAAAAAGTTTTCAGGTAGGCGGTGAAGCCTTAGTTTCTGCTGTTTGTGTCGTGTCCACCTATTGAGGAGGTAAACCAGGATCATCAAAGGGCTCGTTTGGCTCCCAGCTGTGTTGTTGTCTTACCTGAAGATCATGAAGGTGGTCATCATCATCATCATCATCACTGCAGGTGGACAGGCGGCATATTTCACTTTATCTCATCGTAATTAAGCATTTCCACAGATAAAAGCTTCTTCTGCCTCCTCCTGTATGTGAGGAAGAGGAGGTCGTCATCAGCATAGACTTCACCTCTCCAGCACGGACTCTGTTTGATGTTCTCCAGCACAGAACCGAATCCTCCAGGTTCTTTCTCCAATGGATTCTGCTACAGGCTGCCATGCATGAGCTCTCTGAACATCAGACGAGGGCTGTAAGGATGAATCCACCTAATCGATGAGTCAATTTTTATTCAGAAGCTCCAACCAGATAGATCTGTCTGAGGCTATCGATCTATACACTTATAAAATATTTTAAAAACGAAATAAATCATTCATAATCTAAATCAGCAGGTGCCATTTGGATGGAGGTACAGTGGGTATTTTTATGAATGGATTTGACATTTACTCTTGTTTACTTGTTTGTTTGTACACATATTCAATTCATGCTTTATTAACTTGAAGAAATCTAAGGAATCTGGAAAACTTCACCTGAACTGTTCAGTACCAGGTATTTATTTCTGAGTCACACAGGTGGGCATTTTGGCTAAAGATGATCTGGATCCATTTTTAGCTCAGTGAATCGGATCGTTCAAAATAAACCAAAGTGGACTCACCAACCAGAAATTATTTGAATTCATTCATTCATCTTCTTCCGTTTTGGGGTCAAGGGCTGCTGGAGCCTATCCTGGCCACTTGTGGGTGAGGGCAGGGGACACCCTGGACGGGTTGCCAGTCTGTCGCAGGGCCACAATCACCCACCCATGCACACTCACATTCACACCTAGGGACATTTTAGAGTAACCCATTAACCCATGGAGCATGTTTTTGGACGGTGGGAGGAAGCCGGAGAGCCCGGAGAAAACCCACGCATGCAGATTGAATCGAATTGTTAAAATGAATGGCCCAAACGTTCACATCTTCCAATGTAGAGGTCCATTTTCAGCTGGAAGCTGCTTAAACAATTGCTGACAATTGTAACCGGTAACATTAAAAGGGACTAAATGTTAGGCTTGGTTGGTCCTGATGAATCATGGGGCAAGTCTTTACATGTGTAGTTTCCTCCACACATGGTTTTTCTTGTTATTCTTTCATTCACGACTTCAAAGGATCAGTTTCACTGATTTTTTGATTACCTAACTTTACTCAAGAAACCAACATTCTGCCCCTGCACGTTCACAGATGCTTATCTTCTCCTCCATAAAGGTCACATGTCGTCATTAAACAAATGTGCTCCAATTCAGCAGAAGTCTCCACGTCTTCTGACCAGTTTCCTCGTGGTTATACGGTGAGATTGGCCATTAGATTGTGGGGGATCGATTACATTTGGGACCAAAGTGTCAATGGAAGCCAGCCAGAAAGTGGCGAGAGCAAGTCATGCCTTTGTCATGCTGCAAAAGGAAAACTGGCCCCCGCCACACATCCAGCATGACTCATTCAAACCATGGGAATTGATTTGCTGTGCAGTTCATAAAAGGATCAAATATTTAGTTCTTTATAATTGTTTTACGTGGGCGGGTAGCTAATAAAAGCTGGCTCTAAAGTGGAATAAGAGGTGAACTCTCTTTTGAATGTAGAGATCAAAAGAAGCCGTGGCACATGACATGCAACCATCGACTGTATCTGAGAACTGGAGTGAGTGTGAGGTCATCGAAAACGGTTTTATTTGCAGCTCCGGCTGAAAAAGTCAATGCAGTCGCCATTTTTGTCGCGAAACGGATGCTGCCATGTTGGAGCCAGACGTCATCAGTAAGAGGTGATTGATCTGAACCTGGTATGTCAAGTTGCCATAGCAACTCATGCTCTGAACATAACCTGGTCTGGAGCAGGTTTAGTAGGTTAGTTTGTTTTCAGAGAGGTGAAGCAGCATGGCATGTCCATTTGAAGATGATTTAGTGGATGAAGAAGCTCAGATAATACTTTTTCCACCGTGAGAGGGTGATAAGACCACATATGGATGTTGGAAAGATAAACGTTTTTACTCTGATCTAACTTAATTATTTACTTCAGTTAAAATAAATCAATTCTTTTTAGTTAATTCAGCTTAAAAATAACACCTAGTTTTCAGACAGTCATTTTACTTTCATTCAAATGAATTCAATTAAGTAGGTGTAACTTTGGTGCTGCTGTTAGATCGGCACCGCAAGGGATTGTGGGATACCATTCCCTTTGCCTGTCTGGACGGATTTGGGTTTAAGTGTGGGTTTTTGACCAAATGTGTTTACCGTAGTTGTTTTACTGGGTTTCGTCTAGTTGTTTTGTCCTACTATGTTTAAGTCTTTCTGCACCATGAGTGAGAGGGAGGGAGAGGATGATGAGTTTATTTAGAACCACTACTGCCTAGAGGTGTAACATCAAAATGGGTCAAATGGCAAGTTATATTATGTAGTGAATCCTTTAATTGCTTCTTTTATTTTTCTTATAAAAATGAGAATATCTGCCAGCTCAAACTTAGACATATGAGAGTTCAAGAATTAAAATAAATTAAGATGGAAAAACATTTAATTGAATTGGAGTCATATTACATTTAGTTAGATAAATATGTAAATTTGAGTTGTAAAAATAGTTATCGAATTGGATAGACGTAAGAAATTAGGTTGAATAAAATTAACTCAATTACTTGTTACCAATAGAAGTAATTCATTTACCGGTAAGTTTTCAAAGTTGGATAAGTTATGGTAAATGGCGTATACTTATATAGCGCTTTTTTACCTTCTTGAAGGTCAAAAGTGCTTTACAGTCACACACACATTCACACACTGGCGGTGGCTCCACTGCCGAACACTGGCGCCAACCTCCCACCAGAGGCAAGGTGGGGTTCAGTGTCTTGCCCAAAGACACTTTGACTCATGGGCGCGCAAGGCGGGAATCGAACCTGTAATATTACGATCGTGGGTCGACCGCCCTACCGCTGCACCACAGCCGCCCCCATTATTTTTATATATATATATATATATATATATATATATATATATATATATATATATATATATATATATATATATATATATATATATATATATATATATATATATATATATATGTATATATATATATATATATATATATATATATATATATATATATATATATATATATATATATGTCACAATGAAAATAGAAATGAGATAGAAACTCATGTGTTTACTTTCTGTTTGTTTTCTACAAGCAGAAACTCTTATTTGCTATCCGTCTGTATTACTTTTTGATGGACGTATAATCTTCATACGCCGTCATTTAAATCCGTCTCACTGAAGTATAGCGCTCTCTTTTTTTCTCCACGCGTTTCCCTACTTGCTATGCACGTGCATTAACCCAGGGTTACCAAGTCGCTAACTCATATCCGGTCTTTTGGAACCGACATACAAGACACACAAGTTCAGGCGGATTTAAGGCAGAGTTCAGGGTTAACGTCAGGGTAGTTTAAACGTGCTTTCTGGAATACCCCCCTGTATGTTTGTTTAATACTATAATAGGTTGAGAATTCGTTCTGTTGTGTCTATTGAAGGGTATGGAAAAGTTGAATGCCTGTTGATTCAATAAAAAACAAGAACCATCTTCCCCTTCCTATGTGGGAGAATTCTGGTTGATTGTTTTATTCGACCATAAACCACACTTGCATGAAGACCTGAACTGCTGAACATGCCGGGGGACATTGATGCCACGCGTGTTGCATAACTCCAGGAGCTATTTTGATCTGGTCAGAATACCTGGCACTAGAAACTTGAGCCAAATTGATGAAATCGTAACCCAGCAGAAATGCACCCCCAGCAAAAACCTCACTTGATTCTGCAGATCTAGGAGTTCAGTTGGACTCTCAAGCTCAGAGTTTGCGTAGTGTGTTTCATCACACACTTTCATGTTGTTTTTTTTCAAGAGTTATTCATTAAAGTACTTTATTGTGTTGTCATCAATTCCATAGTTTCAAAGGGATTTCATTCAGCATTCCACATCGCATGTCTTTCAGAGCCAAATACATCAGCACGGAGCTGGGGATGCGGGAGCGCCTGTTCGTCGGGGTCCTGACCTCCAAAAATACCATCAACACTCTGGGTGCTGCTGTGAATCGCACTATAAGCCATCACTTTGACATTGTGGTCTTCTTCACCGGTCTGCGCAACCGCAAACTCCCCCACGGCATGTTCGTGGTTTCCCATGGAGACGAGAGGCTGATATGGAACATGTTTCAGACCGTCAAGTACATCTTTGAACATTACATCAACGAGTACGATTGGTTTTACTTCGTCCAAGATGATGCCTACACAGAAGCAGACAGGATCAAAGCCCTAGTGGAGCACTTGAGCATGGATCGAGAACTCTACATGGGGAGGCCTGAGGAGTTCATAGGCGGAGAGACGGAGGGGAAGTACTGCTACGGAGGCTTTGGGTACCTGCTGTCGCGCAGCCTGCTGCTCAGACTTCAACCTTTCCTGGAAAACTGCAGGAACGACATCCTAAGCTCCAGACCCGACGAGTGGCTCGGAAGATGCATCATCGATTACACCAGCACTAACTGTGTGGGTGAATACGAGGTGGGTAGCCTGAAAGCATGTCTGTTGTGCTGCTCAGCAGTAAGAAGGAAAATCAGTTAAAAACAGTTGTGTATTTTGAGAACTTTGAAACAAGTAAACCAACAGGATCTACATGTTAAGATAGAGAACATCCATGAAGACTAGGGGATGGGAACCGTTTGGAATGGTGACAAACCGGTACTTTTGAAATGATTCCAGTGCTTGAACTGGTGCTACAAAAATAAAAATATGTTTCTCCTGAAGCTCCGCCCACTCACACAGTCTCACCCACTCTGACATGAGCCCAGCCACAATTGCTTGAAAGGTGAAATGATTGGCTAGAATCGTACAGCAAAACGGAACAGAATGCAATTGATTTACACGTCCAAAGCACCGAACTCCTCCATTTTATACGGTACCGTTTGTACCAATACGCCGGTTCTGGTACCGACCTGGCAGAGTTTTGGTACCCATCCCTAATGAAGACTCGTATGCTGTAAGTTCTTCCAAAAACACTGAGGGGCACCACCTTTACTTATTTTGGACCTCCTCTGTTTAAGACCCGACACGAGCTCTGGGGAGGGTTGATGATTAGTTGGTGACATCTTGTTTCTTGACATGCGCATTTTGGGAACCTGTCAGTGGATTTGATGAATGAACGAAGCAGTTGAGTTTAGGTCACAAAGTTTACAAAAACAGTTGAAGACTGTCATCAGAACATCTGTATGACAGGTTGTTCTCCTCAGCAGAGATCCTACTTTGCCTCTAGGGAAGCACTTTAAACTGGCAGTCAGCTCTAGGACTGTAATTACAATGCTAGCAAAGGGACGGCATTCCTATTACAGACTAGAGGGCTAATGCCCTTTAACTTCCTGCTGCCTGAGGAGCAATGTGGAATAGGTTAACAGGCACAGAGACCACAGCAGGGAGTTCAGCTTAGGTTCAATGTTGTGAAAATCCCCTGTGGGTCAACATGCTCTGCCCCTATAATGTCATTAGTGTTTAGGGTCAAACTGGCTTTGTCTCAGTACTTTTCAGGTGGTTGTCATTCAGCAGTTTGTTTCATCTTGTCCAGGTTTGTAGTCTTCACTCAGAAGCCAGGACTTAAGCTGGCTCCACACAGGGTTTACACCGTTTTTTTTTTTCTTCTTCTTCCCATTTCCTCTGTCTTGGCTTCAGCCCAAAGCTGGAAACCATCTTGTTACACTGCTGAGAGTGAGTTACTAGCTATCTGAAGTGCCCCGAGCCAGAGGGTCTCCAGCAGAGCCCCTTTGATAAGGGACAGAGGCCGGGGGAAAGTTAACAGGCCTGGGATGGAGGAGAAAACGGCTCCAACGCCAAGCCAAATGTCTTTTTTTCCTTGTTACAAGGGAGTATTGAAGGCAATTAGGCAGGCACAATGCTTGACTAAGTGTTCAGCTACAGGCTGTAAGCTGTTGCCAGACATTTGTAATGGAGTGGCTTCACTTCTTTGTTTATCCGAGTCCCCATTCTTTGTTCTTTTAATAGCTTCATCAGATTGGGTTCACTTTTTTTAATCACTCAAGCTCTTTAGGTCGTTACTCGCTGAAATGAGATTCAGTTTCCTCCTTCAGCTTTAGTTTTAAAATAAAACCCCGACGCATAACTGTGTATTAAATGCTTTGCCATGGTTAACAGGGTTATGGTTAACCATGGTGCGCCGGGGATGGCAGGAATGCAGATTTTTGAGGAAAAATGCAGCATAACAAGTGAGCCTGGAATAGCATTGGACACGTTGCCATCACACCTCGTGAAAGGCCCGTCTGTTTCTTTTTCAGGGACTCGAGTACCATCATTACGAGTTGGGAAAAAACTCCGATCCCAGTAAAGAACAGAGTGAACAGTTCAAGAGCGCCCTGACCGTCCATCCGGTGTCAGACCCCGAACAAATGTACCGGCTGCACAGATACTTCTCGGAGATTGAACTCCAGAGGACCTACGATGAGATTGCTAAGCTGCAGGTAAGCAGATTTCCAGGAGTCACCAATCTGACTGGATCAGTCACAAAGACATTCGTTGCTTCAAAGTGTTTCCTCCTGACACAAAAATAACAAAAAAAGACAAAAAGAATACTTCCTTCTTCTGTCTTTACAGGCGGAGATCAAAAACGTGAGTGTGGTCGCTTTCGAAGGCAATCGAAGCGCCCAGTGGCCCGTGGGGATCAGCCCGGCGTTTGAGCCCAAGTCTCGGTTCGAAGTTCTGAAATGGGAGTATTTCACAGAGGAGGAGATCTATTCGTGCATCGACGAGGCCCCCAAGTGTGAGCTGCGTGGCATTGATAAATTAGATGTAGCAGATGTCATAGAGACCGCTGTACAGGAGCTGAACATCAAGTATATGCCTATTCTACACTTTAAGAAGCAGCAGCTGATTAATGGCTACAGGCGCTTTGACCCCACGAGGGGCATGGAGTACACCTTAGACCTCCAGCTGGAGGTGGTTAATCAGAAAGGCCACAGCAGGTCCATCACCAAGAGGGTCCACCTGGTGCGACCTTTAAGCCTGATAGAGATCATTCCCATGCCTTATGTGACTGAAGCCACAAGGGTTCACGTCATTATACCGCTGACCCTGGAGGACCGGAGCTTCGTCAACCGTTTCCTTGAAGTCTTTGCCTCCAATGCTTTTGAGACGAGCGAGAATGCCGTCCTGACCTTCTTGTTCATTTATGACCCAGTGGAAGCTCAACACGTGAACCAAAATGACATATTTGCCGGCGTGAAGGCTCAGATAAACGCCTATGAGCACAAGTTCCCTGCAGTGAAGATCCCCTGGATCAGTGTCAAGACAGACACCCCAGCTCCCATCAAATTCATGGACATCATTTCAAAGAAACACCCCGTAGATACCTTGTTTTTCCTCGCTCAGGTCAGCACGAACGTCGATGCGGAGTTTCTGAACCGCTGTCGCATGAATTCCATAAACAACTGGCAGGTCTTCTTCCCAATCCACTTCCAGGAGTTTAACCCAGACGTGGCCTACCACAACCAGCCCCGCCCAGCCACAGTGGACCTGGTCAAAGAGGCGGGACACTTTGACCGCAGGTCTTTTGACGAAGCGTGCTTTTACAACTCGGACTACATGGCGACTCGCTCCCGCATGGTGTCAGATGTCCAGGAGAACGAAGACCTTCTAGAAGGCCTGGATGTCTACGACATGTTTGTCAAGTATTCGGGTCTGCACGTGTTCAGGGCTGTGGAGCCAGCGCTCCACCAGCAATACCGCTACCAGCCCTGCAACCCCAAACTCAGCGAGGACATCTATCACAGATGTGTTCAGAGCAACCTGGAAGGCCTCGGTTCTCGATCCCAGCTCGCCATGCTGCTGTACGAGCAGGAGCGAGGAAACAGCACCTGAACTTCAGCCCAACCGCTGGGCTGAAGTTCAGGAGATGAGGCTCGTAGTTCTGAGGTGGGGAAGTGCTAAACGCCCCGCAGAGGCAGCCCGTCCGCGGCCGGGAGGTTGGTCTCAGTCCTCCTGGGGAAACCAGGGCTGTTGGGTTAGCTTGAGTCCTCGGCTGGTTTTGGTTAAGTGATAGATCACCTTTTCTACCTAAAACCAAATGTTTTTACACTGTGCTACAAACTAACACCTACGTAGAGCCATTTCTGACCACTAGAGGACAACAGTCGGAACAATAACTTGTATTTTTTAACGATAAAATATTTTATAGTAGTTTCTTAGAATTTATTGAGCAGTCCCATCTGGGTGAGGAAAACCGTCCGGACGCAGGCGAAGAAGATCCTGCAGGCGGACGTCGGTTGGAGATGAATCGGTTCACTCGGTGTGTGAGTGTGTGTGTGGGGGGGGCATGCCTTTGTTCTGCTGCTAAAAGGAACCGATCATCTTTCATAAGCGGAGAGGCGTGGAGGGAATGTTTCCCTTGTTTAACTTTAAAGCTGCTGAGATCTGTTGACGCGGTACCAACGAACCCAAAGAGGCGTCTGCGCCTCGATGCTTTTCAGGGAGATCCGTCCTGGAAGACGTGCGTTCCAAGAGCGTTTAGATCAACAGTTTTATGTTGCACGGCTGTTTGTCTCTTTGGGGCATTCAAATATTGCACTTTTGATGCTCAACTGGTTTGAGTACTTACAAAAGTGTATTTTTTTTAATCTTTTGTGCCTTGTTACAGAATTTTTGATACTCCTCGCTTTAGCATCTCACCTCTTCGTGGGATGCAGATCAGATATTTTTCTACATTTCCGGTAGTGTTACACACATACATGTACATGCAGAGAGGGCTGTTTGTAAAGAATGTACGTTTTTCTTGTTCTTTCGATAGCTTTCACGGTCAAATCTGGATCGTCTCCAGTCTGAGTTTGTGCCTCGACGCTGGGAGGGGCTCCGCCGGCCGAACGCTGTTCACGCGGTTCTCCTTGAGACCTTTTCACGGTGAAATGACAAACAAAGAGGCAGAAACAGACGGGTGAATAATTGGGGAAAAATGCCTGAAATACTTGCCAAGGTTTGTGTAGACGTTTGGTACTTCAGAGCAGAATTTAATCAGCTCAGAAATGTTTCAAGGAAGAAAATAATCCAATGTTTAGTTTTTCCAAAGTGCTTTGAATGACTTTGAGTATTTTTTGTGGTGTTTGCGTCCTTGGTTGTGAGCTGCAACGCCTGCCGTCTGTTGGGGAATCCAGTGGGAGGTCTGTTCTGTCACTGAGTAGTAATGGATGTACAACAGTAAGTTATTAGTGAGTTATAATGTGCAATATTACAGCTTGGTTTGTTGTTTTTAGAGGACTTTTAATGTCCAAACATTTCCCTGGAGTGCAGTAGCGTATCCTATCGCAGTACTGTTTGTGACTCATACGTTCTGTTTGATGCAAAGTAAAAACACTGTAATTTCTCTGACAGGACATTTTCAATGCTGTCAGGAGACGCTTTTGCTCCTCAGACTTACTTTGAAGTACATAAAACCGAAGCGAGTCCTTTTATTTAACTGTAATTGGATTTAATATATATGTTGGAACATTGGCGGTTCTTCTGCAGTGTTTCTGCTCCACTCTTTTTTTTTTTTACCAACGCATCTCTTTATCCAGAAAGGAGAGCAGTCGTGACGGCGCAGCGTCTGTGTGAATGTTTATTTTGAAAGGGTGTTCTTTAATAATATGCAGAGTTGGAAACGTAGTCTTCCAAAGAAGTCACTGTGAACGAGCTGGGATACGGAATGAAGTTGCTTGGATGTTTTTTTTTTAAATTTGCCTTTGGTCCACACAAGAGGCCTGACATAGTGGGTGGAGGTGGGGCGTGGTTATCCTGTTGTTAACACGGCCACCATCGCTGAGCGACGGCTCCCTTCGTGTTCGCGTCCATAATTTATTTCGTCGGCAGAGCCTGAATCTGCAACAAACCTTTCTCCAGCAAATTCTACTCAATGATCCTTTTTACATTTTGTGATTTTTTCCTTTAAATCCAATGATGAACTGAACAAAAGTATCAGGTACTTTAAGAGCTCCAGGTTCGGATGTGTGAGCCCGATAGTTTACATTGTTTTATGCACATGGGTACTCAGAAAACCAAAGTAGTATGTTTTAGCTGATGCACATGATTGATTGCTGTAATTCTCAATAAACTGTGAATTATTGTATTTTTCTGAATTAAAGAATATTTGAGTATTTCCCGTCTGTGTTCCTTGCACGTGGTCGACCTTTAGGTGTCAGCAGAAGTTCACGTTTGCACGGCTCAAGCCGGAACCGAGCACACACGGGGTTTGCCATCAAAAAGTGGATTTTCTGAAGTCGTCCTCGCTCAGATTTTGTCAATCGGTTCTTGGAAACACGGCTCTCGACATTCCTGCTCGTGTTGGAGTCGAGGTATTCCTGATGTCTGGGTTGGGAAGAAACGGGGGGATGTTGCAACCGTAATTACAGCTGTAGTTATTTCAAGGCTCAATGTGCAGGGCCTGTAGGCATGATGTAAAACCACATAACTACAGAGCAGCTGGGATTTAAATATAAGCCATTATTTTCTACTTGGTTTTTATGTTTCATCCCAGAACTTTCTCCTCCCTCACCAGAACAAACGGAGGACGCTGGCGCTCTGAAACTCTATTTTCACTTTTCTCTTGTTTCATTTCTACAAACTTGGGATAGCATGCAGACTCTGAGGAATTTCTTATATTTTTTATAATGTTGCATTCCCACAATCATCCAGTGAGAGGCAATAAAGTCATTTTTATCTCCTGGTTTTGTCTGGAAACGAGCAGAGGACTGAGGTCTGCTGTTCAGGAGTTTTAAATGCTCACTTTTTTTCCATCAAAAAGAAGACGGCTGTGAGAAAACCCACTCTTGGCCTTCTTGGAAACTCAGAGCCGGCTCCTTTGAGTTTCCATCTTGCAGAGCTCCTCGGAGCTCTGCAAGATGGAAACTCAAAGAGCCGGCTTGAGAAAAGTCGGCCGCCGCCTGCTGCATCACTCCTGCAGGAGCGAGCGGCCTTTTGTCTTTCAGACGGAGGAGGAGTTTTAACGAGGCGCTAAAGTCATTGTCAGCAGGATAAAGGGCCTTTTCACGCCACCCCAGATCCCCTCAAAGCAAAGTCTGCAGTCATATTTCAGTTCAACAGTGCAGCCCCTGTGTGGCGTCTCCAGGGATGACTCCCAATTATTGATGACAGAGGAGCAGATTGTTATGCATGGGCTGTGCAGGATGCCATCAGAGACTGATTGAAAACCTTTTGAAAATGTCAAAGTGACACATGATTATGAATATTAATCAGCCGTGTACAGCCCATGATTACTTGAAAGGTGGAGGGGATTTGACAGACGGAGGCCGTCGACTCTGGCGGTGATGCATGGAGAACTGCGGGAACCCAACAAAACAATCAAAAAGGAGGACTGTCACTCGATCCTTTCAGATGAAACGCTCCTGCAGAAAATGTCTCATTTTTTTTGGTCAAGGGAAACGCGGCAGACGTCTAATCTGACTCTGCAGAGATGATCTGTTTTTCTGATCTCACGTTGAAAATCTTTATCAGGATTAAAAGCAGAATTTCAGAGTTGTGGCATTCCCACGCCACACGCTGAGCTGACATTTGCTTCGCTCCAAACCTGTGGGTGAATGTCGCTGTAGCCGAGAAGCATGAAATCCTCAGTCCTGATGAAGAAAAACCCTCCTCATCACTTTGCTTCTAATTACAAAGAAGGCAAAACCTTTGTAGTTAAAGGCTTTGGGTCAAGTTAGAGACTTTAAAGCTAAACACTGAAAAGATTTACCGGAGCTCTGTTGTAAAGTCATGCTGCAAAAGTTTATTTTTTCTTTTGGTTTAATATTTGAAGAAAGTTTTCTCTATAATCTTACAAAGAATGAAATGTTTTCTAAAAACTAAACCCATTTTTTCATGCTAAAGAAAAAGTTAAAAACAAGAAACGGTTTAAAAGTCTCAGTCCTGATGTTTTAAAAATGCCATTAAAGACACAGAAACTGTTTTTTTTCTATCGTTTTATGACCTTTCATAATTCCCATTTGCAGGAAATCCTCATCAGTGCAAACAAAACATAGACTGTCTTCAGTTGGAACATATTTTTAACAAACACAAAGATTTAATGTCTCTTTACAAAGCAATTCAGTTCTATACAGAAACAATAACTGGATGCCAGCATGAAAGAGTAGCAACAGAGGCACTGAAAGACATGAACTTTACAATCGGCCAGTTTCTACATTCAGCAGATTCCTTCAGGTCAAGTCAGAGGGTCTCGGCTGGATCTCAAAGGGGCTGAATGTCTACAGAGAGAAGATTTTACAAAAAAAAATCAAGATTTTCCGCTGAACACGGCAGCCTGCATGAGGCTCGAACCTTCAGCGCCGCCGCGTTCCTGCTGCTGAATGTCGCTCTAGAGAACTCGACCTTTTTTAGGAACCGTCCATGATGCTTTGTGACATGAATATGCTTCCCATGGTTCTCCAGGCAGGTCTCTTCCTGACCTTAAAGGGATAGTTGGAAAACGGCGAGGACCTTTGAGGTGGAGTCTTACCTGCAGCAGGTGAGCAAAGAACCGGGGGGCTGGCTAACAGACGTGCTGCAGAGCCGTCGCACATAAAAGCACCTGAAAGGCTCTGTGGAGGACACAGAACCAGTCTGCAGATGAATGTTTGCAGCTCCCAAACAGAATGGACCGGACCGTCGCATCATATTTCAGGTTTGATGCTGGATTTTTTGAGAAATGTTTCCCGCTCTTTTCTGCAATTCTCAGTTCTTTCAGTGTTTAAGATAAAAGTGTTGAAATAGATTGAAAGACTGATATTTTTTTGTAAAAAGAAAAGTAGAAAGAAACCAATTAGTGTTTCTTTACCTCATGAACTTCCCCAAACATTGGCAGTGGCGGGCCACGCCTCTCTAGTTCAGAGCTTTAGAGCATCAACAGTGTCAACATAAACAGCATGTTCTGTTCATCTTAGGCAACAAACATTATTCTCCAATAATTTCCTAAATCTGCAGCTGAAACAGTTGAGATCTGTGAGGTGAAATCACAGATCTTAAAGGACGCTCAGTCAACATAAATGAACTCTGATTACAATTCTCTAAAAAATAAAAAACTTTTGTATATTTTTTCCACATTTAGATAAAATATTGTGTCTCTAGTGGTGTAGTCCCAGACTCCTGGCCTCAAATGTCACTATTTGGGTTGATTTTCAGATGTTCCATCACCTCTTTCTCCTGAAGCTGTTGTGTTCTGCTTAGAGGAAGCTAAAAGTTTAAATATTAGTTTTCTAAAGGAGAAAAAACTGAAAAATGTAAAAAATTAAATGACAGTTTGCAGACTTTTCATGTCATATTATCTCTCTGACTGCCCCCCCACACCTGTTTGAAGGTTTATAAACTGATTCAGCTTTTGTAAAACACCAGATTACAACTGTACGTCCTTTTTGAAAATGTCTACATTTGGCTCTTTCGTCAAAATGTTTTCATGCTTCTATTTAATTTACGCCTCTTCAGTCTCTAATGAACATGAGGTTCTCCTGCAGGAACTGCACATCATGCAATTAGCACTGGTTCCAACACGGGGGGTAGGAGGGAAAGATTCAGAGGAAATGTTCTCTTAACTCACTGGACCCCTCCCACAACAAGAAAAAAATTACATTTATTGCAAATAAAGCACAAAAGTAAAGTTTAAAGTGAGGCAGAAAACGAATGGAAAGCGAGTCAACATGAACCACTGGCTGCTTTTGCGTCAGGGTGGGGTGGTGGGGGTAGGAAAACGGCGACCATCATCGACTGAAAACGAAGACGGAAGAAGAATGAACTGAAACACAAACAGCTGTAGGAGATTGAAACTTTAAACTGGTGTGAGTGGAACAAACGGAAAACCTGAAAGCAGAAGCAATTATCCGAAGAACACAAGCCAAGAAAACCGGGATTTCCTCGTGACTGCATTCACCGCTAAACGCAACCGCCTGTGGTTTGACGAATTCACAGCTGATTGTCCTTTGCGACATAATTTAGATACGAGTCTGAGACTTTGAGAAAAACGAGACAAAAAATAAATTTATCAGAAGATCTCTTCTAATTTCAGTTGCAGTGTCCTAAACTGCTCTGAGCTGAACTGCAGACGCTTATTAGAAAAGTGTTCAATCAGCTCCAGCTACAACAAAAAACTCCAAAATTATTCGTATGGAATAGGTTAAAAGAGTAATGTGAAATAAGAGTTTGGAACCATAAACTGAGGTTGTGTCTGTTTTTTTTGTGACCGGAAGTAGATCAAGATGAACCCTCCTGGGAATATCTTTCTGGATCCGAACAAGAAATCTTGACCCCCATAAAAGATTTTAAAAAAAGTTCCTTAACTGGATCTTCTAATCTTTCCACCACTTCTCTGACGGTTGACAGTTTGTTGTGTCACATCTCAGTTTAAGGAAAGTCCTGATGGACAGTTATACTTGTGGAAAAGCAGAAAGCTTTTGTTTGAGAAACATGTTCAGGTTTTGTTGAGAAATTCCAATAAAAAAGAACATTTTGTAGCCAAACAGTGATTAGTACACATAAAAAAGAAGAAAAAGCTGTTTTATCTTCAGCTGATGCTTAAATGACCTTAAATTTCACATTTTATGTTGTGTGTCAAGACAGAGACAGAACTGCAAGAAGATAGACCAGCTAGCAACAAAAAGAATTGGAAAAAACGCTGAAGCAACTCAGAGAGGTTATAATGTGCTTGTTACTCACATAAATGTCCAACATTAACTGCATCTGCTGCTTGAATGTCGGATTCTGCTCCTTGTCTGCAGTCGGTCAGAGAAACGTTTAGCTAAGTCGATCCTGACTCACGTTTCTGACTCAAAGAAATCTGAGACTGAAATGAAGCAAGTTTGGGAGGAATTTGAGAAAACTCTGAAATCATTGACCTCACCTCCTTACCCACATTTCCCAAAAGCCACTGCAAGTTTTCAGCTAATTTGGCAGGTGGCCACGCTGCTGCATTTGTATACGGCGATTTGAGGATTTTTCTCTAAAAGCTGACATCAGTCAGAGGCCAGCTGGACACATTTTGAGGTCCAGTAACGGGCAGAATGGCCTGCCTTTGATATCCCCCCGGGCTACCGGGCTACCGGTGAAACTTGATATGGACTGCTGCTGTCAAGAGACATTAACGTATCGCCCAATCAGAGCTGCTGCCGTCCAAAGATCCGGCTCTCCCCGTCCTGTAGCCGCCCTGCTGTCCCCTTATTTCACAATGGTGTCATCCCACCTGACTGCTGCCGTCTACATTCATGACCATGAAAAAAAACAGTGGCGGCATTAAATCTTGAAGACTCTTTCGATGCCTACCCATCGCTCTGTGGTAGTTGTATTTGTGCAGGTAGCCTACAGGTACGCTTCGGGCATCCACGTTCAAAACTCTCACGTTCCCACATAGCTAGGCAAGTTTCTACAACTGTTTGGGCTCCATGTACAAAATGTGCAACCATTGAACGTCTATCGACAGTTAAACGAGGTCAAACTTCAAAGTGACTTATGGAAGTGCCAACCGTTTGAAAATGAATCACGGAGGAGAAATGAATAATTGTGGTTTGTGTCCGGCTGGAATTCTATGACACCAAGTCTTTAATGTATCGGAATAAAGCTGCGAAAAAAAAAGTCTAGAGGAAGATCCACCGGATTTGCACCGCTTCCACAATTTGCACCAAATTTGGATGTGCATTAGAAAACAGTAAAAAAAGTAAAGGCAGAAGAAGCCCCTTCCTGCTTGTCCAGTGTGAACATCATGGGCTAAACGTGCGTTGAAGAATGCGTGTCACATGGGGGGTGTGAACGTAGCATAAGATTAACCGAAACACTCAGTTCATTTAAAGTTTCTCAGCTGCTTTTGATGTTTTTGTCAAAAGAAAACATCCACACTGTTACTTTAAAATCCTTTGAACTTTCTTTACGTTTTTCTTTTATTAAATAGTCTCTAAATATTTCTGCTGAATTATTCCTCTAACGTTTCATGTGAAACACTTTGGACCGCCTTTGTACATGACGTGCTGTAAACTGGCCTTGCCTTGACCGTTCGTAGAGGAAATGCTTTTGAGCCTGGTCAACACATCGTTAACTGAATCATTCGCTAGTTGCAATTTTTTCCCGTTTCTGAGTTTGCAGTGAGCTTGAGATTTTCAATTGTGAGGAAACAAACTCAGCTAGCAACATCTTTACATCAGTACATCTTTTGTACTTTCATGCATTCAGTACTTCACAAATTCTACACAAAGTCCTGGGGGAATCTGAGCTAAAACATAGACGAGCTTCACTTCCATGAAACACAACAAACGTGTGAACCCAACCAAGGAGTGACAGCCAACCGTTACAAAATAAAATAAATCCTCTTAAATATATAGATTTCATTCTTTTACTTTGTGCTTTTCAGACTTAGCATCTATAATCTAACCGTTACTCATTTCCTACAGCCTCTGATGCAACGTCTACATTAGTTTTTGTTCCTCCTCAGATGGAAATAGGAAAAGTCATCTTCCTCCTGACTGGATTCCTTCATGGAAAAGTTCAGCTGAAATGCGTCACTCTAACATGCTCAGCGGCGTGTGCAAAAGCGTCAGATGCTGGGCTAACACTGTGAGGAGCTGCCGTGCCGTTGCGGTGGTTCTGGCCCACGTCTGAGACGGGGAGACCGATTGGAAAAGGAAACCTCATTTTGGGACTTATTGCTTATGTCAGCTCTAAGCGAAAATAGGGCGGATGGTCGGCAGAAATGAGCAGAGGAGGAACATATTAAGCTCAGACTCAGACTAGAAACACAAGGGAAACAAAAGCCGTTTAAGGAGACAAAAAAGGTCATAGTCACGTCTGCGCTGGAGGAATGTGCTAAAACTTGGCAGTCTGTCGTTTCAGAAAAGTCAGTTAACAGCAGTTGCTACAATCGTGTTGATATTTTCATATAAAAACTGTATAAATAACTGAGTGTACATAAGTCAAACTAATTTTAAACATCAATCAAACAGAAAATATTCTCCAGTTCTGAAGTTTATGTACAGGTACACTGCTACTCGCTAACACTTTAACCACAAACCAGACAAACTGTATCATGTGGACGGTCGACCTCGAGAGCCAAGGTCATTCTTCCCACTATTCCCCTTCAAACTTCTGGTGTTACAAGAAAACAGCAAAAGGGTTTGCTTACTGAAGTACCATCATGTTGTGTACAATATAGAACATACAGATATTATTGTCTTTAAATAAGTACGGAATTTATCAAGGGTAATGGTTTGTTGTGGGGCCTAAAACTGTAGATATATACATGTAAAAAAATAAAAACTCAGATGCCAAACGGATAAAGAAATCCCATCCTTCCTTGTTTGCAGAACAAGCCGGATCAATGTTACATGCAGTCCTCCTCTTTTAAAAAAAGACAAAGGTGGGGAAAAAAAAAACTGGCCTTGTAGTCTCTAAGTGCCCGAAATGAAAAAATGCAAAAGTTGAGGTGCGTTCCGTCCAGACGGAAATGAGAAAAGAAAAGTCCAATTTGTGCCTACGTACAGTTCAAGTGGCTTGATAGCAGCGCAAGTTTGGTGTTTGACTTTGGCCGTAGCTTTTCACTGGTGACAGCAAAGGAATGCCGGGAATGCAGGGGGCTCTGATACGGATCTCGCCACAGACAGGTCTTATCTTTTGCTGTCACCAGGACAGAAAACAATGCTTTGTTTTAGCAAGCGAAGTCCTCAAATACCCCGTGGTGCCCGGCGCGATGGTGGTGGGGGTGCAGGTGATGATGGTTGGGGAGGATCGTGTTGGCGTAGGCGCCCTCTTGGTGACTCCTTGATGTGTCGTTGGGTTCCTGTCAAAAGCAGAACAAAACGCCGGCTTGAGTCAATCAGTGTTCACGAGGTCACCGGACTCTGTCACGGGACGTTTATTCATTCAAATTCAAAGAATTTGCATTTTTAGCTAAATATAAATGCAGTGTTGATTATTAAACATTTGTCTCTAAAGGTCTCAAAGCAGAGCAGAGCAGCAGGCAGAGCCTTCGGCCTCAGTTTAGAGGGAAGACTCTTTCAAACTTTTACACCTAAACATTTCTCTGCACTAAAAGATGGTTACATTTGCTGAGGAAATCTTCACCCGTACGGTTCTGCTGGTTTTTGGGTTGTCCAGGTCTGTAAAAGGTCGTAGAGGGGAGCGGCTGCATCTTCAGTGGACTGTGTCCCTCAGTTCACTAGAGGCTCGTACTGCCACCTTAAGGCGCATCATGAAAACGGAACATACCATTGTTGTGCCTGTGGTAGGTGTATCATGAAGTTGGTGAGGATAACGGAAGTTACACATATTTACGACAAACAGGTGATGCTGTCGTTTGGCGTCCGTACGCCGCACTCTAGACCTTAGTAAGGTGTGAGTACCGGATCATTACTGACCCAAAAAATGCTGCACGTACAGGTTGTGCACGGGATTCGTAAGTGCCTGAAAGACGTCCACACGCACTACGCTCTGATAGGCTAATTTAGGCATTTCTAACAGTCGGGCTGCACCAGGGAGCGCACATGAACAGCAATACCAGCTCCTTGTACAGGCCGTGGGATTTTAGGGGGTTGAAAAAATGGAAAGTCTTTATGACACGCCTGTGTCTAGTTTGTTCACTGTGAATTGTCTTTCACGCACAGCACGAACCGTGTGAACATGAACACCTGTGTGCCCAGTTCTACCGTTTTTTACCTGCAGACAGCCGCTATCCACCTGTAAGGGCAGTTGGGATTTGTGCTACGTTCACGTCTCGGCAACACGTGATCAAGCAAGCACTTCCAGTGAAACGTTTTCTGCGTTCAAAACTCTCGTGTTCACCCACCCACGCACAAAAACGGCATGAACTCCAGATGAACCTTCTGAACCCCACTAACAGACTGACTCTGCTGCTGCAGTCATGGTGCTTCGTTTAACTTATTAGTTAACTGTTTTGGAACCCCCCCAAAAAACCTTTTTGTTTTTAGATTTTAAAAATACAGATGTTTACCATCAGAACCATGAGTCTTACAGTGAAATCTGTTCCACCAATCCATCTTCTTCCGACTATCCGGGGGCCGCAGGGGCAGCAGTCTAAGCAAAGATACCCAGACCTTCGTCTCTCGTTTCTGGCTCAGCTCTCTCTTTAACGGACCAGTACAGTGACTGCAGACGCCGCTCCAACCCGCCTGTCGATCTCACGCTCCGATCTTACCCAAGGTTTTTAAAGTCCTCCACCTGGGGCAGGGACACTCCACCCACCCAGAGGGGGCAAACTACCTTTCTCCGGTCAAAAATCTTTTTCACTGAGAGCTAAAGTCTTCTGACTGTTGTTATTTCTACAATTATAATTAAACACAGATTTGAGCAGACTATTGATCAACACTGCTTGCAGATTGCATCTTGAGAGGTTGAAGTTGGGTAAAAAATGAAACTTTCATAAAGATTCACTTTTTCGTCTATTTACGTTTTTTCTTTCGGTCATTTCAGCAGACGTGTTTTTTCAAAGCATTGTACAGTTTTTCTTACGATTGAGGGAAATTGACATATTTTACCACACTTATCGAGTCGGGGATTTTAACCTCTGACCAAGCTGCTAATCCAGCCGCTCAACCACAGCCGCCTCACGATGTGGACTACAAGGATTAAAACAGCATTTCTAAGAAAAGTGTATTGAACTGTAGTGAACTGATGTTACAGTAACAAAGGGAAAGAAAAACCAACTATACGAAGCATTTTAGAGTCTTGTTTGTGGAGCTTCAAGCTGACTTTCTGACTGAGAGATTTCCATATTCATGCTGAGCACAATGGTTGTGGAGACTGTCTTCACAGGAGCACAATGTCCTGATTTCTCCCATACAAAGTGGACCGGGCCCGTCACGCCAACTGCGTGTGCATCTCCTCCGTGTCTTTGTCAGCGGCTGTCGGTTACCAGGTGAACACACTCTGAATGTGGAGGACGCGCTCTCCTTTTCCATTAGCTGCAGCCGAACAGGTCTGCCGTGTAAAAAGCAGCGCTTTGGTGCATTTCCAGAAAAGCTGAAAGAACAGATCGGACTGAAGGAGATTTCTGAAGTTGACACGGCACGAGTCTGAAATTTGTGCAGTCACAAACAAAAACCCACACAGGAATGTTTTCGTCCACAATACCTGCATTGAACATTTCTGAAGAAAAGAGCAAGAAAATGTACATTTCTTTGCTTTGCTTTTGAGTCGCACTGACAAACAGCACATTTAAAAAACACTTTGATGTAGAGAGTAAACTAAAACAGAGTAAAATAGGTTTGTGACTGCTGCCGATGTTTGTTTTTTTTAGTTTGAAACCAATCAGAGTCCCCTCACACAGCAGCGTTTCAAATTCCACTGTCTCCACTGGAACACAAAGGAACTTTCATGAGGAAGTTTCAGTAAAAATGGGTCGTGACTGCAGCCTCAAGTCAGACCAGGTCCAGCCGTGTGAAAAACAGCACATTGGAACAGAAACGGTAGCCGTCTTTGTCTGAAGCTGTGATTCAGGACCAACAGGAAAGGTCTGAATGTTTTCCAGTTCAAGCTCTGTTCCAAAAACAACACATTTCAACGTTGAACCTGATAGTTAGGGAAAACAAGTCATTCAAATGTAAAAAGACGTATAGATTTCTAATTTTCAAAAAATGATGTCAACAAGAAGCTTAAAACTAATTAGGTACAAAAAACATCCCTAGATAAAGAAGAATGTACATGTTTGTGGGCTCTCTGTTATTTTCTTTACAAAGTGCAGTTTGGTCCTTAAAGACCAAAACGTGCCGTGTCTTTTTCTCTGATTATTCCTCTAAAACCCTGCTCTCTGAGCACCAGCCCCTCCCAATCCATGAAAACATTGTGATGTCATAATGTGAGGAACCGCCCCTTCCAGGAAGAGTCTCCACCCCCAGGCTAACACACACACACCCCCTTTCTCCATAGAGCTAGCGATGATCGGCTAACCGCTTTCCTTTTCTATGCACAACATGCACGACCATCTTTTTAAAAGTTCGGATGATGTCTGTCTTTGTGGGCAAAACGCAGAAACGCTGCTGAGGCCGGCTCTGGGATGATGTCATGAAATGGGCGGCACCCACAAGGAGAGAAAGGCGGAGCCTCAGAGATCGAGTCGTCTTACTTCCAGGTATGAAAATGAACTGCGAAAATAACTCACATTTCATTAAAAAAATCCTTTTTTAGTGTTCCAAAGGTAAATATTTATGGATATAGTTTACTCTGAAAAGCATAAGACAAGCAGAATATAGGATCTTTAATGTATTTCTTCCTTTCCACCAATGACAAAAACCAAACTGTAGGTTGCTGCCATAAGTGCAATGTTCTGTTCAGTGTAGCTGCCCCCTAGTAGAGCTCTGGAAACGAATAAAAAAGCTACAAGTTAAAAAGTAAACACAAACAATGTCCTTTCAAATAATAACTTCAATGCTTATTTTTTGTGACACTCATTAAATTCTGATCAGAAGAAATCTGAGAAAACAGAAGTAGAAAGGTTTCAACATGTCTTAGTGCTTTTTTATAAAATCTGGATAAGTACAAGGATGGACTTTGATGAAAAGAGGCGAGGAAAATTTGAGCGGGGCTGCGTCTTTCTGCCAAACGGCAACAACTGATTAGAGAAAGAATTCAGAGGAAATTAGAAATAATAAAACATTCGCAGCAAATGAAACCCCTAAAGGTTGTTTTCCTATTTGAGAAAACTGTGTGCAGAGGACAAAGCAATACAACCTGCTACAGATAAACGTGTTGTTAGCATTCTGGGATAGAAATCACTGCATGTGCAGAAGAAAACATTCCCCCCGAAAAACACACCTCAGGTGGCAGTCAAGGTTCTCGTCTGCGGAAAAATGAATGCTTGTTGTAGAGTTATAGTGTCTGCACACAGCTACACACTGTTTTGGGTTTTACAGTAACGTAAAGTAAAGTACAGTGTGGCAAAAGGGACAAAATTCATTTTAACTGCTTCCCTATTTTTGACCCATAATTGTAGAAAAAAAATTCCATTTTCTGCGATTTTTCATATTAAGAATCTGGTCATGAAGTGAATAAAAACACGGCGTGAGTCTAAGTGCAACGAAAAAGCAAAGTGAGTAACTATTAATTATTAAAAGCCTCATCTGCTGAATTTATTAAGCCTAAAAGTAAAATTCTTCTGACTCTTTAAGGAGTTTGTTAGCGTATAAATAACATTTTTGTGTAGTTTATCATAAACACCACTTCCAGGGAAGCTCCTCACAGGAGGTGAGGAGCTTTCCAGTAAATTGATTTAGCTGTATTTTTATCTTTTATTGTTAAGCAGTGTTTTCCTCTTAATCCCCAGAAAAAAGATGCTGAGGTGCTTGATCCTCTAGACGTTTAGCAATTCCAGCATTATTGTTCTAAATCCAGATTACGCCATACAGAATAAAATAAAAACAGATTTGTCCTGAGGCTTTTTTGATCTCGCACTGTAAAGAAAATGAGAAGAAAAAAACAGTCAAATTCCCCCAAAACTGAGCTACCCCCTTGAAGCCAGATCGCTTTAATCAAATCACTCCCAGTTAAGCCTTTCTAAGCAATTTGCTTGCGGTAACTTGTACTTCGACTAATGTAATATTTCCTCACCTCTGAAGTTGTTAGGAGCCCCCCCTGGAGGAGGCCCGCCTCCCACTTCCAAAACCTGCATTTTGGCGTCTACTACTGCGGCGCCAAGTCTCCCACCATCTGCCACACTTTCACAGTGCATAAGAGAATTACAGCACGGCTATGTTTAGATGACGGAGAAGAAGTCTGTTGATCAGAAATAACCAACTTCCCAATTACGTGGCGTAATATCAATCTGAGCTGGGAGGGAGATGGAGCCCCACGCAGCGCTGGAGGCCGACTAACAACGTTACGTCCTCATTTCGGAGCAAACATGTTCGTGTGCTGCTCTGCGGCTGTTTGCAGCATTTACCTTTGCTTTCATTTCCTCTAGACTCACTGTGGCGACAGCGCTTTTCGGCTGCTTCTTCTCCTCCTTCTGCGGCCTCAGCAGACGCTGCAGTCGGTGCCTGATCACCTGGTTTTGGCAGCAGAGAGGTTTGAAGGGATGACAACAGAGACAAGAGCAAAGATGCCGTTAGAAGATCAGTCCACATGCTCTCGAGAACCAGCCATTTATGACCTCTGGGGAAAACCAAACCTCCCATTATCCCACCCAAAGATGTGAGGGTTCATTGGAAAGGCCAGGACGCCCCCATTTAAGCTCAACGGGTCTCCGTAGAGAACTTCAAAAGAGTCAAAGGACAAAATCCAAACAACAAATGTCCCCTACAGAAGACAGAAAGGAATGGGCTGGTTCTCAGGACGTTCTAGCAGAGGTCTGAGACCTTCGGCGCCGGAGCCACATTGCTCTCTGGTTTTAGAAAAAAATAAAAGTCTGGCATTTTAAATAAGTAACTGTAAGGTAAAATATAAGTAAGTAGTAAGTTAACCTAAACTTTGTTCAACGTATTCACAAACAGTTGAAAGACAGTCATACTAAAACCTTTTGACAGATTTCTGAGCGCCGTTTACCACAGAAAATCAATTTGAGGCCAGCAAGCACAACCAGAATTAAGGACACTGGATTATATAGCAGATTTTCTATTTTTGGTCCGATTCCATGATTTTTATTGCCCCTCTTGTTGGAAAAATTTGGCCAAGGTCACTTATTAGCTCAGATTTAGTACAACTAACACATTTTTGTAAAACAAGCATTTTTAAATCAATGTTGAAATTTCTCTATACTATTTTTGCTGCAGTGAGATGATCCTATGTGACACAGCGTGACTTTTATTTTGAAAGGAAGTCGTGTGAACTTTTGTCAAAAGTTAAAAAACTGGTTTATTTTTGAAAAAAAAGGCTCTTTTTTATATTTCTGTTTAATAAAAAGTCATCTTTATTTATCATAATAATAATAACGGCCAAAATAACAAATCTGTGTCTTAATTTATAAATGGATGAAATCCTGCGGATGTTATGCTAAATTCATTCTGACTTATTGCTGATTTCCTGCTAATTTTGTCCTGATTTGATGGTAAATTCCTGCTGTTTTTGCGCTGTATTCATGCTGAATTCATGCTAATTTCATTTTGGATTCTGGCTGATTTTTTTATAGTAAATTCCTGCTGATTTTGCGCTGAATTGATGCTAAATTCATTAGGGAATTTATGCTTAAATCCTCTTGATTTCATGTTGATTTGATGCCGTATCCCTTCAGTGGGATTCAAACACTGCCGGGCTGTGCATCTGCATGACATATTCTAACCTGTTGCAGCCCACTGAGTGCCTCCCCAAGAGGACAAACAGATGAAGGAGCTCATTTTATCATCAGCATTAGCAGCATGGCCCTGAGAGCAGACCTTTATTAAGTTCTTCTGTCTGGAAATCCATTTGTGCAGTGACTTACTAACAGCTGCACTGCAGTTTATTTGCAGAGATTTTCTCAGGATTCTGCCCGAGAGGAACTTTTTTCTGGAGTGAGAACACGAGCAAACATCAGGGAGAATCCAGCGGGACGGGGGCTGTTCATTCCTGCTAACACCAAAGCTGCTGGATCTCCTGCTTTCAGTGCTCAAGGTGTGTGAGTCTGCAAGCACACCGTACCTCAAAGACGTAATCCAGTATTTCTAAGACTGTCAGGATGCTGGCGCCAATGAACAAGCCCATCTGTCCGCCGATGTCACCTGGAAAACATCCACTTCAGTGCATGAGGAGAGGCAGCCTGCTCCTGAAAAATCCTACAAACAGGAGGAAATCGGACCTAATAAACCTGCAACGTCGTACGCCTTCTTCTGCTCGATGGTTTCGTAGTTGAGAGCTTCAAAGAAGATGTCTAACACCAGGAAGTTATCTCTGAAAGAGCGAGTGAAGAGAACACTATTCAGGGTTGAAGTCATGCATCATGAAGCAAAACTAAAACTGATTGCACCGGGCCGATTTCACAGGTTCCAGCACGCGAATCCCAGCGTCCCACAGGTTCAGAGATGCTCCTCATCTTGATCTGAAGCCCTCATGAGGAGGTGGTGAAGTCCATGGGCTACAAGTACGAACAAAGTCTTTTCCTGCTGTTTATGCAGTAAAATGTGCAGAAAACACAAACTCCTCCATCTGAAGGAAAAAGGCATCCGTTTCCAAAACTGCATTGTTATTATAAGAGTTTGTGGTTTATTTGGACCCTGAACATTTGGGATTCAGCTTCGGAGCAGGAACCTGCCACCCGATGCTTCGGCGCTCCTCCCTGAGCTTCTCAGTGGAACTTCTTCCCAGAGACGACGGAGAGCAGGCGTGCTGCTTTGTCTTTGGCGAGGAGTTCAAAAACTTCCAGAGTTCTTAGCTCTCAAAGTTTTTTTTTTTTTTTTTTTCCACCGAGAGATCATCCACTCACCGTCTCACCGTTTTGAATCTCTGCTGTTGTGCTTTAACGCTTAAAAACAAACCTGTCAGATTCAAACTTTGAGGCTGGAGCTTTAAGCAAGTCGTCATGCGGAGTCCAACCGACAGGTCGGTGCTTCCGGCAGGAAGATCTTGTTTTTATTTCTTCCTCACCGCCTTTTTCCTCTGTTTTTGTTGTTGTTCCTGAACGCTGTAACACTACAAACCTCTGCGTTGTCATGGAAACGCATGGTAGCAGATGCTGGAGAGCAGAGGTTTTTTTCAGCGACAAACACAAATATCCAATCAGATTTTAACCATTTTTTTTAAAGAGTTATTCTTTTACAACATAACACAACAAATGAGAAAAACAAATATTTATCAGAAACACAGCAATAAAAGAAAAAGTTATGAAAATTAGAGAATAAAAGCTGTTTTTTCTAAACAAAAACTGCCCCAAGTTGTTTTGGTAAGATTATTCCAGATAAGTTTTGATTTCCTTTAAGGATAAAGATGAACCAGGAAGTTTTAAGTACATTGCTCTGATAAGTGGCAACATGCCTCAAATAAACATGGATTGTTAAAAAAAGTTAAAATCTTTAAAATATGTACCTTTTTACCCCCCCCCCCCAATATCCTATTTTAAGAAATTCAACAGCCCAACAATCCTTATGTGTAGACCATGATCATCTTAAAGACTAGAGTTACAGATTTAAACATAAATTCGTCTTAAAATGTAAATTTAATGGATGTTTAGTCTGCCATGTTTTGCTGTTAAGAGTCGAGTAAACTTTCCAGTTTGTCTTATTTTGTCTTGAAACAAGACTGATCATCGTTTGATTAGTAAAAATATGCTTAAAAATGTTATAAAAAACAAAAGAAAAACTTTTTCCATTTGAGATTTTGCCTAAAATAAGATCAAACGACTTAACCAAATATTCACGACTGACTGGATTAGAAAATGTTGACAGAGACTAACGTTTCTGGTTGGAGTTTGTGTTGTGTGCTGTGTTACATTCATGGAAGGTTGATCGACACGCAAGAACATTTTTAATGATGTATTAGAGAAAAGCAAAACACCAGGAAACAACTGTAAAAAGGTTTGGTCCTAACAGCTGATCCACGCCGCCCCGGATGGATCAAACCCTCTAATGTTTGAATTCAGATACTGTGAGGCTTTGTTTGCTTGTTGATTTGGGCTTGTTCCCCCCAACCATGTTGGTAATGATCAAATTCAGTCCAAACACCAGCCTGAACATTCAAATGTAAACTGAAGGAGATCTCAGATGGACAGTCCATGTCACCGTATTCATGCATTTAGCAAAACTAAAGTAAAGAGCAGATGGATCTGAGAAAAACAACACAATTACTATCAGGGGTTGCAGACCCACACCCATGAAAATCACACTGTTAGTGTTTTGAACATGTTCTTGTGGCCTTTTTCTCATGATGGAGGACAGAAAGAACGTTTCATCTCAAAATTGCATTTCTAACTATTTTTTTCATTCAGTTGTTTTGAATCAGGAGCAGAAAGCCCCCCTCCCCAACAAATCCTCCATTCCACGTCTGAATAGTCGGGAGGAAAAGCTTTGAACGCTGTCAAAGGCTGTGCCTTCACTGTCCCGACACACAGCAGCCACTTCCTCAAGTTTAGACAGACAGTTAAAATCTTAAAGACGTATCTTTAATCCGTCTGTCATGAACATCCTTGCAGCATTTTTGTTGCACCTCACTGGATGTTTTTAAAAGCTACGCGTTTATTTATTTACCACAAATTCAGAAATCACAAAAACATGAACATTTTCCTCTGATCAACCTTTCCTCCATGTTTCACATAGAAATTCTGACATCCTGGGAGGTTTTGGTGCTTTTGAACTTACGGCTTGAAGCCAAACAGGTTTCTGTGCATAAGAGTGAAGTGAATGAAGGTCAAACCAAGGTCACTTAGAAAAGTGAACAATTAATTATTACTAAGATTTTTGTATTTTACTTTTTAAAGACTTTACTGTTTAAGATCTAATTTAATTTTTTTGTGTGCGTCTGGGGTTTATTTATTTTCTTCATTTTTATTTATACATTTTTCTATTTGTTAATTTTACTAAGATCTGGCAAGACTTTTAGATCTTAGAGGTGCTAAAAACCTCAGACACTTAAGCCAAAAAATGAATTTCTTAATCCATCCATCCATCCATCCATCTTTCCATCAATCCATCTTTCCATCCATCCATCCATCCATCCATCATCCATCCATCCATCTTTTCATCCATCATCCATCCATCCATCATCCATCCATCCATCCATCCATCCATCCATCCATCCATCCATCCATCCATCCATCCATTTTCTAAACCTGCTTCTTCCTGTTTAGGGGGTTTCTGGCTCCTGTAATAAAGGGTGAAGGTGTCCCAAGCCTGGACAGTTCTCCGGTCCATCACAGCGACACACAAACACATTCACACACACAGCCGCACCTATCAGACTGACCTATGAAGAATGTTTTAGGACCGTGGGAGGAAGCCAGAGAAAACCCATACATAAGATTTTAACCCAAAGAAATGCTGATTGCAGCCAATAATTACCTCAAACATTATTTTTGCATTTTACTTTTTAAGGACTTCACTGTTTTAGATCTAATTTTATTTTGTGTGTGCATCTGGGGTTTATTTTTTTTTCTTCATTTGTATTTATACATTTTTTCTATTTGTGAATTTGTTTCTCAAAAACATTTACAAACATTGGTTTGTAAATTTATATCATTTTTTTGACATGATACAGAATGCAAACTTGTTTTTCTTTTTTTGTGAAAGTAAAAGGGAAGAAGAACACTTTGTATTTCTGCCCCTTTTACCCAGTACCCTCCTTTTTTCCTCTCAAAGCAATAAATAAAAACAAAACTTAACTGCAGCAGATGTGAACCAACAAATGAGGATTATTTAGCCAAAACAATCAAATACAGACAAAAAAAAAAACATGTTTTCTATGACCGATAAAAGTGCATGAGAGGTAAAAGCTGTCAGCTTTCCCCACACTGATCATAAATAACTGTTTGCATTGAACAATATTGATTTAGTCAGGATTTAAGGTCGGCTCAGGCTGCAGATTTTTGTTAATGTTTCTTTTCCAGCAGAGCAACGCTCATCAGGGAGTTGGCTTCTGCTTCCTACCTGATATAGTCCTCCGACTTGTCGTATTTCCTGGAGAGATAGCGAGCCGAGCCTTTGCTGGGGATTTTGACCATGGAGAGCTCTTTTCCATAGCGGGTGAGATTACAGGGCGTCTCGCATGGACAGGTATCCCCGCTGTTCTTCTGCAGCTGAGCTGAGGACACAACAGTTTCACTGCAAAGCTTTTTCAGGAGATAATTCTCAGGAGGAATGAACACCACACAGCAGGGATGGTTAAAGTTCTTCACTCCTTTCTATGACAATGATAACAAATATAAAAATAATTACAAAGATCTACTGACTGGAAAAAGAAAAGTGAACATTTCCTCTGAATGAAAATCAAACCATCGTTCTAGTTTGTCTCCAATGTGCCGCCAGAACACTTGATGACTTTTCTGCCAACAAAAATGTTGAGGAAACAACTTTCAATTCTTTGCCAAAAATACGAATCCAACAGATTTTAAATGTACAGATTTAGAAATCCTAGATGAAGCTTTTAGCCCTTGTGCTCTCCTATGGGGTCAAGATGACCCCTCCCCTTCCATTGACGTGTTCTCCCTACCATGACAAAGGTGGATAAAGGTGGAAAGATTTCATGTAATCCATGGACACCAGTGAAGATCACAAATCATTGAAGAAAAAAGGTTCAGAGCACTGTCTAGTGGGTCTAGATGACCCACCTCCCAACGTTAAAGTGCCTAGGATAACACAAGGGTTAAACAGACTTTCCTGCTCGAAACAGAATGACAGAGAATTATCAAGTTTTTTAATTTCATTTTCAAAAAAGCTGTCTAAACCTACGATGGAGTTTTAGGGCCACCAAAAGAAAAAAAAAACGTGATTTTAAGTCATAAATTGATGACTTTTTTTATCGTAAATCGACGTCTTGAAATCTTATAAATTTAAGAGTTTTTTTCTCATATATTTGCTATATTTAAAGTCGTAAATTTACTACTTTATTTTCTTAATTCATGACTTTTCTTCTTGTAAGCTTATGACTTTAAAGTTGTAATTAAAAAAAAAAATTGTTTGTGATCTAAAACTCCGTCGTACAAACCTGCCTGAATCCTGGTCGGAAAATAATTGTCTCCTGAACTTAAAGAGGAATGAAAATAATTTTCTGAGTCTTTCCCCTCTGATAGGTTGTGATGTTCATCACAGAAACATTTCAACTGTGGGACAGAATTTTAAAACATGTCTCCAGGAAATCAAATTGTTTAATTTTTAAAGAATTAATTTGTACAATGTGTAGAAAATACGTTTTTCCCCTTGGTTTCGTCACATTTGGCCATCTGATTAACGTCAAGACTAAACATCTTGTTTAAGTTTGAGACTTTACTGGGACATAGTGAAACTTTCTTTGACCTAATCCGAGTTGGACTCTGGTTTGAAGGTGAGTCCCAACAGTTTTTGGCTTAGAGGGTCGTTCCCCTGCAGAACCAGATCCCTGGTTTCTCCTCATGATGTTGAGGATGAGTCCTCTTCGTCCTCTTGGACTCATTTTGGTCTTTCCCTTTGGAAAAGGTTCTTCTCTGTTCCAGGTTCCTTCCATGAGTGGACGATGGATCTCTGAAGCTGCAGAGATGTCTTGGTGAAATGTCAGGGACTGTGTTTTTCTCTGGATGGTACGATGATGTTGTTGTTCTTCTTCAAGCAGCAGCTTCCATTTATGCGATTCTTCCTGGGTTGTCGTGACTACCCGGTACTTTTTCAAACTGAGTCCACACAGCTTTTGTCCTGCAGACGTTAGGATCTTCATCAAACAACGTTTACTCTGAGAATAAATGGTGAGCTGAAAGTCAGATGAAAGATTTTGCAAATGTTTGCAGAATACCAACAGATGGATCTTTTTTAATCTGAGCTAAACGTGAGGGAGCGGCTCTACTCGGACTAGCTTAGAATTCTGAACACATTTGGTTCAGGCCAAAGTGAGAGCTGGAAGAACTGAAGGCAGTAATTAGAATGTGATGATTTATGTATTTTATAAGTCTTACAATAAGGTTATTTGTATGCAGGAGCACGGCGGCGCGTATTCTGTGCGAACAAAACACCATTTCAGTATAAATGTAGAAATTATACTTTAATGTATAACTTTGATGGAAGGTGAGTCTATTCAGGGGTTTGAATCAGGAGTCTGACCCTCATGAATGAGGCCCATTCTTGTCAGAAATATCTCAGATCTCTTTCGGTCTGGTTTTCAACAGAGCTGGAACTCAGAGAAGAAAGAAAAGAAAATTTAATTTCTGGCCTTTTTTTTGGCAGAGAAAAGATAATTGTTCCAACATTATTGGGGCTGCTTGAAACCGAGGTTCAGGGTGGAAATGTGCCGGGCGAGGTCGCATTGGGTGGGTGGGGTTGGGTGGGTATGCAGATACGCAGAGCCGAAGCACAGGTTTATGGCAAACAGTTCAAAAAGAGGAGGCAGCGCAGCCATCAGGCTGCAGAGCGACTAAATCACGGCGAGGAAAAGTCATTTGGAAAAATCCAATCTCCCTCCAGGTATTTGTATAACAGGAAAAAAACAACCTTATATTTACTGATTGTGTTTCCATTTCCCTTTGGGTGAGTCTGTTGTAATGAGAAAAGAAATGAAGATTTCTCACCGAGCGCTTTGTCAACACAGCTGATTTTACTGGGGGGGCAAATATCTGCCGTTCCTGCAAAGAGAAGCAGAATATGAGTCTGATCAATCACAAACAAAACGATCGGTGACCGGCGGCGCGGCGGTGAACAACGCTCCGCATCTTATCACTCATCTGCAAATGAAGGGCCAAGGATGTCTTCCATCCACCTAACCGTCCCCGACAGCGCCGACGCGCGCCGCCATTTTTAGAAAGTCTTTAAAAACCAATCAGGGAGGCACTTCCTCGCAGACAAACACACTGTTCAGACCATTAATGGTAGGTATTCATCAGCAGCACCATTAATTAGCAAAGCTGTGTTTGCCCGTGTGTGAAATGCCGGTGGTTAATGTTTTGTGGACGTCTGCTTCACTGTCACAATGAGATGTTGATTAATACCCGCAAAAAACGGCGGCGGCGAGGAGCCAATCTGTGCGTCTTCTGGGTCCTTTTCTTCCTCTGAGGTTACTCCTGCTGTGATTTGATTCGGTTCTCTTGAAACTTTAATCATCTTTGGACATGACTCTTTACAGAGTTGCGGGGCATTTTGGGAAGTCTGAGTGTGGAGGCAGACGCTGTTCTGTGCAGCTGTCCACACGTCAAGCACAGAACATCTTAACAGCCTTTTTGGGGGCTCATCCAAGTACAGAAATAGACAGAGATGCTGAAATATTCATTCTGGGCCAGAAAAAGCAGAAAAAAATAAACACAACATTTACCTTCTGTGAGCTTTAAACATGATCACAAATAGGAGCTCTGGTGAAGAAAGTTTGTTTAGTTTTAAAACTTAAAACAATTTGAATATTTGCTGCAATAGAAAAAAAATCAGCACCAATCCATCCATCCATCCATCCATGCTTCCATCCATGCTTCCATCCATCCATCCATCCATCCATCCATGCTTCCATCCATCCATCCATCCATCCATCCATCCATCCATCCCTCCATGCATGCATCCGTCCATCCATGCTTCCATCCATGCATCCATCCATCCATCCATCCATCCATCCATCCATCCATCCATCCATGCATCCATCCATCCATCCATCCATGCATGCATCCATCCATGCTTCCATCCATCCATCCATCCATCCATCCATGCTTCCATCCATCCATCCATCCATCCCTCCATCCATGCATCCATGCATCCATCCATCCATCCATGCATCCATCCATCCATGCATCCATCCATGCTTCCATCCATCCATCCATGCATCCATCCATGCATGCTTCCATGCATGCATCCGTCCATCCATGCTTCCATCCATGCATCCATCCATCCATCCATCCATCCATCCATCCATCCATCCCTCCATGCATGCATCCGTCCATCCATGCTTCCATCCATGCATCCATCCATCCATCCATCCATCCATCCATCCATCCATCCATCCATGCATCCATCCATCCATCCATCCATGCATGCATCCATCCATGCTTCCATCCATCCATCCATCCATCCATCCATGCTTCCATCCATCCATCCATCCATCCCTCCATCCATGCATCCATGCATCCATCCATCCATCCATGCATCCATCCATCCATGCATCCATCCATGCTTCCATCCATCCATCCGTGCTTCCATCCATCCATCCATCCATGCATCCATCCATCCATGCTTCCATCCATGCATCCATCCATCCATGCTTCCATCCATGCATCCATCCATGCATGCTTCCATCCATCCATCCGTGCTTCCATCCATCCATCCATCCATCCATCCATCCATCCATCCATCCATCCATCCATCCATCCATCCATCCATCCATCCATCCATGCATCCATCCATCCATCCATCCATCCATCCATGCATCCATCCATCCATCCATCCATGCATGCATGCATCCATCCATCCGTGCTTCCATCCATGCATCCATCCATCCATCCATCCATGCATGCTTCCATCCATCCATCCGTGCTTCCATCCATCCATCCATCCATCCATCCATCCATGCATCCATCCATCCATCCATCCATCCATGCATCCATCCATCCATCCATCCATCCATGCATGCATGCATCCATCCATCCGTGCTTCCATCCATCCATCCATCCATCCATCCATCCATCCATCCATCCATCCATCCATCCATCCATGCATGCATCCATCCATCCATCCATGCATCCATCCATCCATCCATCCATCCATGCATGCATGCATCCATCCATCCATGCTTCCATCCATGCATCCATCCATCCATCCATCCATGCATGCTTCCATCCATCCATCCGTGCTTCCATCCATCCATCCATCCATCCATCCATCCATCCATCCATGCATCCATCCATCCATCCATCCATCCATGCATCCATCCATCCATCCATCCATGCACGCATGCATCCATCCATCCGTGCTTCCATCCATCCATCCATCCATCCATCCATCCATCCATCCATCCATCCATCCATCCATCCATGCATCCATCCATGCATCCATCCATCCATCCATGCATGCATGCATCCATCCATCCATGCTTCCATCAATCCATCCATCCATTTTCTAAACCTGCTTCCATCCATCCATCCATCCCTCCATCCATGCATCCATGCATCCATCCATCCATCCATGCATCCATCCATCCATGCATCCATCCATGCT